>NC_073725.1:46324590-46631936 GCF_023634155.1 Falco peregrinus | reverse complement strand
CGGCTGGCGGCGGTCGCTGAGGCGGGCAGCTCCGCGCGCCTCACGTGGAGCGCGGGTGCCGGCCGGCCCCTCCGCCAGCGCCATCCGCAGCGGCGCGGGGGGCGGAAGGGGCCCCGCACGCGGGGGACATCACGGAGCTCGGTCGGCGGGGGGGAGCCGCGGGGGAGCCCCGGCGGGGCCCAGGGAGCGCGGCGCGCCGGGGCCCGCATCCCGCGGGCTGTGGGGGCTGGGGGCTGCCCGTGCGCGAGCGTGGGGTGGTGCTTCAAAATGGCAATCGGTGCCGCTCGCAGGCTCCGCTCGCAGGCACCCTGCAGCCGCGGTTTCACACCGGGTCTCCGGTGCTGGAGGAGGCTCCCCTGGCTGTACCGTGTCTCCGGTCGGTGTGGATCCCCCTCCCTCCTCCCCGAATGCCAGTGCTTCTTGGCCTTGCTTTAAGGCTATTTTTGTGAAGCTGCTTTTAAGCACAGTTTGCTGTTATTATTTTTTCAAGATTTGCCGCACGAAACTCCCTAAGTCTGTGTATTTGGTTATACTCATGTGGCTACAGAGCCATCCAGAGATGCTCAAATTCAACTTTTTTTTTTTTTAACAAAAAAATTGAAGGGGGAAAGCAAATGAGCTCCGCTTTACTTACTAGACAGCTTGTAAAGTGAACTTGTTGAATCTAAAACTAGACTACCTGTGATGAGTATTTAATGCAGGTTGTTAAATTCTCTGGCATCCGTTGTTGTTGGTAAGCTGTCTTACTGTTTTTAGTAATGGAGCAGCAGATTTGAAAACACAGCTTTAATAATATGAAGTGAAATACTTTTTTCTAAATGAGCTACTTGGATTAAAACTGCTCTAACAAGCCATATTGTCAAGATTTTTTTTGGTGTGTGTGGTATGTGAGGTAGTATGAGTTAATGTCTATTTACTCTTCCGAGTTGTTTGCTCCACCCAAAGAAAGCTGCTGATATAAATGTTTCTAAGAGGCGAGGTTCATTTGGTTTTACTCATGGGAAATATGACAAATACATGAGCATGGTAATTGCGGCACAAGTTTTGACCTGTCTCCTGCTCCTGACTTTTTCCCTGTGTTAGAAACTTACAGAGAATCTTCAGTTAGGTTGTTTTCTTCGGTCCTAAAAATTGTCTTTTTTTTTCTTCAAGCAAACAAACCAAAAAACCCAACACTTGAGCTAGGTCCTATCCAGTCATTTGGGGTGGTTTTTATGTAGTTATTTATTTATTTTTTAAATGTGATAGCTCATTTTCACCTCAAGTATCAAGGTCAGCTGGATGTGGGATTGGTACAGTCTGTTTTATCTGTGTACAGCTGTGTTTACCCCTTTTGAAAGGAAGCTGGAATTCTAAAATTCGTAATGAGGACTTGTGCGGTAGCTTTGAGAAATTTATACCTCGCTTGTTTTGTACACCCGTTGTATGTTTACTCAGTGAAAATGGCAAATAAATTGATAAAATTACATATTTTTTAATGAGTGATGGAGGTGGGTTTTTTAATCAGCACTTTATACAAAGCCATCTGCTCTCCAGTTGGACTACTGAACAGATTATACTTCCTGTGCCTGTGGTGGGGCCACTGCAGGATTAGGCGATCTGACACAGGGCACTGGGTTGAGATTTGGGAGTGTGTATATCGTGGGATGGGAATGGAGGAAAGGAGAGGTAGAGGCTTAACCAACGCATAGTACAATTTTTTTTTTTAATTTGATGTAATTGAGCATTTTATAAGAAAGGCAGGCCAGAACACAGAACCTGTCGATGAAGTGAGTATTAAAACAGTTCAGAAACGGCTACGCGTTGTAACTTATCCCATAGAGGGTGACAGATTCAGTCTGGCTCCTCTGACTTTGGATAGCTTCGCATTTGGAGAGTTTTCTCTCGTTCTGTGGGAAAGGCTATGTGATTCTTAGCAGGAAAACCCACCGTGTGCTGTCACCTACTCTGCGTTGTGGCACTGAGGTGGTACAAGTTTATCTGACTGTTCTGACTGCTGATGGTAACAATCTGTAGTAATTGTAATAGCACTCAGATACTTACTCAGAACTCTTGATGTTCTCAGCCTTATGTTTTGTATTCTTTGCTCACTTAAACAGGAAAGCAATTTCCTACCCCTAATTACATTGCTGTATTCAAACTATATCTCTATTTTTTTGTATCTGAAAACATAGGAATCTTGTTTTGTCTCTCCCACTTAACGTGGGAATAATTCTGGTAAAATCTCAGTCATACTGATTTGTTTTTTTTTTTAAGAGAGTGTGTTCAGTGTCTTTTGGGATTCTTCAAAAAAAGAAAAAAAAAAAAGAGGAGGTATTGGAGAAGAACTCACCTGGGTCCCACCCGAGTCCCTAATGGTGGATGTGGCTCTATTGACAGTAAGCATCCTTTTAGTGAAGCATTTAGGAAAGGTGACAGCATTTGGGACGGTCAAGCTGAAAACCACTATTCTAACAAAAGTGGGAAGCAGTTTCTTGCTAAGGCAAATTGTGAATAAATCGGAATGCCAGGCAGTAACACAGTTTGCTCTCCACGTGTGTTCTGATTACCTAGAACGTTTATCTGATAGGAAGGGAAAATAGCTGGGGAGAAGCAGAGTAAATAAGTTTCTAAGGAAGACCTGCAGTGCTAAAAGGAAAGTATGGTATGGTGGCAGTCTTGGGGGGATGGGGGAGAGAGTGAGACAGAAAAAAAGGAAATCAAATGTAGAAGTAGTAATTGAAGGAAGTTGTGATGTTATTGGTGGGGATTTTGGCTTTGACTAGAAGGAAAAAGGTGTTATAAGTACATTACTATATTTAACCTGTGACATGATTTAAAATCTGTTATGTTTCTAGTTGGAAGCTTCAGTGACAAACTGGTAGAAAATTCCTATTTTCTTTTAGATCAGAGACTTAAACTCTGAACGGTTTTAAGAGCAGGTTTTGAACCTTGGATCTTTAACTGGAAGCATGTTTTTGTCTCCTGAAATAAGTTTTCTTGATATCAAGGAAAATGTACTTTATGTATAGTTTTCTAAATATTTTTCCTATCACTCTTGAGAATACTGGTATGACTGTTCTCTTGTGATGGAGACATTTGCTTGTGAATTGGCATACCTTTATTATAAAGTGCAGTGAGATTAGGCAAGGGAAGGAGTGATGAAACTATCTGATAATGGAAATAAACAAAACTTCTTCATAGGTGCCATGTAACTGTAAGTTCCAGTACCTAATGCCTTCCCCAAATCCTTTTGCCTGCAAATAATTCTGGAACTTAGCCCCTTTCAGTTTGTATGTAACCGTGAAGAGTTATCTGAAAATCTGTAACATAAAGCTGAAGATGCTAGTGAGGAATTTAATCAGTATCCTGAATAGTATGGACTTTATCAATACTAATGCAGAAATAACATGGAGTTAAAGTACTTAGAGTTCTAATTGTGATTCTTCAGCTGAAAATACTAACTTCCAGAGAGATTTTCCTGTCAGTTTCTTGGCTGAACTGAATTACTTTCAGTTTTTAATGAAGTTATTTACAATAACTAGCCTATGAGGTGTTAGAATGATGCAGGAAACCAGTGTCTTCAGTGTTACTGTGCTGATGACTTCCTTTTGAGCAACTTCAGTTGGCTGGTGTAGTGCTGTAAAACACTGCTTACAACTCTCTCCTACTGTCTAAATCAGATGTTTCTTATAGTCTTGTTTATGCACAGGCATATACATAGTTTTCATCAATCCCTTTGCTTCTAGGCCACTTGGTAAGATCCATTTGTAATATTTTTTTAAACTCAAATATAATTTTTATATGACTGTGAGAACCTCTAAATGAATGGCTTGGAATATGTACTACTTGTGTAAATTCTGATCTTGATAGTCTCTAGTGGATAGGTTTAGCAGCTTTAGAAAATAAATTAAGTGAAAGACCTTTTAAGGAAGTAAGTGCTGTGTTGCCTAAATACGTGGTTTTTTGTTATCATGCTGTTTCCTTCTGTAGCTTCCAACTGGTATGTGGGAACTAAATGGTGGGTTTACAAGTTCTGGGTAAAACAGACAAAAGCAGGGACAGATTTAAGTTTGACTACTGTTGCAAAAAAATTTGAAGTGTCTTTCCAAGTTGGTAGAGCAATAAATGTGTGTGGCTGCACAGTGTTGCATGCAAGAAGTTTCACAAATCCTTATGTTGTCTTCTAGTATGTGTGTAGGAATTCTTTCTGGTTTATAGGTTGGATGTTCCACACTTACTATACAGTAGATTGTACATATTGGAAAGGAAATAACATTTTTCATGGTGTGTCGTTTTCCGTAAATGTTGGTAACAGATTTGACACTCAGCTTGGTTGCCTGGTGTATGGAGAGTGGCTTGGTTTAGTTCAGTACAAAGTAGTGCACTCAGAATGTCTAATTCAGGAAGTGGCCTGCTTTAAAAGGATAAACTTCTTAAATTGTCACTAATAAAAATCTTTTATGAGCTGTGAGAACTTGCATGCTTTTATGTTCATAGGTTAATTAGTTTGTATTGAGAGTAAATACAGTGGGTTTTTCCTTTTTTTTTTTTTTTTTCCCCCCTCCTGGTTTCATTGCTAAATTTGGAACATTTTGTAAGAAAAGCAAATTAAGCTACTTCATGTTCTGTAACATCAAAATATAATTCAAAATTGGAGAGTTTCAGAGCAACAAGATAAAATATGGTTTTACCATACACTATGGTTTGTAGGCTTAACTCATATCCTTTAACATGTTAGCTTAACTTTTAAACACTGTTCTTTTTTTAAGGTAGTTTAAACAAACACTTGCCATCAGTATGAAAGGCACTGGCTTTTCTATGGGCATGGTTTAAAAAAAAAAAAAAATTGGGTGCAGGTTGGTGGGTTGGGCTTGTGTACCTCTTATGTGCTGGTGTGTTGTGTGTGTTTTGGAAAATACAGCTTTATGTTTAGCTCAAAATCAGCAGTAAGGCAATAGCGCAACTTCACTGAATCAGCGATTACCCTGTGCACACAGCAAACAGATCCAAGAGTGTTGTGTGTGTGTTTTGTGTCCAAAGGAGATGATACGAGCTTTTCCAAAATTTGAAATGTTTCCACTAATTTTGGTACGTTTGGTTTAAGAAGCCAGCAAGATGTCAGCTGCTCTTCCCATTCCATTTTTTGTTAGTATTTCAGCAGATGATTGTGTTGGCACTGTGCTGCCTTAATCGGGAGGAGAGTAAAGTGGATTGGGCTAAGTTTTTTTTTTCTAGGTGCATACTGCTTCTTCCACAAAGGAAGTGCTGTCCGCTCCCTTCTGTTTCCACATATGCTGGAAGGAAGAAGCTTGCAGTGTATGTTAAGTGTGATCCTTGCTCTCTGTGCTCTGCTTGCTGGGCCCAGCCCTGTGGAATTGTTGGAAGGAAGAAAGAAGACATGACTAAGAGGGGCAACTGTCTAATGCTTACCTCCCTCTGGATCTCTGGGAGCTTGGTGCAGTAAGTAGCTCTTATGGTAAAGAGGAAATAGATAGGCCTTGAGGAGGGCTCATAAAGTGGATCACATTGTAATGAACTTAAGAAGACAGGAGCAGGCCGTGTACAAGTACGAAGCATTGTACCTCTGAGGGCAAAGTTCCTGTTAGTATCTATGCTTCTGATCTAAGTTTAACAATAAAAACCCCAGACTGTGAAAGAAAAAACCTGATGCAACCTCCCAATATTTTTGTTGAGTATTTTGAATTGTCTTCATTTTACAGAAGGATAAATGGAGGCATAGAATTTATAACTGACTTGTGCAAGGTCATATAGGGACGTGCTGTCAGATTTGGGAACAGAACCTGATTGTTTGGACTTCCAGTGCTGTACACTAGGGTTCCATGCCACCATCCCCACCCACCGCCTTTCCAAGTTGACTCCGTTACTACAGCGCAGCAAGAAGTGTGTATCTGCAGAGATGTGAAGTCAGTGTCCACAGAGACAGTGCAATGAATCCCTTGGGAAAAGATGCACCTGAAAACATCATTGGACTCGTTAGCAGCATTTACTTTTTAAGGGTTTTACATATCTCCTCTCATAAGAACCTTGAGATTCTAATTTTTGGCTTTGCAAACTTCTGGAGTTACATAATGATTTCGGTACTGTCTGTCTGCATGTTGGTGGGGGTGTCTGTCTTGGCAGAGGCACTAGAAGATATCGCTGTCTTTCTCGTTAGTGAAAGCAGTCTGTGTTTGACAGTTCTGGTGACTGAAATCTTACTTATCTACAGAACAGCAGGGCGGCAGCTGTGTGGATGAAGTGTCAGTTCTGGTGTAGCAAGACATCCTTGAGGGATGAGAGTGTATCTTGCTCTCTCTGTGCCAGTGTTCAGTTCTTAATTAGTAACTTACGGTTGAAAGGAGTGTGTTGTGGTTATTTGTTCTTACCTGGTAGGAAAAGGCTTGTGGGCCCCCAGTTACTCAGTGTCCAGGCTTGTTCATGATGACCCGAGTGTTCTTGCTGCCTTTAGTATTTGTGTTAACCAGAGTGGTGTTCCTCTGATGCTGTTCTTTCCACCCCCACCCCCAAATCTGAGCACTGGTCACAGCGGCAGGTGAACTCGGTCACAGGGAATCTCCCTTCCCTCCACGCCTAAGGGAAGTAACCGCTGAATTCGTAATAGTAGATACGGTGCCTGAAGTGGTTCCTCCCTTTTCCTGACCTTGCTGGTGAAGTGGCTGCCACAGACAGACACTTGATGTCTCCTGTGGGTTATAGAAATAACCCTTTGCAGCTCAAAACTTGCGCAGAGCCCTTGTGGGGCTAACACCGGGTATGTGGTAGAGAATAGGTTATGATGCACTTCTGAACAGAGTTCTGTGCGCAACATGTTATCTGTAGGTGTGTTTCCTCCTTCACCTCCAGCCTGTCAGCATGCCCATCTGGCTGTGCTGGAGAGGCTCAGTCACGTGTTTCATCAACCTCAGGCCAGCTAGTGAAATAAAAGATACAACACTTATAACAGGTGGGTTCTTTGAAGAATCCGTTTATTGTACAGTATGTGAAAGCGGAACTGTAAATGCCTCCTCTTGGTATTAGAGGAAATGTGGGTTTTTTCCTTGGGTTAATTAGTAAGAGTGTAGATGCCACCTTTGCTTGAAACTATGCAAGTCATGTTACTCATTAGATATGCAAGCCCTTAATGCTGTTAACAGGAGCCATGCATGCTTTGCAGAGTGTAGATTTGTTACTATGATGTTGATATTTTAGAAGAAAAGGAGGGATGTGGAACTCCGCGTGAGAATTTCAGCTTGGAGCAAAGCATGAGTGCAGCATTTCCAAATAACTTGTAAAATTCAACAGTCTGTATTAACATGAGATAAAATTGGTGGGCAACCTGCTGGCGAAGCTCACAAAACAAATCAGTTTTACCCTGAAAAAGATTGACTGTTTACAAGGTGACTTTTAGACAAGAATGTTATTAAAAATAGATTCCAGATCAAATATGTCTAGTTAGTAAGTGCTGGGTTTGGCAAACTGGAGAAGCCTCTGAAGATCAAAACTTCTCTTGGTTTGGGCCTCTTGTGATAAAGTCTCTTCGTAATAGCCACGTGATGTGTGCCATATTCAGTTTTCTGCTGTTGGGGAATATTCTAAAAGAACAGTAGAGGTTGTATCTTCTGCAATGAGATACAGCTTTGTTATGTTCCTTGTGTTTCTTATGTTAAGATAGCAGATACATTTGGGATAGTGTCATCCCTCCCTCTTCCTTCCTCCCTCCCTCCCTCTCCAAAGAGCCCAAAATAATCAGTTCTGTGTACTCTTTCTGCAGCAGAAGTTAAAGAGCAAGCACACTGCTCCATGTGTGAGGAGGCCCTGATACTGTAGTGATGAACATTGAAAGAACTCTTGGGGAAGAGACTGCATCACTTTCCTAATTTTATTGTAACGTCAAAGACAATGAGGAGTAAGATGTAGTACTGTTCCTACTTCTGTTATGAAAGCAAGGAGGCCTTTCAGAACTCTGGCAGAGGAGGCTTACTAAAAGAAATGCTGGTTTGACATCCTTAGAGTTAAGCGTAATGTTCTTAGCGGGTGGTCTTAAGGTTATAAATAGTTCCAAGAAAAAGAATTTGTTTGTTTACTGTTTCAAGCATAACATTTCTTTGATGTCCTTGGAAAAGAATTGAAATGTAGACTCTTCTGGCTATTTTCACACCAGTGTTTTTTCTAAGCTATACTTTATCAGGCAAGCGTGGGTTTTGTTGTTGGCTTTTTTTTCCAGCTAATCTTTCACCAGATGCATATCTTCACTTTCATCCTCTGATCTCCTTGTTGTACTTCAGGGTCAGCAGATATACCAACCAGTGTTTGTCCTGTGGCAATTGTTGTCAGTTGAGCATCTTATTTGACTTTATTGTAGCAGGTGTGCTACAAATTATTATTTGAACTGTGGTCTCCGTGCACAAATGCTGTGTTCTGGAGCCTGAGATAAGAAAATGTCTGTGTAAAACAAATAGACAAGAGAAGAATGAAGTGTCCAGGCAGCTGCATCAGACTGCTGCCATAATGTCAAGAAAGCCATGCCATAGCTTGTCTTTTCACATTCGTACACCTAATGATGTTGTCACTAGTAACATCAGTGACATAATAGTGACTAACATTTCTTTCTCTTCAGGTGCTTCTCCTAGCCTGTGATGTTAATATCAATTTGCTGATTTCTCTCTCAGTGTTAAGTATCCTATCTGCTTGCTACAGGCAGTTTCCTAGACCTGTTGTCTGTCTTCTATTGCCGAGCACTGTAGACTTATTCTTTTGGTACCATTGACTCAAGAGTGCTCTCATCACAGCTGCTGGCTCTGAAACAGACTCACGTGCTTGCTCTCTACCTCATTGACTTTGGGTCTTATTTCAGATCTCATCTGAAAACCTCTTTTCCCTTGCCTATTTCTTTTAATTAATGTCTTTCTATTATTTATCTGCATATTTTACTGCCTTGGAGCTTAAATTATGCAGCTGTTTTTCATGATGTCTTTCAGATAAACAGCTTCTACTAGCATGGGCTTGAATAATTGGAAACCTGTAGCTACTGAATATGTTTATATGCACTTCTTTTTTAGATTCTCTTTATTGGCTCAGAGTTGAGACTAAAGCCTTGCCCATGAAGTGGTCTGTAACCACCTGAGGAAGCCATGATGAGCAGAATACAGAAGAAAGAACACAACTGGGGAGATGTTGTGTGCAATAGGACTGACATGATTCTGTCTGCTAGTAAAGCTGTTAGGAGGCCTCTCGAATATATGTGGCCAGGCCCTTCCTTTATAAGAAATTTGTCTTGTTCAGGAAGCTGGTCCTTTTGTTACTCTGAGGCCAAGGAGTGGAAAGGGCTTAATAAAACTTCTGTCCTTGGAGGGCCTTAAATCTCTTACCAGCGAGGGAAAGGAGGATGTGTTGGGGAACGGTGTTCTGTTAACATGCATTAGTAGGTATGTATCCACAAAGCAGAGCTGGACCTGATCCTGAAGGGTTTTTATAAAACACAATTCTAGCCTCCAGGGTTCCCACTGTGAGGCCTTGTGGCAGGTGGCTTGGATGGTGCTTCAGTCAAGGTCCAAAGAGTGTCAGACTAACAGAGATATGATGTATCGAGGCACTCTATGTTGGCAGGATCCTTGGAGACCTGGCTAGGGATTGTTCAGCTTTTGATTTGCTGGCTGGCATGCAGGATTGCTAAATGTCTGGGAGAAGCTGTGATGCAAACTCCTGGCTTTAGCTGCGTTAGATAAAATGTGTGTCTGGTTTGGAAGTGCTTGGCTGTACAAGGGCTCTCTTCAAATACTGTGGATGTGTTTCCTGCTGCAGCGTACCGTATGTTCTCCCAGCACTGAAATGGCATAGTTGCTGCAGTAGTCCTGAGATTTGCCTGGAAGCGTTGCAAGGGAATTTTGTCTTAAATGGCAACAGATTTTGTATCTGATTTCTAAAGTGTCTTTAGCTCTGAATGTTAGGGAAAATTGTTGTTGCCATAGGTGTAATTGAAGCTTGGGCTCATACAATGCTGCTTACTTTCTGAGAGGTCTTGTATCACTTGAGTAGTGACTGTGTCCTTTCTAGATGTATGTTTTGTTCCTCTTCAGCAGTCTGTCCTTTAAGCCAATGGAGAAGGGTGACAGACAATGGAAAGCTTTCTAGCACATGCTCCCTCTTTAGAAACCTACTGTCAGTGAACAAGAACTGTAAAATCCGCTTCTGTCGGTACTCTGCAGTGAATATTGACTGTTTAGAGACTGAGGGAGGTATCTGTTGTAATTATGAGAGAGGCTCATTTACTGGGGACAGAAGCCAAGTATGCGGGGATTACCTGTGGGCTGTTGCTCCTCTACCGAGAGGAGAAAAGTTGCTGGTTTTGGTCCTGAATGTGGGAGGCATGGAGGATTTCAGCATGTTCCTTGGGCATGGAAAGGTCTTAAGAGTTGATGAAGAATAATCAAGGTTGAATAACCTTCTACCTTGCTGACAGAAAATGGGAATGGTTTGAAGGGTGATTCAAAAGCAAGTCGAGGGTCTTGAGCAACACCAAGTTTCTGGTAGGAGTAAAAGCGCTGGAGGAACAGGGGAGAGAGTGTAACTCTCCTTCACTGTGTACCTCTCTTCAGCCAGTCTTTCTTGCTGGCTGTGACGTGGTAGAAGGACAACACTGAAAGCAAATACTGTTACTATTTGCTTCCTACCTACAGCAGACAGCTAGAGAGGTAGCTTTACTTTTTTTCCCAGGTTTCTGTAAGGGGTTACTGCGGCAGCACTGGGAGTGGGGGAGTAGGAACTGAAGCAGGTACTTACTGGCTGTGTAACATCCTACGAGGCCTGGGGGAATGAATGTGGCGAACACTGTGAGTCATGCTTGTCAGTCTCATAAAGCAGGAGGCTTTTTACAATTGGCCTTGGAGGGAAAGAGGTGTTTAATGGAGCAGTTGTGAAGGAGTTATGCAAATAGAAGACATAAGTAATGAGCAAAAGATACTCATTTAAGCTGCTTGTCTTCTCAGAAAATGACTAAATGCAAACTAACCACTGCAAAAGTTAAGAGAAATGTATAATCATTAAGTATAATGGGTGTAAAAATGTGGCCACTCATGATAAGAAAATTCTTCTTTTGTGGCTAGGAAAAAAATTTCTGTAGCTGTTGAACAGGACTGTTTCTCTGAATACAGCTCTCTGTGGCTGTAACAAGGGCCGCTCATCGGTCAAGCAGATTACAGGTGAGATGGTAGCAAGGTGTCCTGGTGGCCCTACTACAAGTGCTGAAATAGAATACTTGAGGGGTGGTTTTACTACCAGAAGGGGAGACAGGGAGTGATGTGGATGTGACTATTCTCATGCCTCTGATTGCATGGAAGTGCAAGCACTGCTGTCATCTGTATGACTCTGGACCTCCTGCATCTGCCTAAACCTGCCCTTCTCTACAACACTGTATATGAAGGGGAAGCAGTCTTCAAAATCACATGAAGGAGCAGCATAAAAACACCAGTGGAACTTCAACATGGATTAGAAAACTTTGCTGTAATTGTCTGCTGGAGTCATCGCAGCTGTATTTCTAGGAACAGTTACTCACTTGAACTACTGCTGTGCTAATGCCACAGCAATTGTCTCTCCAAGGACTTTGTTCTTTTAAAAAAATACAACAACAAAACACCAAAAAACCCCCAAAACCCTCTCACTCCTTAACTTGGCACTGTGTTTTCTATTGAAGAGCTTGCTTTCTGTCTTCTGTTGGTTTCTGTAAGTTAAGCATTGTCTGTTGCAGAATGTGGAGATTACCATATTTATTTATTTTTGTTACCTGCTGTCCTGTTCATGTTTTTTTGGGCAAGAAACAATGCTATATTATTGACTCTTGCCATTCCTCCTCCCTCCTCCATTCTCCTGAGCCATCTGTTTTGTTCTGAGGTGTGTGTGTTTGAGGAGCTAAATTCCTACTTGCTGCAATTGAAATAACACGGTATTCAAATACGTTTATGCATGTAAGGTTTTGGAATGCTCTTGCTAACCATAAGCTCACATTTTAACATAATAAGTAATTCTTCAAAAATAAACTGGATGGTGGTGTACTTAAACCACTATCAGATAAAAATTGTACGGTCAGATCCAGGAGTGTGTAAAAGTGTAAGCAGTATTAGCAGCTGTTTATGCGATCAGATAGAAACAGAAACTAGGTTGATTTTCTCCACTTACATGCAAGTTCTTGTAAAAACCATCAGTCCTTGTACTGCAGTCCATTAGTTTATGACCATGAGATCACTGTATAGCCTGTGCGTTATGTGAGAGTATGCCTTGTAGTGGGAAGCGAGCTACTACAAAACTGTACCCTGGTTTCTAGTCTGAGCATGTTGCACTAGTGTTGTGAGATCTCTGCAAGCCCTTGGATGGTTTCTTGCTGGAGCAAGTATATCAATCTTCAAGACACTAAATAGAAGTGTAGTGCTACAACGTATGAGAAGACAGTTTGACCCTGTTAATGGCCATTTCTTGTTTTAAAAATACTGTGATGTTTGGGAATTGCCTGATCTGTAAAATCTGGGCAGTGGCTGTGTGTTGAAAGTGACATTCTTAAATATGAGAACTGTTTCTGAACTAGGAACACTTGCAGTCCAGACATTTACTGGATGTCAAAGGCCTGTGTAACTCTTGGCTCTACATTTTAGTGCCTTGAGATTCTTCCTGGAGCTGGACAGGCCTGCTAGTAATGACTTTCCATGCTCTCTTCCCTACTTCCCTCCCTGCTTTGTTGTCCAGCAACATCTCTGACATCTCCATGTGGAGAAACCTGTTGTAATGCTGAGTGTAGCTTTGAGCCTGCTTGCTTTTGGACTGACCCTTTTGCCGATGCTGACATTCAGTGTTTAGCCGTCTTTCAAAGCAGCAGTTGAGGTTACCCTATTGCATGGGTTCAGAGCACTGTTGACATATAATCTGTGCGTGCTGAGGTGACACTGGAGTTTGATCTTTTATTCTAAATGTTGCTCAATGCCCTCTGGTATGATTCCAGGCCTGCCTAGAGGGTAGGGAGGACTAGAGAGTGAGGATCTAGAAAGAAAAGTAGCCTTGGAAGTTCACCTGTAAAAGGTCATAGAATTTTAGCATGTTGCTTGTCTTCAGATACAGATTTCTTGTATTATTCTGGGCTTATTCCTTCAGTTTGATTTCTCAAAACAGAGATAAAAAAACCTTCTGATTGTGTGAGCACACACTAGTCCTTGAGAGTAAACTGAAAAGGTAAATAAAATCTGTAGGAGGAACCATTGTTACCAGTATTATGAAAAGGGACTTTCGCTCAGTGTGAGCTGAAGAGCTTTGCCCAAAACAGGTTACTCTAAGCTATTTTGATTCGGAGGCTTGCATGGTATGAAAATCTACCCAGTTCTGATTTGTCACTCCAGTTAGGTTCTTTGTTGCTGCCACTGTATTACAAGGAGGATATTAATGTAACTAAAAAATGCTAAAGTGTCTCCTTTCTATTCCCACCAAAAAAAGTAAAAAACCACCCAAAAAACAAACAACAAACCTTTGGCTTATCAATGAGTATATCCTTGTTAGATGAGTTAAAACTTGTTTAAAACTTGTTTGGTGGGTGCTGGCACTTAAAGTAGACAGAAAGGCATTTTAATTTCAAGCCCCATTACAAACAGAAAAGAAAAGATCAATATTTGAGAGGCAGCATATAAGGAAACAAATGGAATGTAAGCTCTCTAATTCCCTGTTATCTGCTGTCTAGTGTGCTGAAATAATCATACATGCCAAAGCCTAGGGTAGCTTTCTTAGTGTGGAAGAAGGAAGACTGCTATGGAAGTGCTAAGGGCTTCTTTTCCTGGCTGACAGTTCAGGGGTGGCATTAGTCTGTATTTGGAGCTCTGGGTGATGTCTCTGATGTCAGAGCTTGCTTTATATCAGCAGTGAAGAAATTTGTGTGCTTGATGTCATAAGGCAAATCATAGACACTGCAAGGAGGTTAAAAGTGTAATTTTGAAGCAACTGTACGTGCTAATACTGTGCAGTGCTTTACAGAAATGGAAGATGTGGTTTCTGTCCTGGAGCTTGTGTTGTCTAAATAATGTAAACCACAGAAAGTAATACTTGGGCCAAATTTCTTAAGCTTGCTGCATATGCAGTCTTGAAGTCTTACTAATTGTGTACAAGGGTTGTGTGAAAATGACACATGACCATGTCTGCTTCTGTCATCTCAGTTCAGTGTGGCATGCTATTTTGATTGTATACACAGACTGTAACAACTGACATTAACAATGTATTGTGCTAACATATATATTTACTCTGATACCTCCTCTACTGGATTTGGCAGGAGAACTGAAAATAGTGTTTTCAAAAATACTGGTTTTTATATATATATTTTGTTTTTTAATAAGGGGAGTGGTTTAGGTCAGAGCCAAGATGAACACTGCTGTATTGGGCAGAAAATGCTGCTAACAGAGCAGCTGGCACGTACCTTCCCAGGCTCCATCTGTCAGAGTCAGCATTGCTTTGTAAATCGCACTCCTATTGGGTGGGTAGGTAGATTCATTTCTTGCTATAATGTTGGCAGCCTGGATTAAAACGGAATTCCTAAACTGATTTTTTTTTTCCCCACTTTTTTACTGTTTGGAAAAAAAATAGTGTTTTTGTAGGCTACTTCTGCCCTCCTTTACAGACCTATTGAAGTCTGTGTCAGCATGTTGCGAATGCTGCATCTTGTGGACTTGCCTTTAGTTTAAGTAAAAAAACGTATGAGGGTAAGGTAATTATTGGAAGCTTAATCTCAAAAACATGGTTCTCGGCTGTGTATGCCCAAGTCAGAATGGGCTGGGATCTGATGATAACCCGTATCAGTGTATCTGAGAATGTTAAACAGTGGTGTGTTTTTTTTTTTTTTTTTTTTTAACATCAATGTCCATATTCATCTTGCATTTTTTATCAGAACTGATAACACTTTTACCATTGAGGAGTATATGTATGTGTATGAAATATATGCATGTTCCTTAAACTCTCCTTTTCAATGAACTTCTCCCCTTAATGAAGGTACTTCTCACTCAATCTTCCCCAAAGGAGATAATGATTAGAAAAATTGAGGCTCTTCTTTTTAATTAATCAACAGAATGAAAAGCAACTTCCAAATTAAAGAAAATCTGCAAGGACACAAGCAGATTGGCTAAATTGGTCTGAGCCCATAGAAATGCTAATTTGCTATCAAGGCTATTCAGGACTGGTCAGGGGAATATTATTGGTGGAAATGAAGGATTTGCTTCTAGCTGATTGTCTAGCATGTACAGGATTTGGGGGAAGGGCCTGTCTGAAACAGCTTGTGAATTACAGGCAGTGCTTTTTACACTTACTGTCCTATGTGTTTGTTAAACTACAATAATTTGGTATGTGTCTTGACCCTCGAGATGGAATAGCTGATGAGTCGATGATTTTTGCCAAGATAGATTTCGGTCTGTTTTGTTTTAGAAACACTTACTTGTGGGCTGTGGTGTGGTGGTGATCACCTTATTGTCTGGTGCCATGAACGAGTGCCAGCTATATTGTGCAAGGTCTTTACCAGGGGAGAAGAGATTTCAAGTTCTACCAGTTCCTCTGTGTTTGGTATAGCTGAGTTACTGCATCTTATCTTGGAGAAACTCAACAGACATGTTATTATTTCGTACCAATGGGCCTTTTTGTTGTGGATGCTGAAAGGAAGTTCACTTGAGTTGAATTGTAGATGCTAGCCTGGCTGTGTGTGTTGAGGATTTCTACCTCAGTAGATGGAAAGAGTTGCTGTTTACTGAATGGACTTGAAAGAATTTGGTCAAGAATTTAATCCTAGTTTTCATTCTGGTGTTACTGTAGTGAGAGGGATCCTAGGTTTTAGAACTGTTCTGAACGGTTAGGCATCCTTCTGTGCCTGCCCTGTCTTTAAATTCCTTCATACTCCTTGAACAACCAGTTATTTAAGTGGTAGAGAGCTTTGCTGCTTCTATTTGACTCCACTTCTCACTATGAGTAGAGAGGTGTGTTGGATAGTCTCTTCTATTTCTTGTTTTCACTGTTAGTGAAGGACTGACCACCAGTCCCCTGGAGAGAAGGCATTGGACAGGAGGTGGACATGATCAGTGACTGCAATATATTACTATCAATAGCTTGCAAGTTATTGGGTAATTAGAATCTTGAGCTTTCAATGCCCCTCCCCAAATTCAGGAATGGTATAAAAGGACCATAAAATGACTAGTTATGGCGACAAGTTATGGCAAATCACTTCAGTAAGACAGCTGAACATTTTTCTACTGCACACATTGTAGTACTGGTCTTTGTGATGCATAATTTTAGTTGAGATTTGCCTGTGCTCTGGGAGAGGTGGGTTTATGGCTTTAGTTCCCCTTCCTATGGAGGCTGGGTTTGCCCTGTCATTTAATCAGGCTGTGCTTGTATTAAGTCCCTTCCAGTTCCTTGTCCCTGCATAAATGCTTTCTTTTTAAATTTTTCGCAGTTGGTTTTGCTGATGGTGGTAAAGATATGAATGGCAGAGCAGGTGGTTCCAGTAACAAGAATACGGATGGTGACTGATCTGAGACTGATTATGTTGAAGAAAAGACAATAGATGAAGTGTACGGGTGACCCTCTGAAGTTTTATCTGTGTTGCTATGAGAGGATGTCTCTTGTGCTGCTAGTATGTTGGGCAAAGGTTGAGTTTAAACTTCTGAACTAACTCTCCTGATGTCTGGCTTCACATTCCAGTGAGGGAATTGAGGTGCAGATCAGTGAGGAACAGTCTATAACTTGTAGGCAGGTAAACACCAGGCCTAGTATAGCTCCGTGGATATTAGGAAATACTCAGTGCATCATCCCCTTAAAGTAAATGCTAGTCTTGCAGTGAGACTGGTGTATGGCCTGAGCATACTAAGCCTGTTCCAGGAGACAGTTGACATGTGACGTATCAGATTCATACTCTGTCCTTACCTGGGTGGCATACATAATGTAAGTGACCCCTATTTATAAATTTTGGAACCTTAGTTTCCCCCGCCGCTCTGGAATGCTGTATATCCCTTAAGGCTGTATCTGTGATGAGAGAAACCCTGAATGCTCCCCACCCAGCACCTGCTAGTAATAACCACAGTCTGTTTAGAACTCCTTGTACGGCTTTCAGGTAGGTGCTTCACTCCTGAACATTCTTCAGAATATAGAAACTTGTGGCACTTGCTGTGGTCACTTGCCAGTTTGACTTTCTTCTCTTGTTTATAACTGATACTCTGATGTAATAACTATCGGTAACGGCCAAACAGTCTTCATGGTGCAGCCTGTTTACGAAGCAATCTAACAAGCTTCATGAACTATGGGTAAGGAGGAACCTGTATCCATGGGCTACCCTTTTATTTAAGTATGTAGCTCCTCTGTTATTTAGTGATCTCTGGATTTACAGTTCTTGATATTCAATGTAAATTATTAGACACTTGACTCAGTAGGTAAATACTACCTAGCATGTATGGCATATTTAAAACTTCGAAACATATTACTGCAGCTTGAATATGGAACACTTGGTCTAAGCTGAACATACATTGTGAATAGTTTAGAAATGCCTAGGCCTTTTGCCAATAGCAGGCAAGAAGTAACAAACCCTTAAGACCAGCTTGGAGTTATTAAAAGCCTTATCAGATCAGTGAAGCAGCAACTTCGAACTCATAGATGCATCCAGAATTTCCACATAATGTTAGGAGCGCTTGCTTTAGGGAGGTTTCAGTGCTCCTGTTTTCTGAGTGGGGAAGCCACTTTTCAGAAGTATGTTCCTTCCACCTTGGTATGTCCCCAGCTAGTTCTCAGGGAAGTTAAGTACTGAGATCTAGGAGTCTCCAAGCCACTGCCTGGATGTGCATGTTCACCATTCTATAAAAGTATTTCCAATTGACTGGAAAAATGAGGTGCCTGTAGATTGTAGCAAATTTAAACTGGAAGTTTTGGCTAGGTGTATGTTGTTTTGGTTGTTTTGTGTTTTGATTTAGTTTTTTTGGTAAAACTTCATTCCTGACCTTGTTGGGAACAGTTGTCTGTGTTAAAATGGCAGGACCTTAGTGAAGGAAGCAGAACTTTGAAACCTCAACTGTAGTATCCGTCTTATCAGGAAGTATGCTTTCTGTGAATGTCAAAGGTGAGTAAATGACAACATGAACAAAAGAGAATACAAATGGGCATATTGATGACTTTGGCATAGCTGCATTCTGTGAATGCTAATGTGATAAAGATTGCTAAATCCATGTGGCAGCTGATTGTAGCAATCCTAATTTTCTCTTTAATTGATTAATGAAAGGTGTAAGTCTTTTTAAAAAGATGACAACCAAGATTTAAACCTAAACAATTATCTTGTGTTTACTTGTGAAGCAAACACAAATGTATTGCACTGTTGAATTCATTAAATGTGTATGAGCAATTACAGCAAAGGCATATAAAACTGAGTGTGAAGTTGTTTCTGTAGCTTGATTGCTGAGAGTGTTCAAACCCTTGAACAGAATGCCAAACATCTGAACAGGTATTGGGCACTGAATAATTAACAGCTCTGTTCAGCTTAGTGACTGTTTGGCTGCTTTAGGGCAGTGCTCTGTTAGTAGTTTATCCTGGATGGGTTTTTCTGTGCTTGAGTTTGGACATATTCCAACAGCTGAAGATGAAAAATGTGGAGCAATGCATGCCACGTACTGAGGAGGCAAATTAATTTCTTTCTGCCAGGGCAGCCAGTCTTGGTGTGATCTGATGAACTGCTTTCTGACCCTTTTCAAGTGGAGCCAGTCCTTCTGGTGGGGCGTTTTTCTTACAGGGAGTTTCAAGCACAGTGAATGGAACTGAAGTGGGAAGCGGGGAAAACAGAGGTCAGAGAACAGATGATGAGAGTATGGACTGGTATGATTGCAACAGAAGGTTGGGCTTCTGAAGGTGCTTTGCAGTGTGAGCTGATGTGATTTTTTTGGGTGCAAGTTTGTACCTGTAGTTGTGCGCTGCATGAACTAGATGATGGTGGGAATTAGCTGAGAGAGAAAGCCGGAGGGCAGATGGTTTGAACACTGCAGACACTATTGTGGGGATATGCCTTTGTGGGTGGCAGTTTGGAGAGGGGAAGAGAAAAATTGGCTGGGTATATGACTTGTAAAGATCAGCTGCTGAGTGATGGACAGGTTCCTCATCGTTTGACCTTGATGTGTCACTGAACTGAAGAATTGGTAAATAAGCTCCTACTCTTTTTTTTTTTTTTTTTTACTGTGGCAATTGTTTGGGTACAGAATCAGTTTTCTACTTTACTATAGTAATTATGTGACTTTTTAAAGGAAGTTTTATTATACAAGTTTGCATTTGCCAAAAATACATGATATGCAGTGTGGAATGCCATGCAAGTTTAACTGTCTTTTCATGTATTTGCTTGGTTTATAGGAGGAATTTTCTTTTTAGTGTTAAACATAGTTACGTGAAAGCAATTTCAAACTGCAATTTTGCCATAGTAACATGAATGTTAAGGGTGAACTAGGCATACAGGTGGGAGCTTATTTTGAAAGGGAAACTTCATAAGCTGTGATATTCTGGATTTAGAGAATATTCACTTTGCTGCTAAAGGCCACTCAAACTTCTGTTTATATCAAGGACTACTGGAGAAACAACAGTATCTTTAAAGCTTTTGATACAGGATCATAAAGTAATTCTGAACTTGTTAGGAAAACAAGTCAGTTGACAGTCTTTAGATTGTGTTGTCATTAAAATTGAATAGTTAACTGGTGCTCATATTCCAAAATATCTGAAGGCATGTAAATGTGCATTATCTTCTATACCGCTTTTAGTTTTTGCTTAAAGAGAGGTGAAAGTAACAGTTTAAGAACATTGGGAATCCTGGCTCCCTCCTGTTGCTGCTACATAGCTCTTGGCTTCTCCTTCTCCTCTTCCCCTTTTGCTGGCTGTAAAGCTTTTAGCTTGTATCTTGTGGATGCCAGTAGTTCTAATTAAGAAATGCAAAAGACTATGTCAGGTTAGTTCTAATCTAAACTGTTAAACTCTAAACTGAAATTGCCTGAATTATCTGCAAAGCTTGAAAATGTTTCTAACCTAATTCTGCTAGGACATGCAATATGTTCCACATCAGAACTGTGTTCATCTAATCCATCTAGTCATTTGAGCAAATAACTAAAACTTTAGGTGCTTAGGCAAATGAGGGTGAGGCATTTGATCAACAAATCATTAGAGAAGAAAAGAAACTTTTTATACAGTGAGGTTTTCTCGACAACACTCAGTAATTGAGTGCCATGGCTTTGTAACCTGTTAGTGTTCAGCGTATCCGTTAGTTGAAACTTTGTAGTAAGAAAACTGCTTGAGTAAAGGCTATAGATCTCCAGTTGAGCTTTTATGAAGTTAAACTTGTGTTGACTGCTGCCTTGTTGGCTGTGTCTACTTCAGTAAACCTTTTATTTCAGTTATTGGTGAAGTTGCTACCTGCATTTTCACTGTTGTCCAGGGTGGTAGAAGTTCAAGTATAAATAATCAGTTGGGTTTTTTTAGGCTTCAGCTCAACAGGAAAGTGTTTTTAAAGTCACTGCTAGTGGCAATTTGAAGTTTAAAATGCCTCTGGAAAGCCAGGGTACTTTGGGAAACTTGCTTCTTGAACCTTTAATAGTTGCTTTACAGATCCTTCACCACCAAAGTTTGTTTTCTAAAGAAGCAAAATGACTCACTAATGTGTTCTGACAGCTAGAAATGTCAATACTCTTTTTAGGTGGAAGATAGCTTTGTTTGCATTTGGAAATACTAAAAAAATCGGAGTTTTGCATGGTTTGGCCTTTGTACATGCAGTAGCTGTTTTTTTACCTTTTGGCAACAGATTGTATTAAACTGTTCTTGCTGCTTCACATTGTAGAAGGCATCTGTATGTGAATCCATTTGAAGGATGGCATTAACCAAGTGTCCTAAAAAGTGTAAAAACTGCTAGGAATGTTAATCATGATTATGAACAATTGTATGGATTTGGGGGGGAATTCACCTGTGTTTAAAAAAAGACAAATCTTTAATTAAAAGGTAGCATAGCATAGCTTGTGTTGCAGTATTTAGGTCATGCTGCAACTTTATAATGTATATGAACAGTTTGCCTTCTGATTCTCTCCTTAAAGCAAGAGCTGATTCTCTCCTTAAAGCAAGAGAGACAAGAAAGATTCCTTATTAGCTGTTGCATCTTTTCATACTTGAACTCAGGTGCAGATTTAACACTTGGGGGTGTTAAATGAAAATACTGAGGTGAAGGAATAGAGGCAGCCTTTAAGAATGAATGAGTGCATGGAAACTGGGAAGCACAGGGCTTAGTTGAATGCAAATGGAATTTCTTAGTTTCCTGACTTTATGGTTAATACTGTAACTGTTGCATACAGTGTATGTTGAGTCTTATTCAAAGAAATCAACAATAAAAATAGAAGACTAGTTGGAAGGGACTATTAATATGAGCCTCTCCTTTTGGTTGCTGAGATCAACTGACTGTTCCACAAATAAATAAAATGAGGAAGAAACTATGCTAGCACTGAGTCATCATATACTGCAAATCCTTCCTTATGCAGTGCACCTTTCCTACAGAGGGAAGAAAGAGACTTCTGGGTAGCTGCAGTTTGCAGGCTGGGTAAACAGATGAAGTACATGGCCTCTGCTGCCAGCTCCCAAGCTGTGATACAGGGAGCACTTCAGAGTGGGGTGTGTGCATTTTCCAGATGGATTTTTCTCATCCTGCCAGTGAGAAGGGACTGATTTGGGTCGTGTGATTCAAGTCACGTAAGCAGTTGCTGATCTTGGACAGTAACCTGCCCTCTGACTAGGGAGCAAGTGCCTCAGGACAGGTTGAGGACTTCAACTTAGCGAGGTGTGGTTTCAGCGGGAAAGTGATCCTTTTATTTTTGCCGTTCAGGGGGAAGCTGTGCTCCTTTCTGACACATCAGAATGTATGTGTCTTCTCAGACATGATGACTTCCTCAGCTGTCAAGGAAAGTTTATTAGGCTTTTGCCTGAGGAGGGATAGTTTCACAAATACTCCCTGCATGCAGGAGCCCTCTGTGCATACCATCATGATGCACTACTTGCCCTTCTCCTGGGCCGTGGGAATAGTAACCCGCATAGCTGGAGGGTTGGCTTTGTAGGTGGCATGTGCAGTAGGGGACACGCAACTGTGGGAAAATACTTTTCTGTCTTTAATGGGCCTGAGCTGCATGACCTCATAAGAGATGGCAGAAGCTGCATTTCAGTGTTCCTGGGGAATCGGAGGCTTTTTGGGAAACGAAGGGTTGGACAGGCTTTAGAAACTCAACTGTAACACATCACAATAGTGTGTTTTCTACTGAATGACTTGGTGTTTTTGGCATATAATTCTATTATGGTTAAATATTTTTCAAATTCTTTATCTTCCTTATTGAGAATTTTTTAAATGTAGATGCAGATAGAGTACTTTGACTGCACACTCAAATGTTCTTAATTACAGATTCTTCTAAATATAGGTTGTATTTTTATGTTCTTGTCCTTTTCCCCCATACCCCACCCTTTTCCTGGACTTAAGCAAACGTCTTGTTCTCTTGCTTTACAGGCTCCAGATAAAAGGAAAGCATTAGAAGAGACCAAAGCCTACACAACCCAATCTCTAGCCAGTGTTGCTTATCAGATCAATGCACTGGCCAACAATGTATTGCAACTGCTGGACATCCAAGCCTCCCAGCTACGGAGGATGGAATCCTCCATCAACCATATCTCCCAGGTAATCTTTTTTTTTTTTTTTTTTTTATTTCTAATAGAGGACTGACAACACTGGAGAAGGCGTTACCTTTCTCTTGTATTGAGCTGGATAGTTTATGTTGATTTCTCTGAATTCTCTGAGTAACATGATAGAAAATGGTAAGGCTTTTTTCTTTCAGTATTTATGAAAGCCACTTTGTGATGGAGCTCAGGACAGAAGTAAAACAGTTCCTTTATCAAGAAGCACTGGGATTATGTTTGGTTTAAAGCAGGAGTTAATTACTTCGGATTCCAAGAACTGAAGCTACAGTTGAGGGAGGGGTGGAGAGGATTCTCTTTCTGAAGGAAATCTAGATAAAATACCACTGCTCATATGGTACTTCTATTAGCGTTGCAACATATGCAGTAATCTCATTTGTTTTCATACCTTTGCAGGATGTAATTACATGAGCTGTGTGAGAGGGAGAGCCTCTTTCTAAGCCAAAGCAGTTGAATGAGCTGACCTGACTTGTACTGTGACTGCAGTATTGCTGGAGTTGATGTGGGGAGCACATGGAAGTAGATGACAGGAAAGAACAGGCTTGTCCCTGTCAGTGACAGCTTGTGTTCCCTTGGCTGAAGTGTCACCCTAGCTGGCTGCTGCTGAGGGGGTAGAGTTGCTGCTGCTGCCTGCCTTGTACCTGATCTGGCATTGGTCTGATTGTATGCTAACTCAGCCAAAAAATGTCTGCTGCATTTAGCCTGGAAGTGGCTTATTGCATCATCATGTGTGTCCCATACTAGTGCCAAGCAAGGAGGGAGGGACAGGATCCACTCAGTTCATTAACTCCTATGTTGCTGTTCTCAAGTGGGCTTGAGTGGGTTGTTGAGGGCCCGGTGTCCGCTCTATCATATGCTCTTATTGAAATTCAGTTGGATCTTTGGCCTTTGTCCTATGCCTGTCTGAGACATTTCATAAACAAATCTCAGAGGATTCAACCTAAAATGTTCTACAGTGCAGCCAGTGAGTTTAAAACCTTTGTTGGTCAACTGGTACCATTAGTGGTCCACCTTAGACCAAATACTTGAATAGAAATGCGTCTTATGGTCTCTACTGTCTGTCTCCTCATAGGATCTGCTAACCTCTTTACTGTTACTTCAGAGTAATTATGGTTTCTAAAAAATCGTTGTTAAATGGCAGCACAGTGGTTCACTGAAAGCATGTCAGCAGGGTGAAGATTCCAGTGCATGTGGAGGGGCCCTCCTAGTAACAAACCTCTCAAAAAGGCTTGTCAAGTTAGTGTGTGCTAAGAACTAAACAGTGTTAAAAGCTGTATCAAGTGTTTAAAAAGTGCCTTCCACTGAAACAGGAAAGTAGGAGGAAGTACAATTGCTGTAGATAAGTTCCTTGTTCTGTCAAATGTTCAAAGATTTCTTGATGCTAGGATTATGACTACTTCTGAAGAAATGACTGGGTAAAGGACTTGAACCTACAGGTTTTCCCAAGCATTGGATGCTCTTTTGTACTGAGCACATCTTTTCTTATGTGTTTCAGAGCTGCAGTGTGTGTGTGTGTGAAGCGATTATTGTTAAATTCTTACTGGCCTGCTGATAGGACTAACTAGCACAAAAGGTGTTAACCCTCTGTACTGTTGCCACTTGAATTGAAGGCACTATGCTGAAAGCTATTGAGTCACCTGATACATGAACTGTTTGCTAAAGACTGTGAACAATCAGTGCTTTGTAGAGCTTTTGAAGAGTGTTTAGCAAGGTCACTTGCTTGTAGCTTCTGTCCTGGTTGGTCTTTCCTGAAACTAATCCTTGCTTATAAATGAACCTCTGCAGACTAATTTTGTAGAATTAAACTGGATACAGATAATGCATGCATACCAGCTCAGCTATTTGCTTTGAATTGTTTCTGCTTAAATGCTTCAACTGCGTATCTTAAATCTGCTGTGCAGTTGCTTTGATAGACTGTCTAAATTTTCCAAGGTCTCCAGAGTGTCTTTCATTTGTATCAGTTGTGAATATTTTCATGCCACTAAAGCATGTGGATGAACGTATTCTCAGAATGGAATTTTTCGTGTGAGAAGTATTGCCTAGAAATGGAGATCTGAGGATTGCCAGTCAAATACTCAATTCTGGGTTTTGCAGCGTAGAGCAAGTATCTGTGAAATAAGGCACAATTTGATAGTTTTTCTGGTTAAAATACCTTTCTTCTTTCTATGGAAGAAAATTCTGTGGTTCTTCTGACCTGCAGGTGCTTTCTGTTCCCCTACCATGTTTCGGTTCTCTGTGCATTTTCCAGAAAGACTCTAGGCCAGATGGCTGGATAGCTAATTTTGATTAGTAGCCACTCAGTATTTTTCCTAGCTATGTACCTTCTTCAATGGAAAAAGCACTCATGAAAAGTTAGGTGATGGAGTGGTGTGTTATATTCTTGTTACTGGAGCTTAATTTTACAGATGGAAAGTTTGCTTGCTTTTATAGGAAAAAATTAATTCAACTTTGATTTCTTCTTGAGGGCAGAGAGGTTTCACATGTGTAATCACACTGTGGTAAGGGAGCACTGCTCTGGGTACATGGAGGCAGTGAACAGCTCCAATGGTTTTTGCATAGCAGCCACAGCAAAAGCCTGCCCAGCTGCATCTGTATTTTCTGTAGTTATATTTTCTGCTGTAATGTGTGGGTCTGGAGTGATCTGCCATGTAATTATTTACTACACCTAATATACAGAGCTGTGCACATACAGCTAAGCTCTTTGGCTTAAACCCTTGATATTGACTTTGAGTTTTGCCAAGCTGACATGACTTTTCCAAGCTGCTCTGATGTGGTAGAGCAGAGACTTTAATTGCTCTTCTGGAGAAGTTTGCAAAGCTTTCCAGTATAAGAGATCCTACTCATCCTGTTCAGTAAGATTTGGGGGAAAAAGAGCAAGTCTATCCTTTGGACCAATTGCATGTCAAGACTTCACTAAAGGTATTAAGGTTAGCAAATGTGACGCCCATTTACAAGAAGAGCCAGAAGGAGGATCCAGGGAACTACGGGCCTGTCAGTCTCATCTTGGTGCCAGGAAAGCTTATGGAGCAGATTATCTTCAGTGCTGTTATGTGGCACATGCAGGACAACCAGGCGATCAGGCCCAGCCAGCATGAGTTTATGAAAGGCAGGTCCCGCTTGATGAACCTGATTTCCTTCTGTGACAAGGTGACACACTTAGTGGATGAGGGAAAGGCCATGAATGTTGTTTACCTGGACCTGAGACCTTAGTAAAGCCTTTGACACCATTTCCCACATCATCAATCATCCTCCTGGAGAAACTGACTGCTTATGGCTTGGGCAGGCATACTCTTCGCTGTGTAAAAAAAAAACTGACTGCATGGCTGGGCCTAAAGAGTTGTGAATGAAATAAATCCATCTGGTGGCCTGTCACAAGTGGTGTTCCCTAGGGCTCAGTACTGGGGCCAGTTCTGTTCAGTATCTTAATAATCTAGGATTGAGTGCACCCTCAGTAAATTTCAAGATGACACCAAGTTAGGGGGAGTGTTGATTGCTGGGGGGCAGGCAGGCTCTGCAGGGGGATCTAGACAGGCTGGATTGATGGCCAAGGCTAGTTGTAGGAGGCTCAACAAGGAGAAATGCTGGGTCCTGCACTTGGGGCACAACAACCCCATGCAGCGCTACAGGCTGGGGGCAGAGTGGCTGGAAAGCTGCTGGGCAGTGGAAGACCTGGGGGTGTTGGTTAACAGCCGGCTGAACATGAGCCAGCAGTGTGCCCAGGTGGCCAAGAAGACCAACAGCATCGTGGCTTGTATCATCTGTGGCCAGCAGGACTAGGGAGGTGATTGTCCCCCTGTACTCCATACTGGTGAGGCTGCACCGCAAACACTGTGTTCAGTTTTGGGCCCCTCACTGCAAGAAAGACATTGAGGTGCTGGAGCATGTCCAGAGGCGGGCAATGAAGCTGGTGAAGGGTCTGGAGCACAAGTCTGATGAGGAGCGGCTGAGGGAACTGGGGTGGGTTATTCTGGAAAAAAGGAGGTTCTGGGGGACCTTGCTGCTCTCTACAACTACCTGAAAGGAGGTTATAGCGAGGTGGGTGTTGGTCTCTTCTCCCAAGTAACAAGTGTTAGGATGAGAGGAAATGGCCTCGAGTTGTGCCATGGGAGGTTTAGATTGGATATTGGGAAAAAATTATGTGCTGAAAGGGTTATCCAGCATTGCAGCAGTCTGCCTGGGAAAGTGATTGAATCACCATCCCTGGAGGTATTTAAAAGACACATAGATGTGGTGTTTAGGGACATTGTTTAGTGGTGGACTTGGCAGCGTTAGGTTTACAGTTGTACTCAATGGTCTTAAGGGTCTTTTCCAGCCTAAATGATTCTGTGATTCTATATGTGCCTTTAGACTCCCTGCTATGAGCTTTTTGTTGCAGTCACTTGCATTGTGTATTCCTGTCAGTTCCTATTTGATGCTTGTTTGTTTTTATTTGCCTGGAGGATGGCCATACTTAAAAGAGAAATTTCAGGTAGGAGTTGAGCTAATTTTGATCCAAGATGTGGAAGAAGGGGCAGCCCGAGTGCTGCACTGTTGTGGTGTGCCATTTCAACTTTCCCTGTGGGACACTGGTGTGTGAAAAGGTAGTGGAGAAAAGGACTTGAACCCCATCACTGGTGACTTGTCCATCCACAAATCCTAGGCAGCAGCAGAGCAGCAGTTCTTCTATGGTATAGACATATGCTATGTTGCAGACCAAAAAGAAATTTTCTTTGAAGAAGATGGAACAGCAATAGCCAGGTGTTTTGCTTTCTTTGTAGCATATGAAGTATAAGGTGTCTGGAATAGGTAGTATTTCCTTTGTAATAATTTTAGGGAAGATGAGTGAATACATGGACTGGGCAGCAAAAGAGGAAGCTAAGGGTCAGCTTGCAATGAGAGACCTCGGAAGACAAAGGAAGGACCTTGCACATTGAGGTGGGGAAGGAATGAAGACCTCAACATTCAGCACGTGGTGTTTCTTGGTGTGCAGCATCTAAATAAACCCAGGATTTTTTCATGTATCCTGATGATGAGTTAAGCAGGACACTGTATTTATGCTCTGATTGTGCTTTATGCTTCATTACGTTTATTTCCTATGTATATTAAATGAGATTGTGATTAGCTGTTTAAATCATGGTGCTAATTTGTGCTGGTTTTGCATGGGTTCCTGAGCCAATGAGTTAATTCTTTAAAAATAAAATTAAAAAATCCTCTCATATTCCTCTCTTGATTCTGAAAATTGGTGTCTTCTAGTAGAGGAGTTAAGTTCAGCTCTTCATAGCTTGAATATTTGACAAGGGAAAACTGCTCCTCTAGAAATTTGGGACTGTGCTCTTCTGACTTTTTGTTGGTCTCCTCTCTTCCCCTCTTTCTCTTGGGAACAGGAGCTGACTTAAATGTGTACTTTAAGATAAATTTTTTGCTGCTTCACTTCCACAAACTTGCAGGTAATGAAGCTGGGACAGCCAGATTCCTCAGAGGGGAGGGAGGTTGACAGGGACACATCCTTGTTTACTGTGTCAAAACTGAAAAATGTAACAGATCAGTGCTCATACTTATGTCAGAGCAGCTGCAGTACTGGGTGTAGCAGCTATTCCTTTTCTTTTTCCCTTGACATAAACACTTTTTAAATAGCTCAGTATTTAAATCCATGCCTCTTGAAGCATGAAGCTAGCAAGACTCCTTTTTAAGAAAGGATGGTTTGCACCAGTAAACACTGCACCCCTTAAACATTCAGTGTTAAGATTTTCTTCTGCATCTGAAAGCTCTCCTCTAATGCAAAATAGGGACTATTACAAAACAGTGTTTTGAAAGCATAACTCTTGGCAAGAAAAAAGTGCATCTTTTGTCACCATTAAAAGTTAGAAGGTTTTACAACTATTAAAAAACCCCAACCAAACAAAAAAACCACAAACCCCTGAACTGGTTTAGAATAATCTTGCTTGTTACCATCCATATCTAGTTCACTGCATGTGTAATTCAAATACCGTATGCAAACAGAAGGCCAGATGCCTTCTGTTTCTATGGTATGCTTGTCTAGGTGAAATCAGAGGCAATAATGAAACACACAGATGTTGTCTTTTCTTGTAGGACTTCTGAAACTTACAGCCGTAGGGTATGTTGAATCACACACACCACCCCAATTCCCAAATACTAAGGTGTTTTCCATTGGGCGAGTGATCAGTGAGGGCTGATGTGGATTAGGTTTCAGTGAAGATCTTCTGGGGGCTTGAAGGGGTGAGCTCTTAAGTAGTAGCAAGTTGAGAACAAAGTAACCAGTGTTTGATGGCAGGGAAGAAGAGCGCAAGAGCTGTTAGGTGCTCAGCAGACCTCTGATGTTTGAAGATTCATAAGGCAGTGGAGGTATAGTGGGAACACTCGAGGTTTCAGTTTGTGGGAAGGAGCCTTCTCTCAGATTGTGTGTGTGTCTGCCCTTCACATTAATCTAATACTGCATTCAGGGATTGTGGTATATGATCGCAACACAGTTCAAATTCATGTTTGCAAGCCAAGAAGCAGGAAGGGGTTAGAAAATGTGACTAATCATCTGCTGATGAGTGTGGATGCTCATGCCTAGGAACAAGCAATTATGTAAAGTACACTTATGAATGGGAGCAAAAGACCTGTCCAGATCCTTTTACTGATGACTCTCCTTCCAAAGGATATCTGTTCAACTACTTTTACCCTGAAATTGCCTCTTTAAAAAGAGGAGGATGCTTAAAACTCTGGTGGTCTCTGATACGAAGAACACATGGGCTGGACAAAGGGACTGTTAACTGGAAAGAAAATTAGCCAGAACTAATAAGTGGTTGATGGCTGTGAACAAGCAGGATTAATACTGAAGGCCAGACTGTTCAGGACATAAACTGTGTCCTCAGCAAATCTGGGGATAACTCTTAGGAAAGGTCATTCACATGCTGAATGGCAGCGCTTCAGTGCAGAGGAACCTTGAGAAACTTGAGGACTGAGCCAGCAAAAACCTTGGGGAAACTGGTCAAGGTGAAAGGCCGTATACCTGAGGTGGAATAACTCCCTGCCTTTGTATGTGCGGGGAGGTGACTGAGTAGCCATCCTGCTGAAAAGGAGCTAGCGTGCTGGTGGATGCTGTGCTGAAAGTAAGCTGACAACACGAGGCCATCTGAATAAGTGAGACCATGTGGCAGGGACATGTTGGGTAGAGTGTGGCTGGCAGATGAAGGGCCGTGATTATCATCTGCTCTGCAGTGATGAGTGTTCACCTGGAGCACTGTGTCCCTTTGTTTTGCATTACCTCTTGCCTTGTTCAAGAGTGATTCAGGGAAACTGGGAGGTAGTCTAGCAGAGAGGGATGCCGAGATGATTGGGAACATGGAGCATGCATGCAGCCTACAAGGAGAGGTTGAAGGAGTTGTGCTTGTTTAGTCTGACAAAGAAGAAGCAGAGCAGTGGCATAACAGCAGCCTACAAATACTTAAGCCTGACGCTGTCATCTTTGCAGTTAGTCTTTTGGTAGTGACAGTGTAATGTTGAACAATTACCACAAGTTGAAGCTCGGCAGGTTAGTACATGGAGTTGGGAAAATTCTTTTTATTTTGGAGTGTGGTGCAGTGCTGGTACAGGTTACCCTCTGGTGTGACCCTTCTTAGTGTTAAACAGCAGTAGCTAGCTGCATATATCCTAAGAGCTGGCTTTATATATCTTGCAAGGTACATCATAAGCTATAGGAACTAAATGGTGCAGGGGGAGACAATGACTAAGTTGGGGGGAAACTGCCACTCCCAGTGTAGAAATGCTTGTAAGCTCCACTTCCATACAAACTTTCCTTTCTGTATGTCCAAAAGCATGTGAAGAGACCAAATGTTTCTGCAGGAACTAAAGCATCGTCGAATGTTATAGACATCAGAGAGATAATGTCTTCTCTCTGGTTCTCTTGGACTGCCCCTTGCTTGTCAGCAGACACAAATATTCTAAATATAGTGAAGAAACTTGCACCTTTTGTTTAGATTAACCTTGCCTTGGGTGATGTTCCCTCTCCTAATAAAGTGCTGACAGTTATCTCTGCGGCCTTTGCTTCACATCCTGTTCTTCCTGTACTCTCTGTGACAAGAGGCCAAGGCTCCAAGAAGTTAAATCGTACTTGCTCTGGTTATCTGTCTGCTAGTGAAAATTGTTAGTAACTCCGTGCGTATCAGCTTCTACATGATACATATAAGTTGTTCAGAATGTAGTATAATGTGTAAGGGTTGCCTTGTCAGCTGTTCTGTTGAGAAATTCCCTGCATGACCACAAATGAATATGTGTAGGATCTGTCTGTAATTCCTGTACAGCTCAGCTGATGCAGTCAGATAAAACCCCAAACACAACAAACGAAAAAAAATCAAGACAGAACAAAAAACCCCTATGATGCTTAGTTATGTACACCTATGAGAGAGCAACTGCAACTGTCAGCCTTTCTGTGATGGGGAAGGGCAGTTGCTTAGGGTGGAGAAGAAGAAACTGAGAAGAAACTTTTGTTCCCCCTTTTTTTTTTTTTTTTTTTCTGGTAAATGCAGGTTTGAGTGTGTGTTTGGGGAAGCTACTAACTTTAATAACCACTGACTGTAATGAATTTCTTCATAATGCAGATTCCCGTTGCACAGTCTGGTAGAAGGGCAGTCTGAATGCATAGTTTTCCATGTGTTTTAGACCATTAAAACCTCCTTTCTGCTGAATGGGTGTTTGGCTGTAAGCTTTAGATACCTCATTAAATACTAAATTAAGAGGCCTGATGCAGCCTCTTGTTTTCTGAAATCAAAGCCAAAAATCCCAGGACTGTGAACATTACTCTGAAAGGCCTTTTTGATAACTTTGTGCAACAAAGGAGTCAAGGGGTTTGTGCAATCTTCCTTTTTTAATGAAAACCTTTCATATCTGGAAGATACATCACATAAATGTGTTACTAACCTGCTGTAAAATCACATATTGGACTTTTCAAGGAGTCTTTATTTTTCCTTCAGATGCATCTGATTAGATTGTTGCATGAAACTAATTTTCATTCTATTTCAAGTCTCAGTAAACCATGGGAATAGCTTCTGGTTTATGTTGAATTAGTTTTCTTATCTCTGTCAATGTTTTAGTGGCGTAAGGGGAAGGCAAAAAGGAAATGCCCTGTATAAGATATAGTTACAAGAACGTTGTGTCTAATACAGCAGCAGGTAACCAGCTACCAAAGCATTGTCAGTCGCTGTATCTGTGCCATCTAAGGCAGCTATTTGGGATGTTGGTTTTCATGGCAGCTGGGTAGTGTTATGCCTGAGCTACCTGTGTTTGGGGGGGAGGGGAAGAACAAGTACAAGAAGCTTGCTGTGTGAATCTTGGTTGTACTGCATCACTGAAGCTTCCCCCTTCATCATCTGCCTCTCAAGTGCATGAATGTGTGCTGCTGGGTGCTTGTGGCTGGACAACTTGTGCTGTTCAGAAGGGAATTGCTTAGTGCTTTCTGCTGGCAGGTTTTATTGAGGAGCATGTAAGTGCTTAGTTAATGTTGATTTGCAAATGGAAAACCAAGAAATTATTCACATTAATTTTATAAGCCAGCAGTAACATTTTGCCACTCGTTATACTGCTGCTAGCTTGACTTTATTCTCTTTATTAGCAGCCTTTTGGGACCCATTGGTATCTGTTCTGCATGTCTTGTAAAAGCCCCCTTACAGGTTGTATATATGTAGTGAACAAACTATTTTATTAGTTCATGGGAGATACATGAATGACTTGTTAGCTGCTCTTCTAAAGCTGGGACAACTTCTGTGGTTTGTTGTAACTTTGAAAAAGAGTATTTGAAGTGTGGAAATCTGCCCAAATGTGTTAATTTTATCAAATACTCGCCATGCGGCTGCTGTGCCCCTGTGTGCGTCCCCTGTCCAACATCATCTGGGACAGTATGACCTCCACATCACCAGGGCAGTCGCAGAACACAAAAGGGAAAGTTTACCTTTACTGTAATAGAAAAAAGTGTGTGTGAAATTGTATGAATTTATATACTTTATGGCTAAACTCCTAAATAGAAATAGATTGCCATGAGTATTTCTTTTTTTCAAGAACTACTTATTCCACTGAAGAATATTGTTGATTCTTAACTGACTGTGCTGCTAGTGCCATCATGGAAAGGGCATTGTGGTGATAGTGGAAGGCAAATTGTAGATTTCATTAAAAGCTGTACTATATGTAGGGTTTTCCTTTTTTGAGAAAAATTAGAATATGTTTTGGACTAGCACAGTTTGAATGACAGCTAGTGGAGCCATGATTCCCTTTTTCAGTCATTCCCATTTGGAATGCTGGCTGTGCATGTAAATTAACCACCATAAAAGTATGTCAGCCTCTTCCTCAATTTCAAAACATAGATTACTAAGGTGGTCATTTTCCTTTCTAATGTTGGTTCCTGGTTTCAGCAAACAGTTATATTATTAATACTTTTGCCTATTATATCTTATGGGCATGAAAATGTAAGTAGTACATGACCACAGAATCACAGATCTTTTATTTTGCTTGCTTCCTCTTTGAGAATCTGCTGAATAGCTATGACTTTTCATGGATGTATCCTTGTATGAATGTTAATGTGCAGTAGTTTTGTAGCTTCACCTGTTCACGCCTAAAAGCGCTTGTTTTTTCCCCTTACATGTTGTTCTGGGGCAGTTATTTTCAATGGATCCATCAGTACAATTCAGTGTGGTGTCACACAGGGATTGAAGCATAGGTTTCTGTTTCTCTTAACTGGCTTCTCTGTTCCTTGCATGCAAGAGAAAAATAATGTCTTGTCAATCTGATCTTGTTGTGCTGTCTCAAATTCCTGTATGTGGCAAAACCAGGAGCAATAAGGGTGAGATTAAAAACTCAGGCTTCTATACGAAGTGAGAACAAGTATGGTGGGGACCTTTTGAGTTAAGAGGGATCATGATGGAAATAATAAATGTATCATTGCTTCAGGAAAGGTCAGCTGGGCCATCTTTTGAAAATATAAAAACAAGGCAATATAAAATGACTGAAAGGCTTGATTTAATCATAGGAAATTCTGCTTTCTTGTTGAACTTGGTGTCTTATGGGATTGTTTTTTCTTCTTCTTAAGTTGTGTTGTTGAACTGTGTTCAAAACTAGGCTGTATAAGGTTGCAGGATAAGCTTTCAAACCACAAATCAACCTTTATCTGACTGGAAAGGAGATAAACGTCGTCTTTGGGAAGCTGATCCTTCTTTGTCCATTTATAGGATTTTCTTACGTGTGTTGTTAAGTCTAGTATTGGGCAAGATGCAGCAATAGGCCAGATGTAGTACAGGACTAGAGATGAATTGGTACTGTGGATAAGGCTTGTCTCCTAAACTAGGCTGGAAAAAGTGTTACTGAAGTTTTTGCTCTCTAATAGTTGATAGGTAGTGTATGGTAAACTAATAATATGCCAGCTCATGTGGACTAGCAAATTGCATGTTCTTCTTAATTACAAGACATTCAAGTACTTTTTAAACCTGGATGTTTTTTAAAAAATAAACTTAGCTTGAAATTATGCGGTTGATCTGCATGTGTGCCTTGGCAGATGAAATACAGCATTTGAGAGCGAATGAACAGTAGAAATATTGTTATTCCAGTGCTCCAACTGAGGGCACTTTCTGCTTGCTGTGGTGATGAGCAAGACACTGAAGTAACTGAGGACAGTCTCCATTTGGGAGGTGAAACCTGTAAGTCATACCAGAAATATGCCATTTTCATGTAATTATGGGTCATTAAGGTAAAGCAAGAACTCCAGTCAAACAGCCTGAAACAAATTTGACTCTGAGCTATCTAATCTCCTGCCTGTGTCACTGTGTTTGGGGTTAGTTTCCTCATACACCCTAAGTCTCATAGTAAGAGACAGCACTGACAGGGTTATAAGCCTGTAAGCTGATAGGAGCTAGACCATCTTCAAAATAAAGCTAGCTTTATTTTATTTGCTCCCTGCACACCGAGGATGGTCTGCTCATCACTTATTTATCACTGTTTTAGTATTCTCCTAAATTGATGTATAATTAAGCATATCTGTTTCTGTGCTGTGTGACTTGTGTTCATGTGACCTTTAGACACGTCTGTTAGTGCCTTATTTTGACAGTAGCATGACAGCTGACCACAGAAGTGCTTGTCCTTCATTTATTACAGTTTTGAAGCATCCCTAATGTAGTGGTAAGCTACTCTGGCATCTGGATGATAGAACTGGAGAAGAGAACTTCTTGGGGGCGTTCATGGTCTTGGTTAAAAGAATGTGGTTTTCCCTTTTCTTAGTACAGGCTGTGGCCTATTAACAAATAATGAAGCTTCAGGAAGTGGGGGATGGTTTCCGTAAGCTTGCACTGAGAGAACTTCAAGTTCAATCACTTGGGATTTTACTACTTTAAGCATTCCTCCCACAGTGCAGTGTGCCTCTTGGCTGGCAGAGAGAATATCGAGCTTCAGTCCTAGTTGGCTTGCTTCTTACTTCTAGACCTCCAGACCTGGGAGCAAAAGGAGCTTAGTGGGACCACAAGTCCAAGTTATTTGCATCTGTTTTTCAGCTCATCTTTATGAAACTTTATTTCCCTGGGCTGCATTAAATGTATAGTCCTTCAGTCAATGCAGAAACTCTTCAGAGATGCTCTCTACTAGAGCTGGCTGAATTGCTTGGAATAAATGTATCTAATGCATTTATTCTTTTGGAAATTACTTGAAAGACTTTTCAAAGACAGTTTTCCATGTGAAATATTTGCCTGAAATAAGATTGAGAGAACACTGCTGACTGGTCATTATTAGATAATGACAGGTCACCTAGTTTGATAGTTGTTTAAAAGCATCATATAAACAGTAGAAACAGAATAAAGAAAATGTGGTGTGGATTTTTCCAAATGAGTTTTTAGAAAGCAAAAGTTCTGCAAATAATTGTGACTCAAGCAAACATCCTGGAAAAACAGATTGTAAGCAGTCTGCAGATCTTACTGGAATAAAGATACTTTTCCTGTTACTCTTCCCCTCCGGCCCGTCTGCCTAGGTTTCTCTGTGGTGGTAGTTCTTAAAATAAATGCATAGTTGTTGTTTATGTTAACTATATGTTTCTGAGAGTAAACACTGTTAGTAGTGCTGAATGGATATATACGACTTAAATCCAAAAAGTACATTGACCTCATTTAGGAAAACGGAGCTTTACTGAAGCAATGGGGAGGAGGCAGGCCACGGAAGTTTGCACAGCTGTCTTTGTAGTCCATTTAATTGTGTCCTGATGTACCCCTTTACCTCTCAGGGAAATTCTTCACTCCTCACCAACACCTCCCTCCCTGATTAAGGTAACTGTAGCAGTATATTGATTCCAGCCACTTCCCAGTGCAGTTTGGTTTCTTGCAGAAGTTTGGTAGCTCTTCAGTGTGTGTTTAGCTGTCCAGTTTTGCACAGGTCAGTGGCCAGTCCTGCATGAGTCCATGGTGGGTGGTACTGTGGAGCTTTAAGGCCTCCTCTTGAAATGCTGCGGTGCAGTTCAAAGGCTTCTAACCCACCAATGCTTGGAGCACCTTTACCAGGGCACCAGCGTACTTTCCTCAGTTAACTTTAAACAATTCAGTGGTCAATACTTGTGTAGTGTGTGTGTCATAACTTCCCCCTAAAGTGACATGAAGAGATGGCCAGTCTCTTTTTTTTTTTAAATTTTTTTTTCCCTGCCATTCTCTTCTACCAGGTGGTGTTTTGTTCTTTGCCTCCCCTGCATCCCCCAAATTGTGGGCTCAGTTATCTTGGAGACAAGATCTTGAACACTGCAGACTTCTGGGTGCTTCTTTCTACAGGCTTCTTTCTGTGTGTCATCCCCAATGGCTGACGCTTCTCTTCTCCCCAAGTATTTGCCATCAAGATTAATCGTTATGCTAATAACTGCACGGTGGTAATGTCTGATTTCTGAACGCACGATCAGTCTGACTAATGAATTTACTGTAACAGTAGTGGGATAATGCATTCAGCAGTAGGGATATATCAATGTGCTCCTCTCTGTGCCTGTGCAAAATCTCTCTTTGAGACTTGTGCTGCTTTTCAGCCTGCCATCAGGCTGAAGCATTTGTGTTCAGGTGCACTTGTGCAGGGTGAAGCCAAGAACTCGCTGCTGTGTGTGTGTCCAAGTCTGAGAGTTGATTCTGGAGGAGGGGTTGACTGGTGGCATGGTTTCTTCTTGGGCCAGGGTCTTTGCCAGAGTACCCAGTCTTAGTCTGGAAAAGTTTTTGCTGGGGAAGGTTGTGGCTCAGAATGGGGTAAGGGCTGCTAGGGCTGTTGAGGCCATGTGGATGCTCCCAGCAGATACAACTGCAGTGTTTCATATCAGTCATAGCCAAGAGTAGGAGGCTAAGGGGTATCCATTTACAGAAACAATGTGCAACTTCCTGTTCTAGTTGTCTGTGGAAGTTAAAATGGCAATGGAGAAGCAGAGCAGCCTTAGCAGTTCCATCTCTGCCCTGTCTCTTCCTCCCACCCCATTAAACTGGTAAATATCATACGTGTTTGTGATTTAGTTGTCTGTGTTCTGCTTTTGCTTAATACATTCCAAATTACAAGAAGTCTGTATGACTCAGTCCAAAATAGTAACACAGTCTTAGGAAACGTGTGGGAATTTTTGTTACCTCTCCTTTTTTGCTAGAATATCTTAATAGGCTTCCATCTACAATGCTGTTGAAACTGAGATTTCGGAATAAGTTTGAGCTGAATGAAGTTCATGACGCTTCTAAGCTTGTCCTCTGTTGGTGTATCTTCAGGAGGGAGAGCTGGTTACTGAGGGGGTTTGAGAAAGGGGAGACTGGGTCAGAGAGCTGAATTGTCTTGTTCTGTATTTGTCTTTGAAAACAGAAGTGAGGAGCTTGTCAGATCCTAGTTGTTTTGATATTAAAGTGACATGGAAGAGCTTTTTGCTGCAATAATATGCTGAAGGTAGTAGTATGGGTAGTAAGTTAACTGCAGAGTTGAACAAGTATATGAAAACTTGTAAGTGGAATTTATAGTGGCTAAGGGTTGTTCCTGCCATCTAATTTTACTGGTAAAGAGTCACTGGCAATGGGGACGCTCCCATTGGAGTAGCACCTCATAATGTTGCAACAAAGTTGTTTGCCATAGAGTTGCTTACTTTGTACAAAACTTTGAAAACATCCAGAACTTTCATAGTTCTCTTCTGGAGAAAATGCAGTCTTCAGCCTTTGAACATTTAGGAAACAAGAGAAGGGAAAAAGAAATTATGTGTGTAATAAGCCGTGTTCGTGGCACAAAAGCAAGTGGGTTTGTGGTATAGATAACATGGCCTTTAGCCTTATGATGGCTGCTTGATTAATACGTGTGTGAGTTACTCTTGGTGCAGTGCTGGCCCAACTGAAAACCAGATTTCCCACTAGCTTATATCACTGCTGTCAAATGCGATACGATCAAAGAGGTTACGTGAAAAGTAACATAAGTGGAAAGTAACATATGTCACACATTTGCTTGGATGACTTGTAATCAAAACTATGTTGGCTGGTGGCTAAAGGATACTCAGGATCATTTCCATATCTGTTGTCCCTGTTTTATGTCTTAGGGAAACCTGCCACAGGACTGTCAATCTTAGATACATCATAAGCCCTGAATTCGCATGAAGAGGGATGCTTGGGAGAGGAATTTCTGTGTATGTGTGGCTTTTGCTTGCCCTTTTTTTGTTTGTTTTGGGTTGTTTGGGTTTTTTTGTTTTAAGAAAAGCATGTGCCTGAAAATATTCCAGAAAACTTTCAAGTAAGTACCTGTGACAAATCAGAATAGGTTTTATGTGGGAATTTTGTTATGGTTTAGCGTAATGATTACTTTGACATATGCAATAAATCCACTAGCCTAACCGTATAACATAACCTTTATTGTTAGAAACTATTTGATTTTTGCTATTAGAATTGATAAACTAAAGCACAAAAGAGGTGATAAATTAAGACTAAGACTGTTACCTCGCTTCTGCTGGTGTGTTCCTGTTCCCCCCTGCAATTTGAAATGCCAAGTTACAACTAAATGTGAGGGGTTTGGCTTTGGTGTTTGGTGAGGGGGATTTTTGGTTGTGCGGGGTTTTTTTCCTTTTTTTTTTTTTTTTATTTATTTTTCTGTTCAGGAATGAGCATTATGGCTTGTCGTTATTCCAGCTTTATCAGTTCCTTACCTCAGACAAACTTTCAGAAAGTTCAAACTTCTTCTGTTGAGTTTATTTTTTTATAGGCTTTTTTTAGATGATTTCCTTTTCAGCCACCTGCAGTGCTCTTTGCAATTGCACATGTTCATCTCCTATGAAGTTGCTTTTTTTGGCACCCAAAATGCTTTTCGTTCAAACATACAATTTTGTTCTACTCCCATGGTGGTTCTTTAGTGAGTCCAAACTACTGAAGAAGCTGTTTTATTTTTCCTTTCTGTCCTTGTGCTTTCCTTCGGTCACGAATATATTTAGATTTCTGTGTTTTGTTTAATTCTAGGCAAGTGCATTGCATCCAGTAAGGAAAAGAGGGACTCGTTCAGCCACTTTAAAGTGCTGAAACTCTCATGTGGGAGCTTGCATAAGCATATTTTATTTCTTCTGTTTTTTTCTTTTTAATGAGCCTACTCGTGCATGCATGTCTTGAGGAATACTCAGCAAAAAAGAAATTTAAAATAAATAAAATCTAATTTCAGGTACTGAAATACACACGCATACAGTTGGGATTTTGACTTTGCATAAGCAAAAGCATTTATCTGCTTTTTGTGTTTTTTAAGACTGAATGCAAACATAACATATTATGACTGCACATCCCAAATGTTCTGTCAAAATCAGTCAGTAGGATTGTACACTTGAAACGCTTCCCTTTTGAAGTGTCTTCTGTTTTTAATCAGCAGACTTTTGCATTTCTGGCTTGTGTTCAAATATAATTAATAAAATTTTGGTTTGATTTAGTTGGTTTTTTCCTCTGGAAACTTGTATTAGCAATGCCACTGGTGTTAGTTATCACTGAAATGTGTATTTAGTTCACTGTCTAGAACACCTGCGGCTCACTGGAGGAGAGGAGATGTACGTTGGTAGTTCCCATATCAGAATCTTGTCCTGGTGAAGGGAAGATGAGGGGGGCAGAGAGGACCGAGTAAGAGAACTGTCCTTCAAAAAGGTGTTTGTCCTACAGCATGAAACTCAAGTGGATGGTTAGCAGTCGTTCATTTGCCTCACACTGTGGTTTTGTTCTGATGCAGAGCTGGGTTTGTACTTCCTGTCGTACGATGGTTTTGAAGTGGTGGTGTGTGGTGTTCAGCCACAGCTTAATCTCCAGCAAGTGCTGGAAATCATATTCTAGGGGGATCAGGGGGGTTGTGTTAGAACAGGGAGGAACACCACGGAAGCTACTTTTCTCTCCCTGGCTCCCAGCTTTTGATGCTGAAGGGTCACAGACTTTAGGAGGCAGGTGGAATGTAATTCCAGATAATCTTGCCATCTCCCCATCTCTGTATCCTCCCGCAGAGATTTACGTTAGTGATGCATTTTTTTTCTCTTCTTGTTTGTTAGACTCTTGAAGAGGAAATTGAACTAGCAGTTGAATTTTAAAGACAAAAAAGAAAGTTAGCTAGAATTCATGTTGTACTCCCCCGAACGTGTATCAGGTCATTGGAGGGCTTGGCGTTTCATTATTTTTTGTTTTGTTTTAAATGAGTAATATTCACAACATACTACTCATTGCAGTGTATGTATGTTTGGTTTCCTCAGGCGGTTGAAATCAGCAGAATGCTTTGTCAAAGCACAGGAAGTATGATCCATAACTCACTGAGTTTGAACTAGCACTTTAAAACATCAGTGGAAGCTGTTTTACAGAGAAATCTTAGGTATCTTTGTCACCGTGTTTCACTGTGCTCAGAGCAGACAGCTATGGCAGCGTTGCCTAGACCGGTGCCCACCTACGCTCTGTCTGTGTCTATTCTCAAAGCCGCTGCAGGTGGGCAGTTCCAAGAAGCTGGCCTAAGCGCTGAAGCGTCTTGCTTGGCGTAGCACAGGAAGTCTGGCGGAGCCAGGAACAGAGCTTCAATCTGCCGTTTTCCAGGCGCTTGTTCCTTGCTCCTAGCCACAGACCCATCCCACCTCTTCCCTTCACTCCGCTGACGTTCCAGCAGACAGCTGCCTCCTGCATGCGGGGCCAGCTGCTTTTGCAGCACCGTCTGACCTCCATACTCCAGATGTTTGGAGTTCCATTTCCCCCATACTTTTGTGAACTTCAGTGAAGTGCTTCTGGCATTTCACCAATACAATGGGGAGGAGGGAGGAGTGTTGTCTTAACTGTTTCCTTTCCGTAACAAGGGCCTCTGTAGAGCTGCTAAAAATCTTCCTCTGTAGGACTTGAGCTCCATTTGCCTTCAGTTGCCATCTGCCAGTCTTCCTTCCCACATCCCGCTCCCTCTTCCCAAAGATATTCCTGCAGACCCCCCCTTCTTACGCTCTGTGTTGACGTCATCTTCCTTTCAGTTGGGAAAGGTGTGAGGCAGGGGGTGAAGGTGTGATGAGATGCCATTGTATCTCTCCATACATGCTTCTCATTTATAGAGCCTAATTCTGTGAGGTGACATTCACAGGTGAGACTTACTGATTCCTTTCAGCTGTCCCATTTTATGTTCACAGCATCTTGCATGAGCATACTTTGTAGCTGTTAAAGAATAAATGAGAAGCTTCTGTCCTTTGGTCTTGTCTGAAGGAGGAATACGTGTCCTTCCCTAGCAGCCCTCCCATTTCCAACTGGCATCAGGAAAGAAAAATCAGGCACGAACTCAAGTTTGACTCTTGGATGAGTGGGCTGGTTTCTTTGCTCTGATTCTTGTCCTAGAATGTCATGCACCTGCTCCCAGCCGCTGTGGTCTGTCCGTGCCCCATGTCCCCTTTTGTGTGTGTCCCCTTTCTGCACAGTTTCTCCAGCAGAATGTGTGACTAATTTGCCAATAGAGCTTTCTAAAAAGCGTCTACATAAATAACTCTTACCTGAACAGACCTCTCTTCCCTCTCCTTTTCAGTGCTGTTGTGTAGGTATATGTGCCATTTCACAGATTGTGTTTTGGAAATTGGGGTCCTTGATTCCAACTCTTAGTGAATCTTAGTCTCCCTTTTGGAAGAAAGGCTTCCAGTTTCATAACAGCAAGAGGGATAAAGGTGAGGCTATTTGTCTGTGGCCAGTAGGTTGTAAGCCCGTTTCTCTAGGTCTTGTTTTCAGCTTCTTGATTTTAATTAGGCTTATCAATGTCCCCACTCTTTTGAAGACATATGAGTATTGTAATACTTGCAAGCATGTGTTCTGTTGGTTAGGAATTGATTTTTCTTGTTAAGTATGGCTTGCATGGAAATTGGTACAGCTTAAGAAATGTAATTCTGGAGCAGGACGTGCTATGAACTGCGTGCATTACTGTTGTACATCCTGTGCTGCCGAATTCTAAAATCATACAGCAAGCAAACCATCCTGTGTGAATGGGATGCCTACGTATACTTCCCTCCGTGACACCCCTCTCCCAACTGTCATGATATCCTAGGAAAAATACTTATATAAATGTAGAAAATATCTTCAAACCTTTGCTGAAATCTGGTCTGCTTTTTACCGATGGCAATTGCTAGGAGAATCTGAGAAAATCTGCTAGTGTATGTAAAGGAAAAGATCTGAATTCTTAAATCAAGGGCTAGCTCCATAGATTATATGCCAGTTTAATCCTGCATTCAGACATAATTGGAGAAATGCAGTGATAAATTGTCGCAGTAAAAACCACTTTTCAGCCCCCCTTGACGTTAGATGGTATTAGTAAAATATTTTTAGCATTGTGGTCTTATATATTAATATATAGCTTATGTATATAAGTATATAAAAATGCATGCATTTACATGTATGTTACATCTGGAAATAGGACTTAGTGTTCCTTTAATTATTTTTCCTTTGTTTTGTCTAGCGCTTTCTCCCTTCTGATGATGGATGGTAAATGTTTTATATAGACTGTGCAAGTTGCTGTGTATGTATTGATGGCCTTAGTTGATTGTGTTAATCTGTAAAAGCTCTTGATTGTGAACTGTCTCTGCAGGAAGAGGAAGGTGACATAATCAGATTACGTGAGACATGGCTTATCTGGTTCCTCTAGCCTTTTACCTTAAGAGGCCTGGATTTACTAGGACTTTAAGAGATGAAGCTTTCTGGAAAGTCTGTCCTACTATTGTAACTTACCTGTATGCTGAAGGGAATGTGTAAGAAACTTCTTTCTATAAACCTACAAGAAAACATTGCTGGATTTGCAGCTCTGGAAATACAGCTCTCGAATCTGTTTCAGTTGCCTCCTACATTGCCAGCCCCGCATACAAAGCAAACACACGAGGTGAAACGTAGATGTCTAAATGCTTCAGAGGTGACAGAAGACCTGTCTTTCATGGTACAGCTTCAGAAGCCATGGCAGGATATTCTGAGGATTCTCAGGTGACATTAGTCACTGGTGTTCAGGCAACTGACTTCTAGCCTTAGTGAAAATTGGATTGAAGGATTGTATATGTGAAGTAATAAAGCCTTAAAATCCTTACATTCTTAAAGAATTTAGGAAACTGAAAAAAAAAGCACCTGTGTTTTTTTTCTTTTCCTCTAGTAATGCTTGTTTGTTGCTAGTACTGGCTTGCTTCTGTGGATTGACTGATGAGTTGACAGTACTTTAGCAGATTTGATTCTGGTGACTGTCCAAGGGGCTGTTAAAGATGTCTTGAATTCATCTTTGGAGAAGGGGGATGGTAAGGAGGACCTTTCCCCTTTTTACTGTGAAAGTGAAAGACAACCGGTATAAAGGTTCTAGTATGTACCTTCAGATGAAGAGCTGTTCAGAGTTATTTAGGGACTTGAATTTCACACAACTGATGGCTAACTGGGCCTGATAAAAGGTTGCATCACTCTTCTACCCGAGAGATAGGATTGGCCTCACCAGTCACTGATAACAGGGCAGTGCTTCTGTGAAAGTTTCTTTCAGTTTTTTGATATATTTCTCACATGTTGGTTAACCAGTTGTCTGTGCTGAAGGAACAGGGAAGAGGCAGATGTCCACCACATTGCCTGGTTTTGGTCTGTAACTGATTGGTGCAGACACAGTTGAGGTGTTCAAACTATTTCTAGTCAATGGAATTGGCAGTTATAATTCCCAACACCAGTAGAGCCTCATACCTTGGGGAAGATCCCCATGGGATAAATGAGTGTGTACATAATGGTAAACAAGGATGGGCAGTGCTAGTGACACTGGCACTCTGCTCTCTGCATCTCCAGTGAAGCCAAGCTTGCTTAGCGCTCATACTCTCCTGGACAAGAGATGGAAGTAAATTATTTCTGTAAATAAATTCTTGAGTTTCTTGAACGCTGTCTTAATGGGGATCAGGCAATATACAAACAATAGTAATAAACTTAAGTTACTTGCACTTCCATCAAGAGTTAATGAATGATATAATTTGTAACATTGTGTAAACATCGGATTGTTGTGATGTCTTAAACCCAAACTACTCGTGCTTTTTCATGCCTGATGTGCCTTGAACCCATAATTGGTCTCTTTTATAGAATATTTCTCTTGCAGTGTAAATAGGTTCACATTTTCCTGTGTTCAAGATACTAAATTTTCTTTATAATTTCTTTTCTTTACGTTGCTCTCCCTCAAGAAGTTAGCTGTCTGGCTGAGCTCATTAAAGCTGGGGATTTTATTGTCCTTTTTGTAGGTCAAACTGGCTTCCTTGCAGGTAGCCTGTACAACCTGTGTTGTCCGGGATCTCTTCAGTGCCGTTATCCAGTTAGCTATAACTCACTTATTTAGAAAGTTGTATTAAATACACTTTCTTTATGGAAGTAGCAGTGGGATAAATCTGTATTTCTAAAACAGAAAAGGTTAACGTTCTTAGTCTCATCAGATTCTTTCATCTCAAGGAAGCTTGTTGTGTAAACTATATAGCAAAACAACTACATTTGCCATTTTCGAGAATGACAATAAGGGTTAATATTAAAGCTGGGTCTAGGAACAAATTGCAAAGACAGAGGGCTTGCTTTGATTTTTTTGTTGTTGTTTTTGGTTTTTGTTTGTTAAGGGCTGCTGAAAGCACCTTAGTGTTTGTTTCTTCAGTTATGTTTCCTTTGGTTAACACTGCAATTTACAGTCTGGGTACATGAACTTAATAGAAAATGTGTATTTACTAGAAAATGTTTGTTGGTGTTCCTTACAATGTTTGTAACATTCAACTATGTGTATTTTACTGCTATGAGCAATTAAATCTGAAGCTGTGCCTCATTTTTACAGGTAGTAGAAATGAACTTACCTTTTGTATTCAAACTAACAAGTAAACTTGGAATCCAGTCATCCCCAGAGGTTGAGGAAGGAAACCAAACTCCTTTCCCTGCACCACTCACTGTCCTGCATACTGCATAGTTTTATTGACCTGTTGACTGGGTTCAGTCTGAAACCTGTGTTTTTGCCCAGTATTTTGTGTAACATCAGGCAGAGTTCTGCTGAAAGGAGATACCATTATTTCATGGATTGCTAGTCTGATTTGATACATCATATCTAGTGTGCAAATCGGCTTGTCTTTGACTAGAAATTTTAAACTTTTTTTTCTTTCTCTGTTATGACATTCTTTTCTCATGCTGCCAGCAATGCCCTTTAGTTAAGAGAATTGCACTGCTCAGATATAGAATGAATGGAATACTGTTCTCTCCATTAACTTGCCTTTCCATAATGCTGGCTTTAGCATAGAATCATCTCAAACTGGAAGGGACCCATAAGGATCGTTGAGTCCACCTCCCTGCTCCTCACAGGACTACCTAAAGCCAAACCACATGGCTAAGAGCATCACCCAGATGCTCCTTGAACTCTGACAGACTTGGGACCTCGACCGCTTCCCTGGGGAGTCTGTTCTGGTGACTGACCGTATTCTCAGCGAGGAACCTTTTCCTAATGTCTGATCTGAATTTCCTCTGACGCAGCTTCATTCCATTTTCTTGTGTCCTATCACTGGTCACTGGAGAGGGGAGGTCAGCATGTCCTCCTCCACTGCCTCACTTGAAGAAGTTGTACACTGCAATGAGGTCACCCCTCAGACTTCTCCAGGCTGAACAAACCAAGTGACCTCAGCCATTCCTCCTCAGTTTTGCCCTTGAGACCTTTCACCATTTTGGTCGCTCTCCTCTGGACACATTCTTAATAGTTTGATGTCCTCCTTGCACTGAGGTGCCCAAAACTGCACACAGTGCTTGAGGTGCGGAACAGATGACTTTCAGGAAGTACAGCACCAAATTTATGCAGAACAGGTTCCTGGGGCTCAGTAAGTGTGATTGCACCAAGTATGCCAGGAAGGTGGGGGTGGGAAGTGGTAACAGGTCATGCTGCATGCATGGCTGATACCTCTTTATGTCTGTGGTTTTGGTTGCATCAAGTAGTTCTGATCTATTCTGCTAACATTTAGATATGTGTAACACTGATTACCCTGTAACCAGGGCTTTGCTTATTGAATTAAAGTGTTAGTAACAGACCCAACCCTATATTCAATCGCAAACTGGAAAAGCAAAAAAAGGGAAACAATGTCCAAACTGCAGAGGACTAGTGCTAATATCAAGCTGTTTATCCTTCCTTTTCTCCTCACTTTCTCTAAAGCAGCAGCTTGAGGAAGCCTGTGGAGTTTGAGCCTACATTCCTTGTCTGAGTGAGCCTAGGGAGAAGTCGAAAAGTTACTGACTTGCAGCTCTGTGCAGCACAGAACATTTGTTTAAAGGACATCAGTGGCGGTGTAGTTTTAGGATTTTTTTTGTCTAGTGTGTTTTGGATGTTAGATTTTTAAATCAAGGAAATGCCCTTGAGTGACTATTTACTCATCCTTAAATTCATGGGTGAAAGTGTGTGGTGGTTTGATTACTGGGGGTGGGGTGGGCAGCAGGCATTGAGAGTGGTTTTTCTTCGTATTTTTTTAATTTGTAGCTTCCTACACTATATGTTAGACTCTTTTTTTGGGGGGGGGACACACGACTGTTTGTTTACCCTTTTTACCTGATAGCCAACATTTTCACTGTTGAGGACTGGGCAGCTGTTCTTCTCTCCCCTAACTGTTGTTCCACTCTTCACAAGAGCCTGGCAGGTTTTTACAGCTTGCTGCTGAGTTCGCTGTGCAGCACCACACAGCACTTATCCTGTCCCCTCTGCCAGGTGAGCCTCTGTGCTCTTATAGCTTCATTCTTCCTAAACTGGGGAGAAGCGGAGTAGGAAACCTGAAGAGGAGTTTTCTTGCACAGCACTTCTGGAGTATCAGCTAATGTAACACAAATCTAAGGAGTATTTGCTTGGTGTAAATCTGTGGTATTAGTGTAATGACTTGCCTTGTCCTTCAGGACAGCTTGAAGTTGGCAGTACCTGGTTAGCTGAGTTGATTTGATAGAGATTGTGGGGTGTTTTCTCCTTTTTCCCCCTGCTCTTTACCAGCTGTACATGCATTTAGTGAGAGAGACAGTGGCTGTATGACTACATGGCTCATAAATTTGAGTTGCGGTGCTTCAGGATTAAAGAGATTGGCAAAGCTTGAAGTCGTTTCCCCCAGCCCCCCCCCCCCCTTTTTTTTAATATCCCTGTATATGTGAGCTTTATTACAACATTTATATATCCTCAGATTAGCTCAGCCAAATGTAGTGCAGTGTCTTCTATTCCTCGTAAAGTATTTGTCCTGGAGTTGTGCACTGTAGCACAGTAGAATGGTGTCTGTGGCACAGAAAAAGAAGAGAAAAGAACAACTATTTGCTGCATCATTGCTGTGCTGCACTTGGCCTTCAGGCTACTTCTGAGGAAGCAAGCAAACAGTTAAAATTTAACTCTACATCCTGTTTATCAACTGTGGTTGGGGTTTTTTTGTTGTTTTTGTTTTTTGGTTTTTTTTTTTTCATATGGTTTGAAGAAGACAGTTGAGGCGGCTAATCATTAACAGTTCCTTCAACCTCCAAGCTTAACTTGCTTCTGTGATTAGCTGGCATGGTCCCTACCACACAGTTATAGTGGCAGAGGGGTTTGTTTAGTGGTTTAGCTTAAATTTGCTTCCCAAAGGAAGCATGTTGTGCTTTTGGAAGGGCTGTTTTCTCAGTCTTTTCCAAATCAGTGCAATGCTGGACTTTTTCTTGCTGGATTTTGTTGTCTAGGAGTGAGAATCCTATTGCTGTTCCCCAAATTTTAAATTATGCTATGTATTTATGTTCTAGCGTAGGCCAAGCATGCTTGAAGCTGGTCTGGCTGTTTGTGAGTGCTTGCTACCCTGTGCTAACCCTAGCTGGTTTGCCATACTTTGCTCCTTTCGATTTTTGATGTTTAAAAGTAGGTTTTGTACATGAAATCATGAACTAATTACTGTTTACCTCTCCTGTTACTGTATCAGAGCAGGCACTTACTCATAGCTACAGGTGCCAAGTGTGGCCAGAGCTTTGGGAGAATGGCTAGTTTGGCTGTTAAATGGTATATGTGGCTTGTTGCTCTTGGGAACTGGCTGGATAGCTGTGCTATCCTGCTAAAAATTGCTTTGGGGATTTCCTCTTTTGGAAGTGAAACACATTGCCTGTGACCATACAATAAACTTACCCATCAACTTCAAGCAAATAGATATAAATAAAGATACAAAAATGAACAACTGTTACGTGCTTTGTTTTGCATAATGATTACGTAACAATAACATGCGGTCTTTATAGATCTAAAAACAGTCATTTATTCTGGAAGAAGCAAGATGCTGTCTTGTAACTGATGGGCAACATACTGCTCTGGGCAAAGCATATGCTGGGAGCCTTTGCTTTGCATAGGGGCAAAATACTGCCTTGCTTTTCCGGTATACCAGATGTGGTAAGAGTTGCAGTCTCATTTGCTTTGAAGAGTGAATTAGTCTCTTGCACAGGCATGCCAGCATGTGGTTCAGGATTTACATGTGTGCCCTAAGTTGCTGGCCCTGCACTGTGATACAAATACTCTTCTCTTTGCTTGGTTTACATTACTGAAATCTGTGAAAAGAGTTTACAAATCACTGCTTTATATTTGATTTTGGATAAGCTGTCTGATATAGTTAATATATGCTTTTTTCCTGTTCTAAGGATTTTTTTTCTGTTAATAAGAATTTGTTGCAAGATTACTTAAGTAGTTTTCCTCAGTGTGTGTGGTACAGCATCTGTTCCTGAAATTTATGGAATTTTCATTGTTCATTGCAGGGAGGAAAGGTCAGACTACCTAATAGGAGAAGATACATCTTTTTGTATTGCAAAGGGCTTTTTCGTTGTTTTATTTTTTTTTCTTTTGATAGCAATGTTAAGAGAGCTCTTGGACAAAAATGCGTCTTTATACTAGCCACAAAAGTATCAATTTATTAGTAACAACAGATTCTTTTTCTGAGAATGAAGTAGAAGCGTGGATTTGTTTCAAGGGATGTACTAGTATTTTACAATTACCTTCTTTTAAAACATCGTAGTATGTGCCTTAAATTGATGTTCTCCACAGCATCCTATATTGCTATATTGTTTAGGTGACTAATTAAATTTTTTTTTTCACCTGCGCAGTGCTGGTGTGTTACAAAATACGGATTGCTGCATATTATTAAAGAGTTAGGTAAGATAGTTTGAGACCTGGTATTATCATTGAACAAAAGCGTTCAGGTTGTATGGAGGAGTTGAAAGAGAAACAGTCTAACAACATGTAGCACAGCACTTGAATAATGTTTCTTGATCTCACTGAAAGCAAACGAAAAGGCAGAACTAACATGTATATTTTAGTCTCTAAAGGGAAAAGAGCAAATAATAGCTGAAGAAATAAGGGTAGTCTTGCTCTTAAGTCTTTGCTCTGTTGTCTGTGAAAGCAGCTGCTGGAGCAAATGTGGGTGCAGTGACTTATACCCGATACTGATATAGTGATAAATACTTGATGTATAGGATTGTCTCTTTTGGAAGGGTGCTTTTTATTCTCAACTGCGGGTTTTTTTTCAGAGCATGAGCATTTAGAGCAATAAAGCTTGCTCCAAAGCTTTATTGGAATATTTAACTTATTCAAAATAAGCTAATGTGGGCATACACATTTAATGTCTTTCATTTCTCTGGAAAGTCACAACTCTTCTATTAAGATTCCATGTGCTTCCAAAGTAAAAGAACCTTTTGTGATGTTACAAAAGTTTGTCTGTTAGTTAGCTTTAAGCTGTGAAAACAAGCTTGCCTGGTATCACTGCTTTTAGGTGCTTGTCCATTTGTGTTCCCACTTGTAATCTGCAATGCCATGTATCAAAGCTGTTAAGGAGGATTTTATTTCTTTCTGTACTTAGAGGAGAATTTAAGATTATTGGAGCGTGTATACCAGTTAATGAAAAAAGAATCCCAAAAACCAGTTCAGTTGAAGGCATTTTGTAGTGAACTCTCAGCACTCAATGCTGGCTTCCTAGAAATGGTAACCTCCTGGATGCTTACCTTGCTGTTTTCATCTTGCCTTATATAGAAGTAGTGAAATATAGACTAATTTTGCGCTTCATCTTTGATTCTGCTTCACTAAACAAAACCTTGCACATCATAATACCCCTTTTAGATTAGGCCATTTCTAGAGACATACCCAAATGAGTACTGGTGGACAAGGGGTTTTCTTTCTTTCTGAACCTTGACTCTGTTTCTGTGGCAGTCTCTTCAGGAGGAATTGATACTTACAGACTAACAATTATTTTCCTTAGTGGAAAAAGTGGTGACTGGATAGATTTTGTTCAGAGTCACTTAGAGTGGTGGTTTTTGTCAGATACCATCTCCTGCAATGAGATCCTGAGGTTCTAGTAGATACTTAAACCAGTAAATTCAGTCCCTGAATCCTGAAGTAGGCTTTCTAGAGGTGGGACTTTCTATGGCATCTGATGCTTGACTTGTACTTGTTCTCCTTCAGCTAGGGTTTAAGCAGTGGTTGTATTGCATGTAGAAGCACGTGTCTGTGTTGTGAAGTTTAGTTTGATCCTTCACAGGCTGCTGAAATGACCTTCCTCAGCCTCTTTAGGTATTTCCTAACAAAATGACAGAGCTCAGCATATTTTGTATTCCTTTACTCCCATCTTTAAGGCTTTATTTTATTCTTTTAGTAAAGCTGCTATAAACAGTATGACCGAAACTATCCTCTGTGCTGAAATTAGTCCTTCTCTGTGCAGACTCTTACTCTGATATGCACTGATGGCTTTGCTGAAAGAAATTACCGCACAGACTTCCCAAGCTTAGTCCCCCTCTGGGGCTGCAGGCAAATTGCTTAGCTTGTCTGTCCTGGTTTCCCAGCTGTGGAGTTCAAGTAATTTATTACTAACGTCAGTCATAAGAATGTTGAGGGTTAATCTGCAAGGACTGTATCTGTATAGTGTCTTCAGAGTGTCAAAGCAGTAATGTATATTTGTAATTTTATTAATAATATTGGTTATTTCATTAAAGTGTCATTTTTCAAACAACGTTCGTGTAGATTAAACTCATTTTGTCAATAAACTGGCATCCCTCCAGCAGCATTAACTTGGTTCAGACTCTTTTGTCTAGTAGTGAAGCCTAAAGATGTAGGTAGCTCTGTAAAGAAAACATCAAATGCCTAAAGAAACTCGTACTTTCTTGTTTTTAATCTAGACTGTGGACATCCATAAAGAAAAAGTCGCTCGCAGAGAGATAGGCATTTTGACGACCAATAAGAACACGTCAAGAACTCACAAAATTATAGCACCAGCGAACATGGAACGTCCTGTAAGGTATATTCGAAAACCTATAGACTACACGGTGCTGGATGATGTTGGCCATGGCGTAAAGGTAAGAATACCGGGACACTTGAGGACTCCAAGTAACACAGGCCATGAGATAGGGTTGGGGCAGAATGTTACTGACATTAAAATGTTTAGTTCATTTATGGTAGGAAGGATTATGGGTTTGATATGCTATCACATACAAACATTTAAATAATAAAATGGAGTGTTCTACAGTGAGGGGGGTTTGAGCAATGTTGGCCATAACCTTGTGACTGTCAGTGGTAGTCACAGTGTCTGGAAATAATGGCTCATGATTTTAAGCTAATGACTTGCCAAAAAAGCCGTGACTGACTTCCTCCTCTGATTAAATTGTCTCTGCCACTCCCTTTATTTCTTTCACTAGTGAGAAAAATTAAGTCATCTGTTATGGGGAAACTGGCTGATGGCCTGGGGTTTTTTGTTGGGGTTTTTTTTGGAAGGTGGTCAGGAGAAAGGGGGTCAGCTAGTTGGCCTTTAAATCTTGGTGGCATTTGATGTCTCACTCTTATTTGTGCTTTCAGACAGCTTCATTTTCCTTTTCTCTAAATAAAAGCCTTCATAAACTAATGTCTACCTCCCTTGAAATGGTCATAGTTGAAGTGAATTGACATAACACCCTTTGCTCCTTGGACATCTTCTTATAAAAAATTAGCTTTGTGTCCCTCTAGAGCAGACCTTCCAGGTATATTCAGTTCACAACAGTCTTCCCTTGAATGGCATTAAAAAGCTTTTATTCAACAACCGTGTATCCTCTAAAGCTTGGTGGCTCTGGTCAGTCAGTTATGCAGCTATGTTAGCCCATCATGTGCCCTTTGAATTGCTGAGCACTTGAGGAATAGATTTTTCAGAGTTACTTTACTCAAAAAAGTGCCAGAGTACGTTGTGCTTTGTAGTAACCCTCCGAATGCCTGGAGGAGTCTTAATTCCAACATAAGTTAGAAAGCAGCTCTATACCATGACAGCTCTAGGTTATGAATTAACATAGTGACTTTGGACTACCTGATTTTGTGTTTTGTTTGTAGATAAACCTGTGCTAAACCTGTAACTCTTAGGGTTGTTTTACACTAGTAACTTAAGCCAGACTGGATGAAGCACAAGCCTATGTAGAAGCCTGAAAGATATGCCCTGAATAAGTGTGAAATAGAAGCACTGGGGTCAGAGAAACTGATAATTTTTCAGTGCAGTCTCTGCATTCAAGGAGAGTGCTTTATGAATAGAGAATACAGGAATCCACAAATTCAGTGTCAGGATATTGGTTTCTGCATTTAAGTGCTCCAGGGATCAAGTGTTATAGAAGACTTTACAAGTAGAATAATTACTGTTAAGTCTCAGAAGTTGATGCTTTGTTGAACTACTTTTTTGGTGCAGGCTCAAAACAGCTTGCTTGATCCAGGAACACTGAAGTTGTTAAGGTGTAGCGGTTGCATTTTCCAGTATAACTATTTGCTTTTAGGAGTACTGGTGTCTTTATTTTTGTTAATGTGACTCTGTTTGTTTAGGGGGTGGAAATGATGTGCTGTTTACCTATTTCTAGGCAGCTCTTACGGACCATTTTTAACAGTTAAGGGTTTTTTTAACTGTTAATGGTTTAATTCTATATGAAAAATTTGATCTGTTCAGAGGTAAAATTGCTTCCAGTAATAACCAAATTATCAACTCATTACAAGTCAGCCACAAATTATATCTTGCTGTTGTTTCTTTATTGAGTGAAGGAATGAAACAGTAGAAAAAAGATGTTGGTACTTTCTGTGTAGACTTGTTACACAAATGAAATAAGCATCCATCCAGGCCTCAGGTATATAGTTCAAGATGTCTGTCATTCGGCACCTTCACCAGTGTTGACATTCACTGGATGCACTGTGAAGAGTGTGCTGAGGTAGTGAGTGACATAATTAAATGTTTTAGCCATCACATTACTTGGGTTCCAAGAGCGTTACACAGATCATAGCTCTGAAGGAAGTAGAGCTGTCTGCAGACCTAGATGTAGGTAGTGTTGTTATAAGAAAATCTAACCAAAACATCTTCAGAAACTGGATCAGGTCCTGTTGGAAGTCAGTGCAAATAATGATGATGCCAAGAATCTGAGTTGCTTCTTGAACATAAAAATTGGGGGGAAGCAAGTGGTAAATTGAATTGCAAACTTTGTCTTGTCCAGAATGGTTTTAGAAGATGCTTCAGACTCTTAAGTCTTAGCTTTTTGACTGAGGATTTCACCCCAAGCTGGGCAGCAACATGTCCGATAAGGCCTTAGAAACCATGGTTTTTGAGAGGAAAAGAAGCATGAGTTCTGCCTAGAGCAATGGTCAATTTAACTAACTTGCAGGTCCTTTAATGTCTTCTGCTGTTGCAACTGTCAATAAAATACAGTACAGCATATGCATTGGCATTTAAGTATTAAAAATTTTGCAATGCTTTGAAATCTGTAGATAACAGTTTATTGCTGTCAGTGGGACTCTATAGTGTTCCGGTGCAGGATTTGATAAAGAAACAGAAAGGGAAAATATAAGAAAGAGAAATCAAAGGTACAGGCTGGATTATATAGCCTGTTTCTGCTTTTGTTTATTTCATGAAATACTGATCCTAGGAAAAATATTATTAAAATATGTTTTAATATATTTTAAGGGTAATCCTGAATTGTCTTATGTAAAAAGTGTAAGGGTGTAAGTAAAAATACTGTCTCACAGAATATTTAAAAAAATAAATAGAAAGGGTGGGTGATCCTCAGAGCAAATACAGTCTTCCCCTGTACATCTTCCATCTGAGCAAATGCAGAAACATCTATGCATACTCACAGCTCATTTTCTTTGTGTGTGTCCCTGTTTCTCATGGCTGTGTAGAGGGGATGCAAAAGCAGATGTCCATGCTTGGGGCATGGCAAAGGACACTATGTGCCTCCCTGTCTTGCATGTATGCAGGAATTTTTGTGGGGGCAGGTGATGACGGGGGGGGGGGGGTGGGGTGGGGTGGCAGTGGTGGTGAGCAGCTGCTCTCTATAGCAGGTTTCCTCCCTGATGGGAGACACCTCCTTGGAAGGCAGTGCAGTTTCCTCTTCTGGCAGTTTCTTGGTACAAAAGCTTTTGCAGAGCATCCTAAGATCACAGAGGTCCTTTCTCTCTTGGCCTGAAAGCTCCCTGGCAGCCCCCAGCTGCTCCACCCCCTGCACCTTCCCTTTGCAGGGGCAGATACAGACAGTCTCCAAAAGGAATCAAGTTCCTTTTTTTAATATAAGTGCCTAGGAAGCCAAGGCTAGCATTAGTCAAAATCAGGAGGGCTTTGAAAATTGGTTTGCTAGTGAGAAGGCTTTCCCTTGCAACACAAATATTATGTGTAGAGGGCTCCAAGAAACACACAAGCAAGCATTTTTGCCGGCCTGTTAAGTAGTTGCTCAGCTGTCACCCTCTGGGGATAGGGGAATGTAGCTGAAGTAATTCTTGGTAAATAAGAGTAACTGTCATGATGTGAGAGCCTACGTTCCTGTGTAGAGCTTGGTTTAAAATTATTAGGCAGAGGCTACTTTAATATTTCTATCCTTCTGTTCCCCTTTTGTGAAAGGAAAAAAAAAAATAGTGTGCCAGCAAATAAATAGGTCAAATACAATTACTCATACAGAAAATCCTCAGTTTAAGAGGGGGGAGAAGGAGGAGGAAGCTTGGAAGCTGCCTTAAAAGCCTTGAAATTGGCCTTTGAATTTTTTTTTTTTTTTTGAGTAAGAGGCAGGTGGAATTGCAGCAATTTGTAAAATGGCAGCTAAGTAGGAAATTGAAATAATGCTGTGTGCTAAAGGCAGATAAAATGTTGAATACATGCTAAACTGAAATGCCTAATAGCTGTAGTTGGATCAAGTTTGTTTTATGGAACTAATAGTTCTTCAAAACCAAGCTTGAATTGTATATGAAGCTTCCTTACTCTTCAGCTTTGTTTTCAGAAAAAAAATGCAATTTCATCACCGCAAAACACTTGCATTTCAGTGCATTAAAACTGTAAGAAGCTTTCTAGCCCAGGAAGTCAAACAAGAGTTAAGCATTCAGTAGTCTTTCTCAAGCAAATGGAAGTTGGAAGGGCTCCCTTAAAGTAGGGACTGGGTCAAAACTTAACCAAATGCAAAGCTTGGAGAAGGGAGCCTTGCTCTCACCCTGCCCTACTCACCTGCAGTCCTCATGCTTATGTCTGTGTTGGTGCAAAACAAAAATGCAGATGAGATGCTGATGTGAGGGTGGAAGGCTACCTAATGGTACCTGCCTCCCCTTTAGGACAGCACCTTTTATGTGGTAGCCATTTGAGTATTAACTTTTAAATAATTCACTGTAATAAAAACTGAAATAAAAACAAAGGGATCCTGAACCTGAGCTTCTGCTGCTTTTGTCCATGTATTAGCTTCTCAGACACTCATGCTTCAGAGGATGTCATGGCCAATTTCATTAATGTCACATCATCCCTGTGGGGTCATGGCCAAACAGTAAATATTGCTGTAGGGTAAAGAATGCTTCTCTGGGGGAAAGAGTAACTCTTCCTGTTGCCAACTCTTAATGACTCTATTGTGAGTGTTGATACTGTGATTGTCATAGGGCACTTGCTACTGGAAATTCAGAAGTGTGTGTAGTATCTGATACAATGTAGGTTTCAAGCCTTTCTGTTTGCAAAGAAAACTCAAAACTATGAGGTCTCTTTATTTTCTAATTCTGATAAGAATTTTTTTTTTATGTTAACTTTTTTTTCTTGTAGCTAGATTCAAAGTTACCAACTCAAAGAAATCAAAAAGCTTGAAAGGCAGGAATCTAGGTATCTTTCTCTGAACAAGACTACTGAGTGCTGAGGGAACAATATTGTCAGTCATCCACAAGCAGGTTTTTATATATTAATAGCATTTTAATATGTGCAAACTTTTTAAGGTCAAATGTGACTTGAAAATTTTTGCCTGCTCAGTTTGGAAATTGGAGAAAAGAGCAACAACAGCAAAAAGAAATAAAGGAGAGAGAAGCAATATTGATAAGCTACATTTGATTGCTGTTAACAGAAGACTATGTAATTACTAGATTGCAAATAATACTGGGAGAGGTTATATTTAAAAGATTAAAGTAAAATTTCACTGAAGAGACTTACCTACTCATGTTCAGTTTTGAAAGAAATGTTGATTTGGAACTGAAATTTTCTCAAAATATAATCAGCCTTACTATAGACTTTAAGGAAATAAAGAACAAAAAAAGCCTCTGACCCATTCTCATAAGGAAATTGCGACACAGGAATGATTTCTTTGAAACTTCATGGAACTAGTGGCAGAAGTGCATTACCCTGAGTGTTTGACATCCACGTATAGTCTGTCTTCTGAAAAAATCTTTGATTACATATTCTCCCTGGGTCCATATCTTTATATCTGTAAGGAAACCATTTCTGGACTTGGTGCTTTACTCTATGTTTTCCTCAGGTATCCCATACCTTCATGTGTAAGTACCCTTCAGCTGCTTTTCTTGCTCTGTGTCATCTTGTGGTACTCCAGAACTGCTCCACTGATGAGACAGGAGTCAGTTGTGCAAAAATCTGTGAGGATGCCTGTGGGGCAATTGAATTGCCTAGCTGCAGGTGCAAATAGCACTTCAAAAGGTCTTATGGCTAGCTGCCTTTCTGTAGGGATGTCTCGGATAATTCTCCCTTGACTAATAAAGGAAATAACTTTTTAAGTGAAAGAGGAGGTTGACTATAAAGTCAAGACCATGGGGTTATTTTTTTTTTTATTGTGGTTGATGACTGTGATTACTGGTCAAAGCTATTGCTGGTTATCGCTTTTACAGAGTATACATATTAAAGTTCAGAGTTTGCCAGACACTATTAATGCAGATTAGAGTGGCACAGTTTTTAAGCCTTTGTTTCCATTGATTGGCATTTATATTGGATGGTCTTTAATGACAGCTCTTAATGATCCTCGGTATGGCAGGATATAGAGTGGAATTTGCTTTTTTAAATCCAGGAGCTGGACAGATAGTGAGCAACTATCTGAAGTACAGACAACCTGCATAGAGATTTTGTTTCTGCAGTCTGAAGTTGGAGAGTTCATAGCTGAAATGTGCAGGAGAAACTTGCTGAACATAAATGTGATAAGGATTTTGCTTGTGTGCAAGTGGCCTTTTGTATTTCTGTGCTTATAGATACATCTGCATATTGTATCACATAAATGAACTATATTAAAATAAATAAATCGATCGCATAACTCACATAAATGAGTTGTGTGCAATGTCCCTAGCCCTCAGTTTATAACTCAAAGAATAGCTTTCTGGTTCCCTGAATCATGACTAATGTTCCCCCATGACTTGTTACTTGGCATGGAAACGATTAAAACCAGTTAGTTAGATGGCTGCCTCCTGAGGCCAGCCAGCAGAGTCCCTCAAATGCTTGGACATCCTTCGGATACTGGTAGATACTTCTGACTGCCTCACACCTTACCCTTTTGTGCCACTCTTGGTCATGTCCCTTTGGTCTCCATTACAGAAACCTGCAGTACTGCCTTTTTCAGCAGGTATTTTTGTACTGCGTAGAGTGCCAGAATTGCCAAAATAGTTGCCTTAAGCAAATAAGCCTCTTAGTTAGTACTTGTGGCCCATGCTCAACTGTCTCAAAACATTGCGTGTCCTGTCCAAACCCTCAGCTAAAATTCTCAGTCCAGGTGCTCTGAATTCCTGGCATCAGAAGCAGCCTCACTTTCGACTTTGATAAATGCCTTGCATGGCTGTTGCAAACACCTGTTTTGCCCATTGCCTTAATTGCATTTCTTTTGAGCCTGCTGCTGGCTCTCAGTCCTTGGCCAGCCTGCTCTCCCACGCTGTCAAAACCCTGTGGATGTGCCACTGCCCTAGCTGCGATCTTTTGGAAATGCAGTGAGGCTGACTCCTGTTTCTTGAACCTGACTGTGGTTTCTTTCTCTTAATCTTGTGACAACCAGCAAAACTTTATCCAGGACTGCCACGTGCTTGGCAGGCTTTCCCAGGGAAAGCAAAATTGTTCTGCTTGCTGCTTTAAAGCATCTCTGTTATGATGCTTGCAAGAACCCCAACCAGTGCTGCTGCTTACCATGCTATCTTGTTTCTGGGAACATCCTGATCTGTCTAGCGCTCTGTCTCGGTATCACAAGCATCCCCAGCAAGCCTACACACTGTGTTTTTGTTCTGATGTGTACGTTATCCAGGATGCTGGTATCTGGCTGAAAGCTGTCTCCTTTATGTATAGTAATACAGCTAGCGGGAGGAGAAGGGAGTTGTGCTTCTTAGAGCTTTTGCAGGAGTTCTCAGTGCTGCTCTTCATTCGACTAAGCATTTTTCCTTTTATAGATCTCTCTCAGAACAGCCCTTCCCTCTTCAAGCAGTGAACCTTATGCATGCTGCTGCTTTTCTTCCTCGTGCCCTGCATTATCTTCCTTCCTGACTCTGACCTTCTCTGTACTGATCAGGCAGTTGGTGATGGTCATGTTCTGCCCACTGGCTGGCTGGCCTTAGAGGCATTTGTAGGGAGGCTCTTGAACCTACATTAAACATGTACCTGATTTTTCTTTTGGTTTTCTGCTTTTTCCCTCATTTTTCTTAAAATCATAACGAGTCCTAGACCCTGCTGCCTAAACTGTTCCCAGTTCCAAGTAATTTTTTTAATTGCTTAGAAAGCACTGCATTTGGTGTTCAGACCAAGAAATGCAGCAAGATCGACCTCCTAAGCTCAGCCAATAAATACAAGAAAAAGTCTCCTCCTGATTAATTAGCTTATTAACCATGATTAAATAGCCATATGGTTCATCTTGCTTTGATTCATTTGCTTTCCTCCCCTAGTTCTGTCTTTTGGATCAGAAGTTCCTCTCCCATAAGAATCCCTGTTCCTTTTGTGTTCGTTCCTTCTGTGTTTTCCTGCCCATATGACTCTTGTTTATATTGACAGCAACAGACAGGATATGTACAGAGCTTTTTACTTATAGAAAGCAGTGTGTCATCAGTTGCTGATTCTTCTGCACAATAAGGAAGTGTTTATGTATCTGTCTGTATATTGTTTTAACTGGTAACAAAAGAGATGAAGTTCACCTGATGTAGTGGTGTAGAGATAGGAGTAAAGGTCAAGAGCTGTTGGACTTCAGATACATGTTCAGTATGTTAAACAGTGCTTAGCAGTAGAAAGGTTTGAAATACAATGAAAGATTCCTGAATCGTTGCTAGATGTTGATATTCATATTGTCGCTGCAGTGGAGGCAGAATGTAACAGTGATTAAGGAGGAGGTGGAAAGATTCACCCATAAGTGTTGAGTGGCACTGCATAAGGCAAGGAAAGAGAGGAAGCTTTTTGGTTTTATATTTTTGAGGCAAGCAAATTTAGTAGTAGAGGCTAGGTAAGAAACCATGCCACCTTTCCTTTTAAGCCTTTAAAAGGTTCCAAGCTGTGACTGCTGGGCAGGGACGGGACCAAGAGTTTCACTTTTTGGTCTCTTTTAACAGATTCTTTGTATTATGCCATTGCCCTTGGCAGCTGGTGAAGTAAGGGGAAGGGGTCATGTATTCCTGTGAGAGGGGAAAGCAAATTCCATTGCTAAAAGCCTGTTTTAAAAATATAATTAAAAAATATATATATAAAATAAAAATATAATACTTGGGAGACTACCCTGGCATCCTGAAAACTGAGCCTTTGTGACAGAAGTGGTTTAAATGCCTTAATTCTGCCACTCTGCTGGTGAACCTTTGCCTAGACTGGGGGTGAATGGGATGACCTTCAAATTTACTTACCACAGCTAAACTTTTTCATTTTAGTTTTGGAGCAGGTTTTGCGTTTCTGTTCTTTTAATAGGAATAACTTAAGGGCAGTAGCTTTCAACCTTTTTTGTTTTTTTAAAACCCAGCTGTTTTTCAGTGGTTTTGCAGACCCTGTCAGAAATATGCACATTGCTGTATAGCATATTTTAGTTGGGTTTTTTTTTCAGTTCATGGATGCCTTTAAACTGGTCCTGTGCTGCTTAGAGGAGGAGGAGGAGTACAAACTGTAGTTTGAAAAGACGTGCATTAGGAGGCTTGTTCTAGAAGTGATGGGTTATTTCCGAACAACCTCAAAAAAAACATTGGGATTATTTTATGTTTCGGGGTTTTGTGTTTCCTTGGTATTTTTAAATTGGTGAAACTAATGTTTTTGAATGGAGAAAAGGATGAGTCTTTTCCCCTGAATAAAGTTAGAGAACTCAACTTGAATTTATTTAAAATTTTACATTTGTTTTCCTTATGAGGCCATGTTTCATAATTTTTTTCTCCTCTGCAATCATGAAGGCTGTAAAAACTGATTTAGTGGAGTCATATAATGACTTGATTCTAAGAGCTAAAATTTCAGAATAACAATCATTAGAGCACTGCCAATGCAGTTTTGAGCAGCCAGCACTGTGCTAGCTTGAATCAGATTTCAATCAATAAACTAGAGGTGAAAGGCACTGCTGCTCATCCTGTTTGAGAACTCCTTTTTCTTTATTTACCATTCAATGCAGCAGCTAGTATTTCTTCAAAACACACAAAGGTTAAGTGTCAAAACAACAGGCAAGTCTGTTCTGCGCCGCCGTATAGCTGAAAATGGTTTTGTGAACAGATTCTTAAGTGCATGTTGCCACTGAAATAGCATTGATTTGGGTTTGGACTTGTATGTTGAGCAAAGGGCTTTTTAATCCTTTATTGCCCATAAGGACCCTGGCAAATGAATCTGGCAAAACTTTGCTAAACTTAATTTTGACACAAGGGTTTTTCCTGTGGTCACTTAGTCAGACATAGGACTTACAATGACTAAGTGAGCCAGTAAAATCTGTTAGTGTACTGGGATGTAGCTTATTATCAGTAGACACAAATGATTTCTTTTTTAAAAAATGTGATATCTGTAGTTTAACCTGTCCTATCAGTTGTGATGGAACTGCCATTAATTTCTACCTTTTTCCCCCCCTTATTGGCAACGTTAAGTGGCTAAAAGCCAAGGTAAGAAGTGTTATTTCTCCTTTGACCCACAGTGCCTTATGTGACTGATAGTAGAGGCTGCAGAGCCATTAAAACTGAAAACTAGCGCGCTCTTATGCTCTCCTCTGCTTTCCATAGGATATTTAGATTAAACATGCTATACTTGATTTTTTTTTTATTTACAGCATTTAGTGTGTGTCAATATATCTGCGATACATTGACATCTGCATTTATACATAGATACATTAATTTTTCTAACACATGTAGTGCTTTGCTCTGAATTCAGTAGATGCCTTGATTCCCTTCACTTACATTTTTTTGCAGGAGACTTCCCAGACAACCTGAATGACTCTGCTAGTCAAATAGCAGGGGCAAATTGAGAAATTCTGGGCCCGTGCTGACTGTATTGCACTGTCAGTGTTAAAGTTTGATTTAAATTATTAACACCCAAATGGAGATGAACACAAATGTGGCTTCCCTTTAAAGAAAAGAGGATATAAGAGATTTGTGCATGAACCTGTCAGTTGCCTACCTTTCTGATATCTGTCGTAAATTAATAGCAAAAATAACATTAAGCTTCTGTTTAGTCTCTGTATTTCCTGGTGTCTGTCTTTGTGTAGTTGAAAACTTGCTGTTTGACAGCTGTCTGGGAATTCTCACTTCATATTCTTACACTTTAAAAAAAAAAAAAAAAAAAAAAAGCTGTCAATAATAGAGCTGCTCTGTTACAAAAATAAAATCATGTTTTCCCTTATTTCAGCATGGAAATAACCAGCCTGCAAGAACTGGCACCTTGTCAAGAACAAATCCGCCTACACAAAAACCACCAAGTCCTCCCATGTCAGGCCGGGGAACTCTGGGGTAAGAATGAAGACTGCTTGGTCCCACTTGTGCAATAGAAAGTTTTAATTGTGGCAGTGTTGATGTTTCTTAAATACATGGATAGATGGCAATTCTGATTGCTTTAAGCAAAAAACACGATTACCTTTCTGCGTAAACCCTTTCAGCTGCATTGACTCATTTTCATGGCAACCTTTTGAAAGAATGTTTTTTCATGGAGGAAGGATTTATTATAGATAGGGGTAAATGAGGAGGCTATTGTTATTCCTGATTTTTGGGGAGAAATCCTTAGTGACACAAAAGAATATCATTAAGGTTTTATTTCAGTGGGAGAAATACTTAATTTTTAAAGTTTTTGTTTATTCATTTCTCAATACTGTAAGAGGTATGAAATGGCTGCTGGTGCCATATTTATTGCATTATCTAAGCAAAATTTGTGGCATTGTAAACACATTGGCCACATTGATTCTCATGGGCTTGCGCATTTTTATTTTTATGCCTAAATGAGGAAGGATTTTGCTACTCCCAAGTCCCACTGTGACCAGAGTTCCCTGCCATAGCAACTATTCTGCTGCTGTGGACCTGTGGGGTGTAAAATCTGCTTATCTTGCTATGCCAGCAAGTAGTTGTTGCTAGAGGCCAAAACATTAATACTTCAGAAGCTCAGAGCACGTGCCATACGGTTTTGTCTGTGCAACATTTTCCAAAAGGCATCCTAAACAAGACCTTCTACCTATTTGTCACTCTCAGTCTTCCCTTTATGCTGTGGGGGACAGAGGCACTGTAAAGCTGGCTGTCATGGTTGTGTTGGCTTCAGGTATGTTATCTGGGAGAGGTGGGGTGCTGGAAGAATGATGAGTAATGAGGGGGAACAGGATGGGGATCGGGAGCAATGGTCAAGGAAAATTAGAAGCAGTAACTCCTTTTGGTGAAGACTTGGTGATTATTTTTTTTAATCCTGATTTGATGCTTTGCTGCATCGAGATGGCAGTGTTTGTTGTGTATTCTGCAGAGAAATTACCCTAGAGGTTTCCTCAGCATGTTTTGTGAAAATTCCCATTGCTTGAGGGCATGCAATCAGTATTCCAATTGTCTCTCTTATCCCAGCTGAGAAAGAGTTGTTTATCAGCCCTGGGAAGCTGGGTAGTGCTTTCATGTCCTCTTGGATGTTAGTGTAACAGCAGTGTTGATGTGCTGGTGAGCTGGCTGTCGGTAATGCTCCCCCCTGAACAAGCCAGAGCTGTTTAGTTGCCTTAGCTGATGCCTGATAAGGATTAATCAGCTGAGTGTCATTTCCAGATGAGCTTGACAAGAGGCAGCAGTTGGTTGAGGGGGAGGAATAATGTGGGTTTGTAACAGAGATTTCTATCTGCCCTCCTTGTTCAGGAAGTACAGCTCTTGTCTTGAGCAGCCATGTTCTGCCAAAGCATGAAATATCACAGGCATGACTGTTTTCCTAATATATGCAGAAAAAAATTGCTAGAAACCACAAGGATGCTACTCATCTCCTTTTGATCCAGAAAATGGAGATAAGCCTGTAAAATCAGAATGAACTTGGTGTGTAACATGGGCCTTTAAATATGTGCTGCCTGTTGTGCAGCTTGTCCCTCCAAGGCAGGACTGTCTGAAGGAATATGATGGGGAGCGAGTCTGGCACAGAAATCACGTGGGTTTAAAAGGGAAAGGGACTGCAGGAAGCAGAGGTCTCTTCACCGGACCAGCAAGAGGCTGTGGAAAACCTTGGACTCTCAGGCTTGGAAGTACCATTAGAACAAGTGAATTTCTGGATCTGGCTGGAGGGAGCAGTTGCAGTCGTGCCTTTGAGGGTCCTGGGGCAGAGTAAGGCCTTGGACTCCCTGTAGCTCTCCTTGATGGCAACGGGCATCAGCTCCACACTGAAGCACTGGAGGACAATGAGGTGGGAAGTGCTGGGCAGCGTCAGGAAAGAGAGTTTTCCTCCTCTGCCTAAGGCTGGCAGAAGAGCAAATGGAAGGATTGGACCTGAGTGATGGAAAGAAGTCGGTTTTGACTTCTCTGGTGCTTAGGAGTTTGAGTTGTTCAGTGAAGTGAGAAGAACAAGGAAGAAACTAAGGCATGGCTGAACCTGAGGATGTAGTGGGGACTTGTTGTTGACAGTATTTTTAAATTTTACAAGCAAAATAAATGGTATTAGAGCTGAGTAGTAGTTTCTATTGCCAGTGCAGCCCAAGGTAGAATACTTTAAAACATCGGTTTTCAAGGTTATTTCTGTTGGAAGCACATTTAAAATCTTCCCTGTTTATCTTTTTATTTGGTGGTATTTAGAGCTTTATCTTGTACAACTGGAATACATAGTTTTATTTTTCCCATGACTGATCTCTTGGCGGATCTATAGGTGGTGGCAGTCTGCATATTAAAATCATCTGGAGTTCTTTATATAGACAGACTAATTTACAAACACCTCAGTGCATGCAAACAATTATGGTATTTCCACTTTTCTCTTTGAGAGGTTTTAATAATAAAATGGTATAGTTAAAATTTAGTACTGTTTCATTCTATATTGAAATAAGGAAGTCAGTAAGTTTCTTAAAATACCGGGAAGCCATATAACTTACAAAATCAGTTATAACCAGTAATTGAACAAACGATTACATGCCAGTAGTTTAGTATTTTTGTTTTTACTTAGCTGGTGCATTGCCAAATTCCACGTCTTGCGAAGGATCTCGTGGTTGCTGGTGAGAACTGAAGAGCCCTGCAGTTCAGTACAATAAATGCACTGTTCTTAAGGCAGTAATGGGTCTGGTAAATAGATCTTGAAAGATCTGTGTTATATTTCTGACTTGATGCAGTCTGCTAGGTGACCTTGGAAGTCTCTGGGCTTCACTTTCTTGGGCTGCAAAATGGAGACAATCAAGCCCATCTGTGAAGCACTTTAAGATTTGCTTAAGTGATACGAGATTACCTTGATTACTGTGTGAAACAATGCCACTAGGAAGAGCACTGGTGATTGCAAATGTAACTTGTTCTGTGAATCTTCCAGCCTTTCTACGGTCTTAGTAAGCTGAATAACCAAGAATACTTCTGGAAAGCATTTGGAGGGGAGGGAAAGGGGGGATGGAGGAAATTCTTACAGTGGAAGAGTTTGTCACATGCAGTGTACTGCAAGGTAACCCCAGAATATGATGCAACTGAAACTATTGTATGTTACAGAGTTTAAAGAATATAACTTGGGTGGTAAATTTAGTTTAGGCTTTATTAACCAGTTTATGTGCTGTAGCCCAACTTGTATGGATCTATGTACATAAGAGCACTTCAGGGAGTTGGATGTGACCTGTCTACCCTGCCCAGTGGAATTTGTTTAATGTACTGTAATGTGGGTCACTGTGCAGTGATCTATCAAGAAAACTTTAGAAAACAAATGGCTTCACTACTTTATTAATTTATCCTTTTGATCTTCTGATCCTTTATCTTTCTGTCTTCAAACCTGTTTTTCCTTGACCAGACGAAATACTCCTTACAAAACCCTGGAGCCGGTCAAACCGCCGACAGTCCCCAATGATTACATGACTAGTCCTGCCAGACTGGGCAGTCAGCACAGTCCGGGAAGGACAGCTTCCTTGAACCAGAGACCAAGAACACACAGGTAGAGTGTTTTCTCACTGTAACTCTTTCCTGTCTGGCATGGTAGTGCTTACTGAAGTCAGAAAACTTTTGAAACTTTGTGCCTGTTGCGTTTTTGTGAAAGGCAAAAGGGGAGTTATTCTGCCACTCTGCATTAACAGAATGCACTGTATGCACTGTATTGTTGGCTTCTGTAACACATAGAAGTGTCTTCATACTCTATATAAGTCTCATTGTATCTAGCAACTTCCATAACCATAGGGCTTATTTTATATAATCACTTTATTTTGTTCTGTGGTATTTGTTTCCCAAGAATAAGCAAAACTTCAAAATATATGCAGTTGCGAGGCAGGGTAGTGATGGGTCGTAATGGGTTTATAGCTGCATTATTAAACTTAGCCTAAAATACACTTAGGCTTTTACTTTTTGTTGTTTTCAGGACCACTAATTGCAAAGGGAAATTTCTGTTGATGAGAAACTCTGAAAGAGCAGATAGCTTTCTCTTAGCTAAAACTTAACACTCATTATCAGTGCTAGCATGATAGAAGTAGAAAATAAAACCTATTCACAGAGCAGGTATTGGCATCAGCCAGTTGTTTCCACATGCTTAAGGCTTTGATGAAAGAGTATTGTGTGTTTTGGGTGAGAAGGGAGTTTGAAATGTACCTTTGGGGTTTTTTAATGTATTTTTTTTCCTCAAATTGCAAGACTAGATCTTTTTCTGAGCCTCTTGAGTGAGTTCAGTTTTTTCAATTTGATTTTTATCACAGGCTTCAAACTGCAGGGAAAAAACAGGCAAAAGAAATCAATATAACTAGAAGTAAGAGGTCAGCTTATTTCTTTAGAGAGTTTCTTAATTATTGTTTTTTCCTTTAAATTCCCAGTAGGCAATTAAACGCAGTTGATCACTAACAGTGGTTGAGATGGTATTTTGTACGTGGTAAATCATGAAATACTGTCAGAATGAAATAACTTCTAAATCTGTCTGCAACGAAGATCTTGTTAATCTGTTTAGCTGGCTACTGTGAATGCTCCCTACTCTTGTCTGACAAGATCTTTTATGTAGGCTGCAGTTAGAGATTCAGCTGCAGCCATGGTGACAAGATCAAGGTCTTCAGCAGACAGAAAATTTTGAAGGAATTATTTTGGCTTCCATTTCAGATCACTGATATTCTTTTTTGTAACAGTGTTATTTTCTTTAGATATATTTGAATGATTTGTGCTTGACTCCTGACAGCACTGATTTGTGGCTACCCAGGAATATTAAATAAACTGTAACATCACTGAGTACTTTTTAATTAACATGGATGGGTTAAATGGTGTTTTGGCTTCAAAGCATCTTGACTACTTAGTTCCCTTTATATTACTCATTTAATCCATGTAAATTCAAGCCTTGGCCTAAGGAGTGCTCTTGGAAGGAATAAGGACAGATTCTGTCTGAATCTTTATTCTGTTTCAGCTCCCTCAATGAAAAGAAGTGTTACGGCCTCCAAAGGCGTGTGTAGAAATGTTATCCAGTGGTTCACTAGAAGTATGTTCTGTAAAAATCTGTATTGCTGGCCTCTAATTTGTGTATCATATAAGAGTACTTAAACAAATTATGACCTGGCTGCACTGTTGCCTTTCAGACTACCTTAGAAAGAGATTTCTCATAGACAAAAAGTGTGGGCAGGGGGGAGTGTTAGATATACAGAAAATTACCCACATCATACGCCACACTGCACCCCACCCTAATTGATTTATCATGGCTGTCCTCAGTTAAAAAGTCCTCAATCTGAACTTTGCTTCTGATTAGAGGAAATGATCCTTCAGCTGACAGTACAAATAATCTTAATTATTTATGGTTTGGGCATGAACTCTTCCATCCCCAGCTTATTACCTTGAATTATTACAAGGCCCCTGAACTATTCCTGCAGTTGTTACTCTATTGCCTAGAACTGCTATGGTTGCTTACCTTTTTATTTTTTAAAGCATTTAATTAGATGTTTTATGCGTAGTGATGTTTATCAGCTTAGCTAATTCCATTTATTAGAAGTGTAATCCAGACTTGATTAGCTGTATGTAATTGTAGGTAGAGCCAGGCATTTTACAGGGGATTTTTCAACAGTCTATAATTGAGTTAGGCTAGCAGGGCTCCCACATGGAGCATGACTGTTGACAGGCCTTTGTAGGAAATGCTGTGCTAATACTTGTGTTTGTCTTTTGCAGCGGTAGTAGTGGAGGAAGTGGCAGTCGAGAGAATAGTGGAAGCAGCAGTATTGGCATTCCCATTGCCGTGCCTACGCCTTCACCGCCAACCATTGGACCAGGTATGTGGGTCTCTTCCCATGTTAACTTAAGGCTATAATGTCAGTTGTTTGTGTTTGTGGTGGGATTTTGACTGAATACGATGGGGTAAAAACTGTCCTGAAGCTCAGTCCTCATCAGGAAACCTCTTATGAGTGCTGGAGGACATCTATGAAGTTCTATTTCTTTATGAAAAGTATGTGCAGACAATCACTTATAGAATAGCAGATGGTTAAAACACCTTTGTCGGTCCATGTTTTTACAAGATAATCAAGGTGGGGGAGGGAATAGGAGGAGAGTGGTGTATCCTTTTAAAGTTTAAATATATTTTTAAATGCCTGTCTACAGTTTGGCATTTCTGGATGCCCTGAGAAGCAGCAGCAACTATGTACGTGTTTGATGGGAAATGTTGTCTTCTAAAATAACTTGCTACCTTTACCATGTGCCAGTGATGGCATGCACAAGTTCTTTTTTTAAATTAAAGTCTTTACTGCAAATAAAACACAGAAGATGACCTATGAAAACACTGCTAGTAGTAAAATTCAGGTTTATCCACCAGTGTTGGCTATGCTATGATTACAGTCTGAAGTTGCTGAGGTGTGATGGAGATCAAGAGGCAGGAGAACTAGTGTGTACAGGGTAGCACAGCAATAAAAAGAGAACCATGCAGGATCTCTCAGCATCAAAAGCATACTCCCTTATCTTCAAGAATGATGGTGAGAATGTGTGGGATCTTTATTATAAGCTGGCAGGATTTTTATCTTGCTAGTAAACCAACTCAGTTACTTGTTTACTATCTGTGTCTTTTGTAAGCACATAAAACTAATTTGCACAAGAAAACAGTGGAGTCCTGGTGTAATGTAATTTTGCTATTGCACCTCTTACATCTCTGTTCCTTGGATGACAAGTCTTCGCTTTCTTATGCACATATAGGCTAGGCTTTCCTTTCCCAAGTGTTTCTGATCCTGCAATGGTACAGATAGGCATGAAATCTTACTATCACCTGTCATCCCATAAAAATCAATGGGAATAAAGATCTGCAGGTACAGAACCTTGTGTAGGTTCTGTAGATCAGGGCCTGGGTTTGTATCAGTTGACCGCAGTTGAATTTCTATATTTATTTGGGAAGCCTATCAAATGCCGGTGCTTTTCTTATTTTTATTTTTTTTTAATATGGCCTAATTGGGAATATAAACTATTTTATTAGCACACATTTCTGTTCCTTCTCCTCCTGGAGCCCCGCCAGCACCACCACTGCCACCACCTCTCCCGATGGGCAGTCTGATAGGTGAGACTTGTGTAATGCTGAAGTGATTGCAGTCATGCTGCATAATCAATAATCATCTCTTCCTAATGGACTTTGTAAGGGTGCTTTTTCTTTTGTAGTGGGGTCTACATGATTTTAGTATAAAAATCAGTTCTGGAATTATTTTTTGTTTGTTTTTTAAAAAATCTAATCTCCACTAATTTTCTGTGGTTAAAGCCTCTGAAGGTAGCGGCTGCCAGTTGCTTGAAAACTCTGTTCCCAATAAAGCTAAGATCCAATTATTCTCATTTATAAGAGCTCAAAATTAGCTTGAATATATTGCTGTTTTGCTGTGTCATTCCTGCAGCTGAAACTAAGCCACAACGGTGTGCTCTGGCTTAAAAATGTTAGCTGATTTGTAGGGTGATGGATGTATTCTATCCTGTGGGTGTAAGGTGACTGAAAAGCAGAAGCGTCTGTCACAGTGGCTTGGGCTTGATTCTGTGATGCTGCAGGCAGGTGGCAAACTGGGAGACTTGAGGATACGAACTAACAGTTCTAGAAAATTTGCTTCAGGCATTACATATAGCTGTTAGGATGGGATCTAAAAGTAGTACTTTTCAAAACGGGCAGGAAAAAGATACCCCACCCTTTCCTATCACACTGTTTTGATGACAGAATTCATTGATTGTGCTACGGGAACTAGCTTTGGAGGCTTTGACCCACATAACCCTTTGCACTTTCCCTTACTGAAGTGTTAAGTGAAAGTGACTTTGGATAGTTTACGGCACTGCAAACTTCTGATCACACAATGTTTGTGTATATATGCGTGTGTGTGCATTTTTGTATATATTTTTATATATTTATATAAGATATATACATATGTATATAAAAGCACAAAACAGTTTACTGCAAAACAGTTTTTGCATTCAAAAATTGCGTTGATCCATGTGACCTCAACATGTGAGATTCATTAGTTTGCAAGGTGTGATTCTCTTCTCTGTCTGTTAGAGGTGAATCCACAAGGGAACTTAAATTGTTTTATTAACCTTGAAGTTTGTGCAGCAAGCGTGTGGAAGGTAAAAATGGGTGTCCATCCTGAAAAATGAGTGACGTCTTTCTGTCGAGCTGGCATTGGTGATTCTGATTTGTTAGTACAAATTCTATCAATACAAAAGCACAACTAGCAAATATGATTGATAAATGTGCTGAGTGTCTGAAGGTCATGACGTTTGTTTTACTGTTTTGTTATGTTTCTGTGTCTTTTTCTATTGGATTGGAGACACGTTCTGGTTCACAATGGAAAACATTTGCTTTGAGCAGAATGTGGATATTTTTTTTTCTGCGCGCTTTTTAATAAAGGGTATTGCATGTAGAATAGTTGAGATATGCTTAAGAGTTGGAAGCTGATTCAGTTTCACTGTCCAATTCAGTCTCTCAAATTAGTTCCCAGCATTTCTCAAATGCCCTTTATGAGTGTTGGTTTATGTCCTATGTGTTTTTTCTCATTATTTATTATAACAGGATGTTTGATTTCTGTTAATCTCCTGTTACTTGCCTTAAAGTATTGGAGACCTGTAATCAAGTATTTCCCATGTTCTGGGCTTTTTTTCTATATTCTGCATTCTATCCCAAGTAATGCTCTGCTTAAGTCTTTTCCTTGGTTCCTCTGGCTAATGCTTTTCAGCTGCTCCTGGTTCAGCTCCTGGTTCCCAGTATGGCACAATGACCAGGCAAATCTCGCGACACAACTCTACCACTTCTTCAGCATCTTCTGGTGGATACAGACGGAATCCTTCTGTGACTGCCCCATTTTCTGCTCAACCTCATGTTAATGGCGGGCCTCTTTATTCTCAAAATTCAAGTAAGCTTCTGAGCTGTGAAATCACATACTGTTTTGAGCAAAACGATTGTAAAAGCATGCATGGCATTTTAATTAATTTATGAAGAACATCAATCAGATTACTGCTTTCTTTCCTAAAATAGAAGGAAAAACAAACAAGAAAAACCATATTGAAGTTGTACAGTGATTGCGCTATATGCAATTATACTGTTTTCCCCTCTGACTTGTTTGCTGTTACTCATGACAAGAAATTATTATGATTGCCTATCTAATTATAGGCACATTATACTTAGCATTTCAGGTGTGCTTGGAGAACACGAACTAAAACCAGATTTTTTTTGCAGGAAACCTAACATGGTTGTGGTACCGTCTCTCCACTACTGGGCTAGTGGCAAGAGAGTACTGTCAGAGCACAATGCTCAAGGGCTCATGTAACAACCTTTTCCCATTACACAGTTCCTCCCTGTCTCTGTCTCTTCCCTAAATCCTTTCCTGATTCCAGCTTTCTCCTTTGTTCTTAGTTTCAAGCTTGACTGTTAAAAAAGAGCTCAGTCTCTCTCTTTTTAGCACTCTTCCTCTGTGCTTCCACACTAGAAGTAGTATAGATGGAGATGAATGAGGGGAGGAATGGGTGCCATGGACAAGTGAGCAGGTTTTAGTCAGCAGCATCCTGCCTACCTACCCAACAGGGCAAACAAAGTTCACCGCAGGAAGATCTGCAAAATAAGGATCTACTAGAGTGTTGGCAGAAAGCCATTTCTATCAGGAAACCTCTTCCCTGCTGTTTCCATAAATTTTGACCAGATACACATAGAGGAGCGATAGTCCTCTAATATTTCTGGTGGTGGTCTTCGGTGATCCAACTCTTCAAACTTCAGAGGGATATTTCTTTTAAAAAGGAATGTTGACGTTTGGGCAGAAGATCACTTTGGACCAGTGTTTGCTGTTGTGTACTTACTTTTAAAGAAAGAATGCATATAATGTTTGAGACACTAAGGTGAAGAGTTTTCTCAGTGGTTTAGAAGCATTACATTTATTGGAAAGCATTTTTATATGCAGACACAGTACGTATTTTCTGCCCCCCACCCCCATCCTGATGCTTTTCCTTCTCTCTCTCACTCATACTGGCCCTTCGTTCTCCTCCACGCTCTCATTCCCTCAAATTAGTTCACCATAACAACAGAAACTCCTTCCTGTTTGAACAGTTGTGTTCTGTTGAATAAACATGGCTTTACTTCTGGAAATAGTTCAGCTGTCTCAAATGCTCTGCACACCCGTTTCTGAACATTTACATTTGTCCAAAGCAATTTTTTGCTCAAATGCAGGTGCTGTTCCTTAATCCAGCCTCTCTGGTGTTTTCAAAATACTGATTGCCGGGTTTTAAACAGTATTTTGATGGGTGTGTTTTTCTACTTTAAACTGTTTTCCTCTGTTTCTGTGACTGGTGATTTTTTTAAATTATTTTTTAATGCTATTGTCTTGACATTAGATCCAGGTCCCATGTTTCCTTAAGGTTTTACTTTTCATGCTAACAAATACTCTGTTTTTTCATAGATGTTCACTTCAATTTTGTGAGAAACCTGTTTGTTCTCCCTCTTTTATTGATCATTTCTCCCATACAGTTTATTTGGTTATTGGTTTTGTAATGAACTAAATGCTCCATTTTATTCATCAAACATTAATCTTAGTTATGGCTTTATTTAAAACTGTTGCTTACTTGGAAGTACAGAACCTCTTTCAAACTTGGCTCCAACTAGATTACCCTGCTGAATTCCCACCTTCACAGGAATTTCTCTGCTTCAGTGCAGGAGAAATTCCACTGAGAAAGGGGCACGGTATAAACCAATGAGTTGATGTTTTGTGGGGTTTTTTTCTTTCTTTTTTTTTTTTTTTTCTCCCTCTCTCCCTGACACTTCACGGGGAGATGTCCTGTCAGAGCTGGCACTTAGGGCAGAATGGCATGCCCTGCTGCTACCATGCCGCTTTCCTGCCTGAGAGGGAAGAGTTGGACATCTCAGCTGTCAGCCCAGCATCTCTGACCACTGGTGATATGTGTCTTGCATCTTATTACTTGTCCAGTAGGTACATACTTCAGAGAAGATGACCTTGCAAGTGCTTCTGGGGAGCCCTCTGCGCTAGCATAGCCAGCTGTAGCTGTTGAAGCCTTTGCCAGCCTCTTAGGTTGCTGAGCGCCTTCTAACCACAGACAATAATTAAAAAATAAAGCTCCATTCTGCTCTAAACCCACCTGGTTTTCCTACCAACAAGCAAGAAGGGTCTGTTTTTTGTGTAAAACAAACACATAGAAAGCCAACGCACAGCCCCCCTACCCCAGCAGAACAAAATCAGGGGCAGTGCTGTGTGCTACGACTGTGAGGTGTTGGTGTTGCAGCACTGCTTCCCTTGTAAAGTAGTTGTCTTTGCTCTGTCTCAGTGCTGCTTAGCCGCACTTGATGCAGCACTCTACTCTCACGTTAGAGGAGGAGTCCAGAATCCTGCAAAACATCACCTCAGTTTGTAGTAGTGTACTTTTAATAGGTTAACTACAAAATTTAAGTAATCCTTATTTGGCAGTAAGACGAAAGCTCAGTTTTGTGTGCTCCCCAAGTGAAGTGGAGCAAGTCCCTTCACATGCGCAACCGGTGAGCTTCCAGACACACAGCCCGCACTCGGCGTTTTATTCAGCTGGACGCAGGGGCATGCTTCACTTTTTGAGCCTCCACTGGCTAATCAGGAATTCAGCCTTGTTGGAAACACAAGCTTGAAGAAGGTTCTTACATGTGTGTGTTCTTGTTGTTCTTTACATACTTTGTTTTGTGGTCCTCGTTACTGACGACTGCTTTTGTTTGTTTCCTTTTTTCTTTCTTTTTTTTTTTTTTTTCCTTTGTCTGTTTGACTTTCCCTGATACGGTGTGTGTGTTGCTACCAGTTTCTATTGCTCCACCCCCTCCCCCTATGCCTCAGTTGACTCCACAGATACCTCTCACAGGCTTCGTGGCCAGGGTGCAGGAAAACAGTAAGTTCGGACAAGCTGAGCTGTTAAAGGGTAGAGCCTACTTTCTTCTAGCATGCATGGCTGGCAAGTCAGACTCTTATTTTGTTTCCTTTTCCAGAAGCTAATACCATCTTGCATTCTAGTGTCAATATGCTATTGGAGCTGAAGGGCACACTCTTCAATATTTTATAACACGTGCATGATTATTACTGACCCATTTAAGTTCTGAACTGCAAATTTATTATAGAAATACAGTGTGAAATATGTGGCATATGCTTGATGTGAACATAGAAATGTATCTTAATTAAAAATATTAATTTCATGTTGAATCATCCTGCCTGAAGCTTTTTCACGAGGGATAATTGATTAGTTTTTGTTAGAAAGGCTTATGTAGACTGTAAAAATGTGTGCTGTCTAACCAGTGATTGTAATACTGTAGTAGTTTTCAGGAAGCTGTACAGTCAATTGAAAAAGTGCCGTCTTAGGATCTGCCATTACAAAGGAGCTTGTAAGGTTTTTCTCCTCTCAGCAGCTTTTCCTTCTCTATTTCTTTGTGTTCTCTAGCCAGATTTCCCTGCTGAGCTTCTTGCAGCATAGCTCTGCATGTTAGGTTTGTGAGAGAGATGCTCCCTGGTATGATCTGTGCTGTAAGGTGTTTTATACCGGTAATTCTGCTTTTACCGTTACTGCTTGATTCATTTCAGGTGAGTGTTACTGTCCCAAATACTAGCGCAGGTGTAAAGCTCTGTTGCTGATCAGGGGACATCTTTGCTGTAGGAGTACGTTGCAGTTCTGTAAACAACAGAATGAATGCAATGTGTATAGAGCATGAAGTAAATATAAAAATGTTTTTAAAGTCTTTGGGAGCCTTAATGAAGTTCATTAGGACCTCGTGCTACTAGCACATCGTAGCTGTATAGCTCAGTCGTACATTTAGGGGCCTCAGACCTGACAAGTGCTGCTGTTCAGCTTCCCGTTAGAGCTTTTAAGTGGTCATGTTCTGAGCATTCCCCTAGAGACAGGAGGCATCTCTCTGATTCTCATTCCAAAAGAAGGTATTTTGGTGTTGTAAGAAGGTAAATAATTAGAATCATGTTGATGTGGAATAGTATGCCACAAAATTGTGTTGATGAACCTTTCCAAAATTCAAAGTGTAGAGGTATACCTACTGAAGATGGAAGTTACAGAATGTCTTCACTTGCAGATAAACTTAATAAAATTGACACCTGCTTCTGAATTGTTCCAAGTATTGTCCTCCTGGAGATAACACAGCCCTTGGGAGAGTGGAGGTGAAAGGGACAGACTTACTTGCGTGCGTGACAACAAAGTGCAAGCTGACTTGTAAATGAGATTGCAGCAAAAACAGCTGAAGCTTGAAATCTGGTCTTAGGAATTGTTCTTTTTATTTTCTTTCTTGTAACAAACGGTCCCTTGGGTTTGAAAGTTACATAACGGGTATGGCTTTGAGCTGCCGCTGCCTCATCTTGGAGGCAGGGGGGTGTGTGGCAGTCTGCGCATACCTTCAGCAAAACTGGTGTTTGGGGCCGTTGCGTTTTAGTATTGTGTGCTAGACATTCATCTGCCTCATTTTCTGCAAGGAGTCTACAAGGGAGTGGCGTTAGGGAGATGTGGGTAGGCTTGTCTTTTCCTTGTCATAAAGATCGGTGGGTTTGGAAAGCAACATCCTCTGCTCTGTAGAATTCCTTCAGAGGACAGCCACGGAGGGCTTAGAAACTATGCAATGCCTATTTTTTTTCCTGCGCCCTGTGCCCAGACTGTGAGTATCTCCTTCAGAGAGGATTTCCAGTGTGTCCAGTGCCCAGGGACAACTGATTGAATGTAAATTGCTATACTGTCACATTGTGCTTTCAAAAGAAAGTCTGCTGGTCCCCATCTAAAGAACAGGGATGTGAGTACGTACGAGAGAAGATATCTCCATTTGGAGCTGTATAAATACTGGTCCTTTTACCCTTTTTCATTTAATGTGGTTTTCTGTGCCTCTTTTTCCCCCTCCCCTAGGGAAAGTAATGCTGTTCTAGTTTGCCAATTTTAAGTTCAGAACCAGAAGTCTAGGTTAAAATCCAAGAGGCAGGAAGATACTTCCATGGGGTGGCACTTGTCTAATTCTCTGTTCCATTCTCTCCCCTTGTTTAAATGTGAAGATGAATCGTTTTAAGTGTTTCCCATATAGCGTGCAGTTTCTGCACTGCGTCTCAGTTAGGGTATGTGTTGGCACTTTCACACTTGCATTTCCTGCCTGCTCTTCTTTTCGAATACGCAACTTCACTGTTGAATAAATACAACTTTTTGCATTTCATAAGGTAAGGATTTCTCAAGATCTCAAAGGATTGTTGTTTCAGTACTGGGTTTTTTTTGTGGGTTAAGACGGAAGTTAAGGGGAAAAATACATTTTGTGAAAGATGTGCCGAAACTACTGCACAATACCAATCCATTCATGAACAGTGTTGTCGTGTGTCTATGGTGGATTAATGAAGCCTGCCTGTGAGCGCCATTCAGTAACATCGGCAAGACGTAGCGTTCACTCGGCCAAAGACTTTGTTAGTCCGTCTCCTAGTGACATAAATGGGCTTCTGTATGGGGGAGGAATCACGAATACAGTGGCTGCCAGTCTTACTGGTGGAGAGAGCGGTGGGGTGTACAGCTCAGCTGGTCAAGTTGAAGAGGAGCTGGGCTTGCAGGTGAAGAATAGAATTAGCTCTTCAAGGGGTAGAGAGCAGGCTGGGTGCCAGAGCTGAGGCAGCCTCTGCCCCTTCCCAGCAGGAGCTTTGGCTTCCCCTATACCAGCGCAGCTGTTCTGAGCCAGCTAGGACATGGAGTTATGCTCAAGCCCCTTGTCAGGGGCATGTGGCTGAAGAGCAAAGGTTAGTCACTGCTGGAGTAGCGGCCAGGCAAAAATAAAGAGCGTTAAAGCAAACGGAAGCTCTATTGCTAATCTCCAATGCCACTATAACTAGCAGTAGCTCAAGTTTTCACTCAGTGTTGTTCTTTCCTTGCCCCGCAGCTTGGCTTTCTTCTCAAAATTAGTGTAGTGTGCTGGAGCTACATGCTCCGGAGCACAGGCCCAGCCTGATGGCTCCTTCCAGTGAAACCCTTTCTAAAGCAGTGGTTTTCAGCCTGTTTTCAATGTGCAGACTCACAAATCTCCTGTAATTAGATCTGAATTGCTATGTAACACAGTTTAGTAACAATACGCTCCCTTTTAGTAACTTCTGGCTTCATAGTGCTTACATCTAGGTCCATGGGTACTGGACCACAGTTCCCAAGGAATAGAAGAAGTGACTTGATGTCTTGCATCTGAGTGTGCTGTCTCTCTCCTTTGCTGCCAGCTGCTGTGAACGCTACTGAAAACCGATTTGATGAACTGATTTTAAGAGTGATTTGTACCATAATGCCTTTCTCTTTTTCCCTTTCCCAAAGCAACTTGTAATTGTGCTGATTGGAGAATCTCAGGGCAGGGATTTGACATTTTGGATTATACACTTAATTCCTTGAGCACTTTTTTCCCCCAAGAGCAACAGCTGCCTGTTGTAGTTTTCCATTTATTAATTGAATTCTGGATGTGTGCACACACACAAGCTAGTCTACAAGATAAGGATCTGTACAAAGCTTTTCTTCTGCAGAAGGATTACTTTGCTTTCTCTTACGTGGTTAAATCTTGGAACGCTAGTCTCTTTCTTCCCTTTTTATGATCCACACCAGATCTTTTTGTCCCCTAAACGCTAGCTCTGAGAGAGCACGAATCCAAGGAAGCAGTTTTCAGAAATAAATTGAGGTGATTGTTATAGACAAAGGATTTGTTAAAAAGTAATGAAGCTGCTGGTCCACTCCAGAGGCCTGTTGCTGCCTGGCTCAGAGGGTGCCACTCGGAGTCCTTCCATAGCTAACCACTGCAGCTAGCCCCTCAGCGCATGGACGTCGGAGCAGGAAGCTTTCCTCCCTGCTGGTGTTCAGCTTATGCCCTGCAGCATGTGCTTTGACTCTAGAAGCATTTATACATAGATCTGACCACTAATAACAAATGTAGTTGTATGTTGTAGCTGTTAATACAAAGCCTCTGCTTCTAATCAGTGCATGGTATTATAGTGCATGCTATGTGTGGTGTCCCCCCGCCCCTTTTATTTACAGTGTACAGCCTCAGGTTTGTTTGCATCTCCACACTGTTTTGATTTAAGAAAAAAAATAATCTCCAAACGTTTCTAGTTGCTGATAGCCCGACTCCTCCCCCGCCGCCGCCTCCTGATGAGATGCCTATGTTTGATGACTCTCCTCCTCCTCCACCCCCACCCCCTGTGGATTATGAGGATGAGGAGGCTGCTGTGGTGCAGTACAGCGATCCCTATGCAGATGGAGATCCTGCCTGGGCACCTAAAAACTATATAGAGAAAGGTAAGGGACGCATTGCAACTGTGTGTTACTGCGGTATTGGAGGATTAATGGTGTCTGAAGGGAATGAACAGTTTAGCTTGGGTCTGAAGAAAACAGTCATTGTCCCTGCCAAGTCAGAACTCGAACCATTCTTTTCTTAGTTTGCGTATACACCTAGTGCAATAAAATACAAGCCGGCCAAGGAAGGATTATAAAACACCTTCATGCATTCTAGAATGGATAGAAAAAAATTCCTTCGTTATGAGAAGCAGATGTAAATCAGATGGCTTTCATCTTCACTGAGCTGCTGGACTGTCCCGTAGCTACCTCAGGATTGCTGGGCAGTCATCTAGAAATCGTGTTGCAAAAAGGCCGGAAAGTTGGAGCTGTATTTATCCCATCGAACTAGATAGCTAGAGTGGATCATTAGACTTTCAGCTATGAAATGTAGTGAGGCTTCCTTGGAGACTTACCAGTGGCTCTAGATCAGCAGAGTATAAACTGTGCTTAGGTATGAGCCCATATAGTAAACGTCGTCTTGTGAATAATTGAGATGCTGGTTTCCTGCCTGTAGAGCTGTCTGTGTTTGACAGCGAACATTCTGTCAACAAGCAGCATTGCCAGTTCTCTCATGATCTGATAAACTGCATCATTATTTGATAGGCATTAAGACATCAGATTTCTGAGAATATGTATGTATAATAGTAGGTTCTTGGAATTCATAAAACTGATCAATGGCATAAATCCATGCTAACTGTTTTGAGAAGGGTAAGGCTGTGATGTCCCAAGTTTGTGTATTCATAGTGGTAGTTTCTAGTTCCAGTATTACTGGTAGTGACATTCACTTCCCTTGGGGGGATCTCTGCTTTGTTAAATTGCGCATAATGAGCTAGAGGTTGGTAAGAGTAATGCATTCACCAAGCAGGTACTGAAAAGTAGCCGATGTTGCTTCTCCTTTGTCCTAAAGTAACTCCTATACTTGCACACGTTGCAGCTCCTTGAAAAGTAATGCCAAAACTTCTTATCCCATAGAAGCTCTGTAGCAAAGACCGTCCATTTCTCTACGGTGGCTTTAAGCAGCTATGTTTACAACATCGTATGCTGAAGTACATGCTAGATAGCTGCAGGGGCCATAGTGTAGAAATTTTTTTTTTCCCCTGTTGGTCCGTTCCTACAGAATGAATTTTTAAATTTTTGTTATTTTTTTTTAGGCTTTTTCTAATCAAGAGATCCCTATACAGGGATCTATATACCTTTGAGATAATCTGACCAGAAATGACTGCCACACTCATGGAGCCAGTTATTTCATAGTTCAGCTCTGAAGTGTCTATAAGCTCCACTTTACTGTGTCGCAGTCAGCTGTACCTCTCTGCCAACAGTTTGAGTGTTCAGTGTAGTGACCACCCACTTCTTACTGGTAGCTAATGTTGCAAGAAAAGTGAAATTTCATTTTCTGGACTTAATTGTCAACAGGGAAAGCATGTGAATCCATTATGGAGAATCCCAGGGCAGCAAGCTAGTCATTTAAAAAATAACTGTACTTCAAAAAATGTTAATGCTGATGTTATTAATAAAATGTTAAACATGTCCCTGTTCAATCCACAGTTGTTGCTATATATGACTATACAAAGGACAAAGACGATGAGCTGTCATTTATGGAGGGTGCAATCATTTATGTGATAAAGAAGAATGATGACGGCTGGTATGAAGGAGTTTGCAATCGAGTAACTGGCTTGTTTCCTGGGAATTATGTTGAATCAATCATGCACTATGCTGATTAAAATCCTTTGCTTTTTAAAGCTGGGTCTTGTATTCAGTCATACCATGATTATTTACAAGGGGTAACTAAAAGCTAACAGAATTGTCTTAATATACTTTAAGAAAAAAAATAAAAAATGTGCCCATTTCTTTAGGCCATACTGTTTTAATGGTATGATTGAATGTCCATCTCTCTAAGTCTCTGGAGACAGTATGTCTTACCTGATGGCAATTTGTAAAACAAGCAACTGTCTATAACTGGTTATACTTATTTACTTATGCATTGTTAATTTTATGACCAGCCTAAATATTCTGGGGAAGTAGGGTATAATATTTAATGAACCATGATCAGATTGTGCCATTACATTTTTCAGTACAGCATGGTAACTAACACTACGTTAGACTAACATATTAAAATCTGGATGAGAAGTTTAATGTTAGTGCTGGTCATATTACTTTTTGTTTAGACTCTTTGCTCATTCTTGAACTATATTTGTTTAAAGCATGCATACAAACTTATGTATTGAAATATACTTTTTTAAAAATCCAAGATGCTTCCAATTGTTGTAATCTTTACCTGGAGTATTCTCACTAAAGTCTATTACAATGAGTTGTTTGGGTCTAAGGTGTCCATGTGAATCAAAAAATGGGTGGTCTTATGTATGTGTAATTTGTACCCAAGTTTTTTTAATGAGTAAATTTACATTATGACTTTTTCCATTCATAAATATATAAGTGAACCAAAGGTCTTGTCCATTACTTTGTTGGTTGGCTTGGCAAAGAAGTTTGGAATGCTAACGTAGCGAAACCACGGCTGTGTTATCCCAGGCAATGTACTAAAAGCAAATGTTTGTAATGTGACTTTATCACTGACAGAGGGCAAATAAATTAGATATGAAACCTGAATTACACATTTATACATACTCTTAAAAGTTCTTTTCTTCCAGAATTCATTTTAGCAAGGCTTCTTGATTGAATCTAGTTACCTAGATGCAGTATGTTGGACACCATCTCTAATTGGCATTTCTCAGTGGAAACTGTATCTGGCTTGGTGATGTGCCCAGCTGAGCAGAGATGGCAGGCTGTCATCAAGATACGACAAAGGGGACCGAACATGACAGGAACGGTGCCATTGTGTTAAGGGATCACAAGCGGAGACAGATAGAGATGATGTACTTCCCGGTTCTACAGATTCTGTGGCTTAAGTAACCTGAGAAGGAATGCGGTAGTACTGGATAATTACTGTAAGAGGAATGTGTCTGGGACTTCAAAGCAGACTTCTAGGAGGGTGTTGAACATACTCTGGAAATGAGTGATGGAGTGGAAGCTTTGATTGGCTGTTGAATCATTCATTTTTAGCGTAAGTTAGGAGTACTGGGCATTTCATTTTCTTAACTGTAGCAATCCCAAATTCTGCATCTTGTAAACTGCTAGCGAGTAGCAGCCCATAGCACACCTGCATTTCATTATGAATTGGAAAACTACTTATTGATGTATATAACCAAATAAAGTCTACGTACAGTATTTTTTATAATAAACCAATTTCCGCATATACAATGTCAGGTAATTATGGAGGTTAACAGCCAGGAAAGCATTCAAACCACCTCTCTCCACAGAGTTTACCAGAGAGTAACATGCATGCGCTATTTATTAGTGTGGACAAGTGAAATCGGGAACAACTTCAGTTCTCATACGCTGATTTATATTTATTCTCATTGCAGCCTTTGTGCATTAACATGTAAACATCTTCCCCCCTCCCCCCCCAGTTAATAGCCTCCACTAAAACAATTGTACAGCACAGTTTGATTTGCTCTGAATTGTATGGCTTCCCACAATAAAACACCTTAAACTTCTGCTTTTTTTAAAAAAAAGTAGAACTTCAAAAAAAATGTTTTTAAAAAAATAATTTTTGGTAGCCTGTGTTGGAAGCAAGTATCTTTTGAAATAAGTTTAGGCACAGTCTGGTAAGTAGCTGCCAGAACGAGTGGAAGGAGTTCCCTCACTTGTCTCGCGTGAGTACCATCTCCGTCAGTTGAATGAGGGCTTCTCTTTCAGGGGATGGCCGTAGCTTACTGATCTCTCTTGAAGCTTCATGGCAGTAGCGCTGGGCGAGGTAGGTTGTTTGCTGCACACCATCACTCTTATGTAAGAAGACAGTTAAAGGTAATGGGTAACTGGTCAGCCTCCCTCCTGCCTGCTGTCTCTTCCGGTTACAGGGGGAAGTTTTAAGGTCAGTAAGTACCCTGAACACTTAATTATACACTCTGAAGGGGAAAGGAAGAGGATTCATTCAATGTTCATTGAACCTTACATCTCTTCCCCGAAGTGTCAAAATACTAAGACTCATCCATGCTAAACTTAGGTATACTTACAAAACAACAGTATTATTAATAACCATTAATTAAGTAGAATTAGAAACTAATAGTTTAACCTCTTCTCTCCTGCTCTAAATAAAGATATATAGAAAAAACATGCTGTCTTGAAAAAATAGGTGTTAATTTTGCACAATTATCTGGTCTTTTCAGACCACAGTCAATTAAAATTGATGTAACTGCAGTGCACGCTCCGTAAGACTGACTGGTAATTACATGCAGCTTAAACCAGTTGTTGGATACACCTACTCTTCAGGTAAGGGAACTGAGTTCATGCTTGAGCTTTTTACTTCTATTACATAGACTTCATACTATTGGAGGGGGGGGGGGAAAGGGGCAAGAAAAATGCACCTGTTCAGTACCTAGTATTTCTGCTAAAACACCATGCCAGTATGACAGCTGAAGACAGTAGTCTTGTTTTTAGCTTAGTATTGTACACAGCATGCTATTTAATGTGTATTTGAAAATGCAGCCCTGCCCTTTTACTTCAGAGGCAATGAATTTCAAACTGATTTCAGCAGGGACAGCGCTTCCAGAATGAAATATTTAGTATCGGTCCTACCTGCAACACGTAATTCCGAGCACGTTCAACATCTCCTGGCTTACTGAATCGTCTCATTATCATAGCATTCATTTCTGGAAACTTAAGCACAAAGGGAGAAAGTTTTGCACTGCTTATGAATTGTTTTTCATGTAGCTGCCTGCCGTGCTAAGGTCAAAAAGGAACCAAAGTACAGACCTCTTCCCTTGCCACTGTTGTTACTACAGGTGTAGCTATAGGTTAATACCTGCAATGTGCATAGCACTGTAGTATAGTAAAGCCCAAGCATTTAAAACTTAAAACTGGCTAGCTCTGTTGGCTGTAGCCAGCTGGTAGTGAAAGTTAGCGCCTGCCATTTCATCAGTGCAGTGACTTCTGTTGTGGCTACTTGCAGGTGTATAATCTGGTTCAGGTAATCTTATGTTAACAATGATGGTTAGTGTTGGTACACCTAGAAGCAGCACCCCTTCTCCCACACATACAACAGAGAACTCAGCAGGTTTGTTGTATCTATATTGCACAATTAAACCTGTTAACCCCTTCATGATACCTTTGACTGTTACATCCACTTACGCTTTCCATTGCTGTGGTAGTTTATATACACAGGCTTTACCTCTGGAAAGCTCAGAACAGATTTTTATAACAGGAAAACGTATTTTGTTTTCAATTGCATAGAATTTGTATTTAGAACTGCACACAATTCCCTACAAATCAGGTAGATAACTGAAGTCAGTTCTCTGAGAAAGTCACTGCATCAGTTATCTAAACATGCAGGTGCTTTCTTCAGACAGTCCAGAAATAGGAAAACCTGGTGCTTCGCAAACAAACCAAGGCCACAACTGAAGGAGCTACTCTGCAGATTTATTTCAAAGGGAAAAGGTGTTTGTTCGTCTTGTCTGAAAGGGTTATAGTCAGTCAAAGATGACTTTATTCCCATACACTTGTAAACAATTATCTGCTTTCCTTGCACACGTTTGGTCCTGAAGCTGTAAATCTACAAACTTGTTAGGGAACAAACATGTAGCATTCCTCATCGTTGTGACATTTCCCTATTACTCACAGGTAGTCTCCTTGGATGATGCATTTAGAAGTTTATTGGTGACTCATACTTGGCTTTCTGTAGATCCTAGCTTTCTTGCCATGTAATGACAATTTAATTGCAATGTTAATATCCATTTTCATATTATTAATATGTACAATCATACAGGATGCATATGCTTTCACTTTTTATATTTAAGCACTAAAGGATATAAAAATCCTTAAGCCTGTAATGCAAAGCTGTTAACAGTTCTGGAGATGTCACGGGCAGTATATAAGCATTTGACAGGAATGCTTATAGTAAGAACCCTCATTCTTCATCTGCAATAGTTTAAGAGCAGCTCTACACTTGGTGTATACTAGTGTACTTCCTTAAAAAAAAAAAAAGGTTGGGTTTTGGGGTTTTTTTTTGAGTGAACTAACCTTAATTACTGATTAAGTAGGTCTCACATAAAGCTGAACATTTTTTGAATAAAGGCCTCTCCTTAATAGTCTAATCCACAAAAATGTATTTCAGAGGGAGGGGAGAGGACAAGAAGAAAAGGCAGTTGTCACTGAAGATCCGGAGCACATTACAGTATGTTTGTCAAGAAGACAACATGAGGATTACCAGATATATTAAAGGGTACGCAGGATAGCAGTAACCGTAATTTCAAGACAGAAGACGGCCTATAACTAACAACTACATTTTGAACTATCTTCAAGTCCTAGCTCAGGAGTTTTTATATTCTCAGATACAAATAGATGAAACATCGTTTAGTAGCAGCACAGATAAGTATCTGTTGAAGCTCCAGACTTTTTTAGCACTTATACTTTCTTTATATATCACTTAAGTCTGTAGTGCTGTGCTTCCACTTTCTTGAAGACAGCAGGAAATTTTCAGCAAAGCAGCCTTCCGGTTAATGCGGAAAACTTTGCAAGATGGTCAAGTTATCATTCAATGCAAAAACATATGTTTCCCATCTAGCAAAGATATAAACAAGGAAAAGTGCTAAAAAGTGACCTACAAATAACAAGTAAGATTTAAAAATAGGACTGACAGATTTTCTTTTCTTGCGTTTCTGTATTATGAACTCATTTGTTATAAAGCTAATTAAATGACAGATGAAATTGAAAGTCAGAGGCAGCCAACCCAAACAAATGAATAAAAGAACAGTTTTAATTAAAAAAAACGGAATATTCAACACCCACAAGACAGTGTCACCCATTCTCTACCACAATCAAGAGTATTTGCAACATGTCCTTGTTTCTCTTTCATGCACAAACCAACCATTTCACAATTGCATCTTCTTTTGTACCTGTCTCTTGCTGTTCCTTAGACAACTCCAGCTGCTGATGACTAACAAGATCCTGCTGCTTATGAACACATTCTGAAATAATGATTCAAGAACAAGTTTGTGAATCTCCCAGAGGAGTCTGTGGGGAGGAACTGAGAACATGGAAGATGCTGTTCTCTGCATGCATTCGTCTGCATTCTTAAGTGGCTGATACTCTGCTTTCCTGTCTTTTCTGAGATACATGTCCTTGTAAATGCCCAGAGGATGAGGAAACAAACACCTGCATACGTTCCATCTCCCCCACCCCAGGCTCTTTAAGACAGAGGGGGAAGTAAATGTCATAAAGTTGTAGGGTTTTTTTAATTACTTAAAATTTCTCCCACTTCAAGCTTTGAGCAATTCCGATGACAGATCACAGAGAGCTCTGTTGGAGTGAGTTGTGCCCATTTTTGTATCGTGCTGTGGAGTTTGGTAGGAAGGAAAGCCTTTTAAGTCCCAGGTCTTTCCTCAAGTGAATCAGAAGCTTGAGCAAGGTGCATTAAACCAGTTTCTTCCCCCCTATTTTAATGTTTCCTTTGGTGCTGCTGGCACTTTTGTTTTCCTTGTACTCCTCCAAATAATTTTTAAGCCCCTAAAAATCTTGACCAATTTTAAGCTTATTTTATTTATGATACTCCTTTTTCTCCTATCCAAACTACTATTACATTTACCTTCAGAAGGGAAAGCTTCCCATGTCTGTAACTGGATAAGACTCGAGGACAAACAGATGAAGAGATCAAATCTAATAAATAGAGATGCCCACCTAAAAGCTAGGCAGAGGTTTCAGTTATTGGCCCCAGCATGGATGCAAACCCCAGAACTTGGCAAAAATCCTACATACATAATCAAGCCTGAGGAGAACAAGATGGCTGAGGAAAGAAGATAAGCAAGAAGCTACATAGGAATAACCTGCTGAAAACCTGCAGAAACTCTCTGAATACCTGCCCCTTTGGGAAGGTTAAGCACTTGAACAACTGGGGCAGCAAAAGACTAGTGCTGCTTTTGATACAAGGGCCTAATGGTAAGAGGACTTGTGTGTGAAGGTATTTCTCAGTCTGAAAGAACATCCATGTGCACAATAAATCCAGCTGACCTTGAACGCATTGATTTTTCACATGTGCTCAGGTCATGCTCATCACTCACACTGTAGACTTGTTTGAGCTGGACCTCTGTGTGTGCTGTTAAAGAGCAGTGTACGCTTTTTTTGTTTTGGGGAAATAGATTCGTGTTGACTTACCTGTCGACAAGCGAACAAGACAGGGCCTGTGGCCAATCCAAGCTTGAGATCTGCTGCTGTTGGTTTCCCCAGACGGTCAGCACACGATGTAAAATCCAGCACATCATCTATTAGCTGGAAAGAGATAAACATACAGGTTATTTTAAAACTTTCTTTTCTTAAACAAGAACTAAATACAGAATAATCCTTGTTAAGAGAAGATTTATAAAGGATTAAGATAGCCCACTTTGATTTCTAAGACTCTGGAAAAGTTTACATTTTAGATTCCCTTTAGTAGTTCAACAAAGGCACTACCTGAAAAGCTATGCCAACATTTTTTCCATACTGATACGCAATCTCATGAACTTTGGGATCAGGGCAGCCTAGAATTGAAACCTGAAAAGAAAAAAAAACAACCACCAAGTAAATAGAAAGCTTTAGTTAGCATTCACTTTTAGTCTCTGACCATAGGTGTGACACAGCAAGCACAGACAGTTGGGGTCTGGGAACGGAAAAAAAGCTGACTCAGTAGCACATTCTTGCTTATCTCTGTTAGTGGATACACACAAACAGCCAAGCTTATTAGAAAACAAGGCTGAACAGCAATGCAGTATTAAAAATATATTCAAGTCTGGAAGAGATTTGCTTTATTAAATATTTATCAGACAGCAATTATAATGTAAGGATGAAGAGTGAAGAAATGTGGATGCACTGCACATGCAGGCTAGTAGTCATATACAGTCCAGTGACAGGGGAATTAGATTTATTACATATATAAATCAGCCAGGGGATAATTGGAGGTCAGACAACAGATAAATGGAAATTACATGCCTCATAAATGATCCACAAAACTGGATGTGTTGCACCCAGGATAGGGGGGACAGTTGAGATAAGATTATTTTTAAGGGTGATGTTAACTATAACTGAATTGCTCGGGAAGATGAGCTGATAAGCTTGCAGACAAAGGTATCGAGGGATAATTAGTGGCAAAGGAAAGACAGTGAATGAAGAAAGTACACCGAACTAGACCCAAGTGTCACTAAACTGAAATAAACAAGACATTTTAATTGAGTACAGCTAAAGGAATCAACTACTTGAGAGACAGAAGTTTTGCCGAATGAACTCCACAAAGCTAAAATACAGGATGCAAACTAAGAATTGAGAGTTAATATCTTGCTCCAAATAAGAGCACTTACGCTTTTCCATTTACGTATTAATTATACATTTTGCAAAATGAGGCTGGTTATATTTAAATACTCAGACTTATTTCAGGCTTCAATAAAGCAATTATGAACAGGGGGCAAAAATCCGTCCTGGTTCAGACATTCTAAATCTGCTGTGACCAACTGGAGGAGTGAGAAGTGAAGATACATTTTACTTAATGCAAGACTAAAAATGCATGCTAGGAAAGCCACACGACATAAAAATAGGTGTATATATCTATCTCTCCACACTAATTTCTCTTTAAAACTATGTAAGGTAGCATCATTACAAGAAAAACCCCCAAAACCAAAACCGAAAACCAAGCCCAAAGTAAAAGTGAGTCCAGTAGTAGCTTTGAGGATGAACATGAAGATGGCAGTAAGAAACAACATTATGTCCTAATAAACGCAATGCAACTCGCACAAGATTAGAGACTATTTCATGCATCAGTGCATTTCGTAACTCGGCATCAGAACACGTCCCAGGCGTAGCCTGCATCTAATAGTTAAATCCCAGAGGAATCTCGATGCCTGAGGCATTAACAGCATCTCACATTTCCCAATTTTGTTTAAAAGAGGAGGACAGGATAGCAGGAAGATAATGCTACTTAAATCTAATCATACAAAATCCTGAAGGCTATTAAAACAGTGAGCTGCAAATATGATATTTAAATAGATGTTGCTAGGGTCTATCAAACTCGATCATTTTGCCCTTTTATCCTCCTTTTGATGCTTCTCTTAAATAGCAGTATCTGCCCCAAAGAGCTAACACCTACTGCTGTACCATGCCTAGCAAACTTTTGATTGCTTCTGTAGTATAAATCAAATAATACCAACAAGGCAGGAGGACTGCATCTACCCTGTTTCAATGAAATCTTTACCTCCCACCACATTGCATGTGAAGAATTAAAATATGGAATTCAGTAGAACAGTGACAAAATCCTGGTTATGGCAATGGGTCAGAATGGGCAGACGTTGGTAAATGGGGAAAGGAAGTGCCATGTAAAGAGAAGAGCTTTCTCATTTGATCTTAAAGCTCAGAGCAAAGCTATTCCTGTAGGTATACAGTTTTCTGGGGACACAGCTATTACCCACATGAAGAATCACAGCAGTACAGGTACATTTAAAAAAAACGAGAAGCGCTGAGTTACAGAATGTAACACAAGCAAAATTCATCAGTGCAACATTTATTCTTGCATCTCTGTAAGAGAAGACTTTCATAGCTCCTATTCAGGTTATGATTATTTCTGAAGACAAAAAAAAATTAATAAATCCAGATTAATCTGCCTATCACACCTCAAGTGACCAGCTCTCTGACCATGACCACATCATAAACCTGCAACATGACCGGGTCTCGCTACCAGGGAGTTCCTTCAGGAGCCAATTTCTCAAGTTGCTCTTGTGAATTACTGCCCTCATCAGGGCTCTCACTGGGATGCAGGCAGGCAGCCTTGTCCCAGCCAGCCTGTCACTCTTCGTGATGAAGTTTAACTGCAGCCATAATGGGATAATGGCATGCATTTACAAATACAAATCAGGATAACAATGTCAATAGAATGTCATATGTTTATATATCATGATATATGCTTAAATGATAAAGTTCACCCTTTGAAAACATCATACAGCTCCCCTGATATGACTGGTTGACTACAAATTTAATCTTGTAGGAATTCAGACTTGTCCTCTACTAAATTCTAATGAAAAATGAAAATCCTTCCTCATACCAAGTAGTACAAATTCTTTAGAAAGGTTCTTTGAATTCAGTAAAGCCAGTCAGTCTGCTTGGCGTTATTTCAAACACACTTTTAAAAATAGAAAATGGTTTCTCTTGCTTTATGTTACATGAGAGACTATAAACCAATCTTGCCTCTTTACTGAATTTCATATCCATAAATTATTCTGTTACCAGCTCTGGGTAGATACATCCTGCTCTGTTATTATGTGAGACTGTGGCAGCTGGAGTTGAAAACACTTGCACATCTATAGCAGTGCCTCTTGCAGGTCAGAGAGGAAAATCTGCTGCTGGGCAGGGATATGCTGGTATCAACAGTGCAAGAGACGTTTGCTCTCACACTCCTAGATTTGTGGACACGATGGAAAGGAAAATCTAAATCTAAAACTCTTCCCCTTGTCCAGACTTTCTCCTTCGTGCCCATCTCCTGAAGCAATCAGGATCTTGCCTTCTCATTTGTGGCTCATCTACCAGTTTTTCCAGACAGGAGCACTGTTCCTCTTTCCAGTGGAATAACAGTATAGTTTAGGTTGGAAGGGAACTCTGAATTTATTTGGTCCAGTCATCTGCTCAAAGCAGAGCTTACTTCACAGTTAGATCAGGTTGCTGAGGGCTGTGTCCAGCTGAGTTTTGAGCATCTCCAAGGATGAAGATCCCACACCCTGTCTGGGCAACCTGTTCCAGCATTTGACCAACCTCATGGAGAAATTTTTCCTAATAGCTAATAGAAGTTTTCCATAGTACAACCTGTCCTTTCACTGCACATCTCCCCCTACACTCTACACTCTCCCATTACATAGCTGGAGAGGGCAAGAGGACTCCCCCTTAGTCTTCTCTACTCCAGGCTAAAACCAGCTCTTGGCATAGCATCTGCTCCAGCGCCAGCCATCACAGTGGCCCTTCACTGAACCCACTCCACCACGTGAATGTCTGTCTGGTACGAGGGAGCCCGGCCTTCAGGTCTCACATACGCTCAACAGAGAACAGTCGCTTCCCTTGACATGCCAGCTACACTGGGAGGGATGCAGGCCGGAACGTGCTTGCTGCTGCAGGGCGCACTGCTGACTTTTCCTCCAAGTTCTTCAAATCCTTTTTGGTAACTACTCTTGGCAAGGGAGTTGGAAGGCCTACCTGGAAGAGCAGAAGCTCCCCCCCGCCCCCAGCAGACAATTATCTCATCTTGAGTCTGCATTTTCATGTATTTGACCTTTTCTCAAAAAATTAATATTTTAACATGTTAACCAAGTACTTGTTTATGAAGAATTGTACTTTTACAGAAGTTAAGACTATCCGTCTGAATATCTGTGTTATATTTACACTAATCATCTCCATAGCAAACACGAAGAAGAAACACCCCCAAAGGAGTTACTGTATTTTAAATAATAAATAAGGAAATTTACTGGCTATCCATAACATCTGATGCTCCTGACACTATTACCCTACATCTGTCATTAGACTTGATTGTATTCTGCCTTCCTAGCTGGGCTGGGGGGATCAGTTGTGCCGGTGGGGGGTCAGAGGTCTGATCTTCCTAGGCGCAGGTTCCACACCCTGGTAGGTGTTTCTGATAGAGCCCTGAGCACACACCAAACTGCTAGTTAAAGCAGGAGCTCGCAGGTGGATTCAGAGCTGCAGACTATTCTGACCTTTTCTTCTGTCCCTAAGGCAGACCTTCCATACACAGCTTTGCCTTACACGGGGAGGCTGCATGCTTTCTCCTAATTGAGAAATCAAGAATCTCTAGTGCAACTTTACACTTATCTCAAAAGGGGCATGATTTAATCCCTCTTCTGAAAGTATGCTGTGCAAAATATAAACAGCTTTATGAGGGTCAGGTATTCACATTACAGCAGGATAAAAAAAAGACAGAAGGAGAACCTGCTCAGCGTATTTTGCCATCTCCAGCTTGCCTGATGACTAATAGAAATTCCACTTCAGCTTTATTGTTTCTGAATTCTTGAACCAAAGTCACCTCTCGCGTTTCTCTGAAAAATGCCTTTCAGTAACTAAGGCTCCAGTGACCCTCTAGGCCATTTGCCACCATTTCCTTTTGGAACATATCATTTGGACTGCCACTTTGGCAACATTCCCCCATGTGGAACTATTGTAGAAATAAACTGGAGACTGGGATGGCTCTAACATCTTGAACAGACTGTTCTGTTCATAAAAAAAAGTACTCCTCTACCTCAAAGGACTTTTGATTTAAATGCAGTAATGCTTTGGCGATGCAGAAGGTATCTAACACAGGACTAGACCAGTGAATATCTATTATCTTGTTTAGACATTTTTCCAGGAATACTCTACTCTTCCATCTCCAAGGCATGACATGATAGATCTACGATACCACCTGAACTTGTTTAGCATCTTCTTTCCAGTAAATACTTTTATTTATGCCCAGAAACAAATCACTGGTTCTTTCCCTTCATTAACAGGAACTGAAGGGCTTATAATGACACACTAGCCTGGTTGTAACTGATGTTCTGAAAACCAGTTAACTCTTTCCTTAGCTTTCTCCCTGAAAACAAGATGTGAATACTCTTTGATTCCCCAACTGAATTTCCTTTCAAGCCAGAACTGACGATCCTGCTTATACCTTTCACTACAGAAAACAGAACTCCCTTCTGATTCCATCCTTTTCCTTAGTACTCAAAACTATTAAACAAAAACAACCCCAACACCCCCTCTACAAAAAACCAAACAAATTCCAAACAACAAAGTCCCCTTTTCACTGCTATCAATAGTTCTCCTAATCCATGCAAAAAGAAACTGAGGGAGACACATATATACCAGTCATTCCTACTATGTGCAGGAAGTATGGTTTGGCCATAGACAGGCCTCCCTTTCATTTTTCTTTTATAACATAAATTTTACTGCATGTAAAATTCCAACGATTCAGTAATGGAACAACTCAGAACAACCACTAGAAGAAAAGCAGCTGAACACACCCTTCACCAGCATCACAGGAACGATCTGGAGGGAAGTTCTTAAATCCTGAACTCTTGTGAATTATGAAAAGGAAAAAAATCAAAATAGCACATTTGTAAGGAGAATCCACCCAGTGGGAAGGTGATTTCTTCTTCTGTCTGTGAAGGTTCTTTTAGGAAGACTGTCAAAGTGAATATAAAAATATGTATGTTTTTATTGGGGTAGCAGAATAATGTGATGCTCCTTACTAGTCCAACTGCCCACTAATATAAATGAAAAATTGCAAAGGGAAATTCTTGCCAGGGTCATATTGACATTAATACGATCGATCCAGAAGACCTAATTTCTTTCCTCCCACTAGAATAAAAAATATTTTCCCTCCCCACAAAATCTATGTCTCTCCTCCTATATGATCCTTTTGATTTAAGCAATTTCAACTGCTGTATGCACAAATGTACCAGTTCTCTGAGAAGAAAGGATGACTAACACTAACACAGATTTTTTAGTCTAATTCTCTTAGAACTCCCTCTTGCTATAGCAAACACCAGCTATACCACCTTTAATTAACAAAACAAAACAAACCCACTATAACTCTTTTGGGGTGTGATTATTGCCCACCTTCTCAATTTTCTGTACTAAAACTAAACATGTGAATAAGAGCACCATCTTGAATCAGATTTTTTTGGTAATAAAGTAACAGAACTGAACAGATAGGGTTGGATATAACAATTGATAATTAAAACCCCCAGACAAATCAAGAAGTACATGCTTCTGTTCTTTTACAATGTAACGTGAAGTATACACAGTTAGTTGTTTCCTCTCACTGTTACCATTTAAGGACCCACTCAACACCACTGAGAGGCACCATATGTCAAAGAAAACTTAAAATCGAATTACAGGCTCAAGAATTATCAACTAAGATTAAAAACAGTCTCAAAGTTGCAGAATTTCATAAATTAAAGGCTGCCACTGTGAACCTTATTTTCATTCAAGTGAGGGCAACAATAAATCTGTGTATGAATATAAAACAGACAAGAAAAAGTGAAAACCAATATTGAAGGCTACACAGCTGAACTGTGATAAAATGTACAATCTCAAACCCATTCACATTCTGGCAGAATACCACTTAAAGTGTTTGCTTTGGAGGGTCTCCAGAGAAAACAGCAATAACTAGGAGTTTAGCTGTGAAGCTTACAGTATGGTATGTTAACTTTAGAAGAGACAGACGTACATACTGCTTTACAACTGTTTGCTATAAGACTCGCGGTCTTCTTAAAAGTCTTCTCGAGGTAGTGAGCAAATCTCTCATTCTCATTTTCCTTGGAACCCAACTGGAGGAATTCACCTAAAAAGTTGCACAGATGGTAGTTTTTATTGGTGGGTTTACTGCTTAGGCAAGCAAATCTGAAGGTAAAAATAGAAAAAGACCTTACCACGCACCAGATCTTCAATCACCTGAGTTAGAACAGAGATGATAGTAGTGTTTCCAATTCGTGCTAAAGCTACGGAAGCAGCTGAGAGGATGAAGTCACCAGCTAGAACAGCCTAAGAATAAAAAAGAATTGATCTTTTAAGTATTTTTCCCGTAAGTGTTAGTAGAGACAATACTATTTCCTTTATCTGGCACGTCTACTCACATCACAGGTTTTTTTCTACAAAAAGCACACATATCTCATTGTAACAGAGAGAAAACAGAAGATAATGAAATATTAAAATTTGAACAATTTTTAATCCCTGTCTTATAGCGGTTTATACTTTTCCATATAAGCTGTCCTCCCTGTGTATAATATCTGAATATGTGTTTGCCTGTGAAGTTTTTTTTGAAGGTGACTGTTACGCCATGTTAGCTCTGAATTGCCATGGTAAGTTCTGCTGCGTCAGCGGTGTACTTCTTTCCTTGCATTTCCTGATGAAGGCCTCCCTTTTAAAGCTCTATGAAGAAACACCTTTCTCAAAAAAATAAAAAAAAATTCATGCTGACTGAAAGGCTTTTCGGGTTCACTACTGAATCAGAGTAACATACAGGGTTCTGGATGAGGTGCAAGTTCAAAGTATTCCAACAGCACTGCAAAGAATTGCATAGGGAACATAAAAATCACTAAGAATCCCACTACAATCATACATTATCTAATGCTTCCAACAGTACAGAAAAGGAACACAAATTTGTCTCATCCACAGCCTGTGCACACTTCTTCATACTTTTTCTGGCATATCCCAAGACTGTGCCTAGGGAAAGTAATGTGACAAAAACCCTAGGTATTTGTGCTCTGCTGAAACTCAAAGGCAACTCTTACACATAATAGTAAACTCACCTTCCTCTCTCCCCAGATTTGATTGACTGTCATTTTTCCTCTACGAGAATTTGCATCATCAATAACATCATCGTGAACTAGGCTAGCTGTGTGGATCATCTCAGCAATTATGGCCACAGAGCGCTGGCTTGCTTGCACCTCCCTAAAATAGAAAACAAAAGCGGTCAAATAATTAAGTCAATTATATATGCTGCAATACACTAGAAGAAATCTCTACAAACACTGAACAAAAAACGTTTCTCTGAAAACAGCTGTTGCAGCTTTTCCATGGTCTGAACCCCATTGTTTCAATCCTGGAATTCGGAAGACAAGAGAAAGTAAGATCACGTTAGTAGAGTAAGTGCAATGGGACGTTTCTATCCTTATTAGGCCTGTTTCTGCCTTACTGCATTAACAGTACTGCAAGATTCCTGAGTTAGTGACTCTAATCCCTCTAAATCCAGACTGCAACAAAGAGCACAGCATCAAGGATGCTTGGTTCCAAGGAGATGGAATCTGGAAAACAGCAGAGAAAAGAACAGCAGGTAGCTTTGTAGATGAGTGTTAAGTTTTCCTCATCTCTGTGTTGCTCTACCTGCAAGATGCAGTATCACAAACCCTCCAAGGCTGGCTTACCTGTACTAACTAACCAGCAAGCTGGAGAGATCAGCAGGCACAGAAACCTGTATTCTACATTTGAAAAACATAACTCATGGACCTTATCCTTCACGTTATCTGATTACCTTAAGACCTCAGAGTTTCTTCAAAAGCCCGAGGAATTAACTGGAATTACACCGCAGTCACTTAAGAACTGTAAACCCTACCTACCTAACACTTACTGAAAAGTCAGCCTTTGGGAAGATCTAACACTGATGATTCAATTCTCAGTAGTTCACAACTACTTTATTTTTCAAACTACGTGAAAAGAAGGTAATGGAAGAACATAGAAGCAATTATCTAGGGCACAAGGCTGGCAAAATGAACATAAAAGAGCCAACCTAGCTCACACAATGGACCATCTACCCTAGTATCCAACTGCTACTGCCTTGTTCCAGACTATCTTTTCTACCTGTTTTCACCATGGATTGCATGCAGGATCCCAGAAATGGCTATCCCAGTCAGCCTTGCCTCAGAGCTGTAATAAGCCCACAGGGATGTTAAAAAAACCCCAAAACCCAACAAAACAAAACACCTACACCAATAACCAACAAAACCCAACAAAAGAAAAAATTACTTCTCATATATAGATACCTTACTTCTGGTACACAGATAACAGAAAAAAATCACAATATTTTTCAGCAGAACAGAAAAAGAACTGAGAAAAACAAAAGATAATAATTTCAGCTCAGCCGAAGGGAATTTAAAATCATCTTGCATTGCCTATATCTATTAAAATCTAGTGATTAATCACAAAATGAAAGAACATCTTGCAGTCTGCTGACATAACATTGTGTTCTGACACCTACCTCTATGCAGAACTCTGCTTTGCTGTCAGTGGGAGTTCTAACATCCTGAACAATAGCAGAATGTGTGGCTCATAGGCTGTGAAAACGCGGCTTTTACACAACAGAAAATAAGAGCTGGAAACCTTCACGGTTGTTTGAAGGTAATTTTTACTGTGGACTAGTAATTTAGTCAAATGCTAGTTCAGTGTAAGTAGTTTTCTAAAATAAACTATTGTTACTAGGTAGGAAAACTTACCTTCAAAAAACTGTAAAGGTCTCCAGCCTCTTTCAGGCACTGGTCTCCTTTTGGGGACTCCCTTTTTCATTAATTATGTCAGCAGACTGGCCTTCCTGCTGGGAAGTAGCGGTAAATGGCAACACTCACCGACACACCAACATCTTTCAGCAGTATGAAGACAGCACAAGCATAGACATTTCAAAAGAAGTTCTGCATTATAGTGCGTTTCATCTCTGACAATGACTAAAAATGGCGTAGGAATGCTCATGGTTCATGTGTCCGGTTCCCAGAATGTTGTATCAAATGTGATAATTTAAGCTGAAGGGGTTTTTTTAAAACTACTCTTTCTGCAAGGTCTCAAGCAAGGCTCTTCCCATCAGTGCCAAAAAAATTTGCAACAGTTTCCTACAAACATCATGTGAGAGTAATTCTGAATCAGAGCATGCCTATTTTAAGGAAAACACACAAGAAACAGGATCCTTCTCATTCCTTGCCATTTTTCATTCTGCTTCGCCTGCAAAACAAAAGCAAAAAGTAGCAGTAACTCAAGCCCATAGATAACTGGGTCGTCCCAAGTCCAGTAAGTGGAAAGATGCCATTTTTAGGTCATTCTCAAGGTAAAGGCACCCCAAGATGATATGAATTTACACAAGATTTTTTTACAATTTTAAGTTTACCTTCTTATACGTGCATTATATGATTTTTTTAAGCCCTTGATTATGTTCTATTTTTCAGCAGGACTCCCTGCTTGATTCTGTGATAAGCTTTTACAGACCTACAGTACCCTGAGCTCTTTTCCATTGCAAAACTTGTTTCATGTACACTGAACAAGACCAAGGCTGGTCTTAAGAGTTTTAAAAAAAAACAACCAAGCACAACTCTACCTCCAAATATCCTCTACAAAAAATAAGAGGGGGTGGGGGGCAGCAACAGGGGGAAACTCAAAACAACACAAAACAGTATTTACTCTCTTCAACAAAGAGCTTTGCAATATGTTTGCCCGTAAGTAAGTATTACCAGTTTAAAGACAGGAAACGTGCAAAAGAACTTGCAAAATTTCTGTGTTACAACCACACTCCTCAAAGTATGTTTTTGCTGTTAAGACCCTGTGGCTGAAAAAAGGGACCATTTCAGAAACACAGTCTGTGACACGGAATGGCACCGCAAACTGGGGGAAGCATAGAGAACAGATGTGTTAACACAGGAGCAAATTACGGAACAGCTGAAAACCAGCATACAGTACAGGCATCTGACAACCGTGGAGAAGTGAAAGAAAAGAGAACCAAGGCTGCTGGCAGGTCCCCATATCTTTAGGAAACATTCTATGGAGTTTAGCCAGGTCATTACATTTAAGTATTCCTCACACTATTCTAAAGGATTTATTTCCCCTTTTTCCCCAAATCTTTTGTGCTCGCTATTTTCTCTAATGAGATGTCTCTGTACTTCTTTTGCCTTCTCTTATTTGTTTCTCTCTCCTTTTGGTTGCAGAAATAGAAATAAAAATTCCTATCTGCAGACACCTCTGGAGAATACACCCTAAACAGAAGCATCCAGTCAGGCTAAGTGATAATTCTGTGAAATTCTGCACAAAGGTATGTGAAGAAATGCCAGTGAATGTGTGAAATTGAGGGTTTACATGACCTCCGCTTAAACTCTTGGCAACAATTCTTGCTCTCACACAAAGCTAAGTGGCTATCATTAAGCAAAAAGCCATTGCCAAAGGGACCTAAAGACTCAGGTCTGGACTTCAGACTCTTGGATGTTCAAGGGAAAAAAAACCCAACATAAAAAAAAATAATCCAACATAAAATTATTTGAATGCTTCAGACCATTATGGTTCAGATTCTTTATACAACTGTCACTTTCCTTGTTATGACTACAATAAAGTGACTTCACTCTAAAAGGACAGTTAACCTGCTGAGCATATTCTAAATACCTAGCCTTCCTCAAATCTAAACATAAATAATCATGCCACCTAACCTGTAAGCAGAGCTACCTGGGTGCTCCCCTCCATTCACTTGAGAAGTCTTAGCTGTTCTGGTGGAGCTCTGTGAAGATAAAAAAAGTCTCTGTGGACAGCCTCATAAGATCAGGACCTCTAAGCTTACAAAGTTGTTATTGATAGGTTATATATGTCCTGTTATTTTAACAGCCGAGCAAGGAAGAGTATTATCTTTTCTACTAGGACTGCACAAAAGGAAAAAAAAATGAAACCATCAAATGAAAGAACAGGCAAAATCATGCTGGGTCCAGCAAGTTATATGACAGTTGAGAATGCAGCAAGATGAAGCAGAAACTCACGTCTCAGTAACACACACCCCAGCAGCAGAATAAAAAAAAAAAATGCTAGGGATGAACAGCACAGGATATTGGCTCATCCCACAAGGCTACAGATGTTGTGGCCAGTATCTTTGATTACATGTGTGGGAACCAAAGCTTCAACAAATAAAACAAGTCTGGGAGAAGAATAAATATTAACTGAGGAAAACAATGACAAAAAGCTTTAAGGGAAATGGTAAGTTGAAAGAGGAAAAACATCTTAAACAAAAATGCCGGGAGAAGCAGCACGGAAAGCAAGTATTTTTCTCCCTCAGGTCTATAGCAGAGTAGCGGAGTTACAAATATGCAGTGTTTCCTTCTCTACATATACAAATTTCCTCATAAAGAGTAAAAAATTGGAAGAACAATTTGTCACCTCGAAACAATCCCGCTTTAAGAGAAGTATAGGTCTATACAAACCAGGTGTAACGCAGCCTGCTTCAAGCTTAAAAGCAAAAGAGAAGAAAATGCCCATAAAAATCCATCAACTCACAGTATATGGGTATCCACAATATGGAAATGTATTCTTTTGGCATGGCCTACCCAACCCTCAAAAGACACTGGTCATCATGCATGAACCAAAAAGCAGTACACTGAAGACTTGTACAACATATGTGAATTTTAATTACAACTGTAGGCTTAAAGAAAAGTGGCATGAGGCAAAAAAGAGGAAGCTAAGTACCCTGAGATTTCATTCTCTTCCTTTGCTGAAACATTTCTGTTCTCCCTACTCAGATTTTCATTCTAAATACAACATGACAAAGATAGTGACTCAGTCTGTCCCTGTACAAAGAACATTCAGATTAATGAGGCGGCTTTTAAACATCAAACATAGTTTGGAGGTGCTGACAAAAGCTGCAACAGATGTACAAAAGCTGCCAAATGACATGGGCATCCATAAATCAGAGCACTTATGCTAACGGTTGGCTACTGCAAAGCAAACACTTGCCTCAGGCATATGCAGGACCTGAACTCTGAGATCATGCCTTCTCACTGGTGTTGTGAAATTGCTTGGAGGGGGGTATTATAGATCTATTTTTTATTTATATATATATATATGTATATGTATATATGTATATGTGTGTGTGTATATATATATATATATAAATATATTTATAGGGCATGTCTTAAAACTGGTCCTGATGGTTTCAAGACAGCATAATGCATGGACAAGAATATCTCCATGAGCGTATACATATGTCAAAAGACAGCAAATATGATTTGAGCATATAAAGGCAAAATCAGTTCTTTCTACAGATACTTCTTGTCTTTGATTCACTGCTCACCTCCTACACTATATGACATCAATTCCAGCCTGCTCGGTATGGCATGTACAGTACACAATTTCATTTATAAGCTTCTCAGGCTACACATTAGAATGAGACAAAACTACTTTTCCCGTTATTCTGACTAGAAGGACGCTCACTGCCCCAGTTGTTTAAAGTCTCCTCCTAAGTTTCCACCCTCTTAGCATCATCCTTTGTCTTAAATAACTCTTTCACCCATGTTCCTGATAAATTTGTAGACCACAAGTCCTTCATTTTCCCCAATTACTTTTGCCCTCGATCCCTGATGCTATCTGGACTTATCTTCTTCTGCACATGGATCAGACATGCCATGATTTTACAAAGAGTGATATACAAGGGTATCAGCACTCCTGTAGCTGAAGTGGATATACTATGGTTCATGCATGCTAGGATTCCTTTAAGGTTTTTCATAGAGAAGGTGGCTGCAAATCACATTGGGGTTACGTCTGGACAGGACACTCACAAGCCTCCAAGCTCAAGCAGAAATTTCTATTTTATTGTGCTTCCTTTCATCCCACCATGGATAGCCAGTACGATAGTACTGTAGAATACAGTACGATAGTACAGTAGAACAATTCTGTCATCAAGAAGTGCCATCATCACACTCCTGTTTTTCATGTCAAGATCACTCACTAAAATATTAAGTCAAACAGTGCTGTGACAAAGGACATCCCTGCCCTGAGGAGTTTCACAACTGACACTGTTCCTTTTGTTACCTCTAACACAATGACAAGGGGCAGTACCGAATGGAGAACAGAACCGGGCTAGAGTTCATTAATCCTGGACAATGTTTTCCTAAAACAAGAGGAATTGGCACACACAGGACAGGACACTGCCAACTAGGTTTTGCTTTCTCCTTCGAAATTATACACATAGGAGGGGGCATACCAGGAGAGGTGCCATATTAAGCAGCAAAATATATGCTACACTCTGAGGCAGAAATCAAGTCCAACAAGGCATTAACCTACTGCTAAGGAAAAAATGATGGGAGAGTTGAGAAAATCCCTTAAGGCTAATAATTTAGTCTAGAAACACTGCTGGCAAGGGTCCAAAGATTTCATATTTGAAATTCTGTGTGAGGGAAGACTGGAAGCATAGCTGGAAGACAGAGAACACTCCAGCCAACATATTTCCTCAAAATGCAAACATAGCAACTGATAGGAATGTGTGGAAAGAAGCGTCTGCAATGAGCCAGAGCAAGGAATTATAAAGTACAGGGTGAGCATGATGTTCTGTTCAGTTAAAACTGTTTTCAAAAGACAAGTAACTTGAAGAACATGAGGCTTACACCAGCTCCAAGCTTAGAATCTTAAAGTGTAGACACTTGCTCCTGGGGGGACAGGGGAGGGGGGGAGGAATCTGGCTGTTTTGAAGGTCTCAAAGCTTTGAATATAATCATACTACCTGCTTTTCTGCATAATTACAAAAAAACCACCTATGAAAGTCTCTTCTTGCAGCAAAGTTCTTACCTGTGACAAGAGTGTAATAGTTACAGGATTGTTTACAAATGAAAAATACTTTTAATTAAGTCCATATAGTTTCAAGGAGTACTAAAGGTTCCAAAAAAGCCTTTATCCAAGAAGCTCAAATCGACTACAAGCCTCACAAGTATCAGAAATTGGCAATATTATTTATCCATCACCAGTTACAACTGCAGTATAGTTCACAATTTTACACATGGAAGCATGTAATAAACCTGGTAGCTCCTTTTGCGCTTCTAACTACAAAAATACAGCTTCACAACAGAACTTAAATTTAGGTTTTACTAAGGAGCAATTTATTTTCATAAAGTTACTAGGCATATTTTTCCAGAACACAAGAATTATAGATTTCAAGTGTGATATATGCCCATACATCTAACAGTGACCCACTCACCTGGAATTATTATGGTGAATATTGCAAGCCCTTGCCATTAGCACCACAATCATTGGTCGAAAGGCCTTTCCTTTCCCATCAAAGTAATAATCACACATTTCCTTAAGTTCTGCTGTAGATACAAGTAATTCCTATAAAAAGGAAAATAACATATCAGCATAGAAGTCACAAAGCCAATCTGTTTCGTGTAAGCGAAACAGTATTCACACATGAAGTTACTGCCTGCATTCATTCCACCAGTGTAAGCTGAAGTTGTTCTTAAAATTGCTATGAGTAATCTGAAACATAAACGATGTATTCTAGCAGTGCAAATCAAGAGAAAAAAACTGCATTCTAGTTCTATAAGAAACGTAGAAATGCTCTCTGCCTTCAATTTATGTTTCAGACAGCTGTTCATAGGAATATTTTTTCAATAACTATCTTACAAAGCAATAGTTGCTATTAAAATCAGAATCACCACAACATCCCAGAGTAGTCACCAAAATCCCTCACCTTTTTAATATCTTCATAGAGATTCTTCAAGTCTTTTCTACCAAGTTGAAAAGGGTCTTGGTATTTTTCATCACTAACTGTCTTACTGCAGCTGCACAAGTGGGATGTACTTGTATGATGAAACCTGGGGACAGTGCTTTTCAAGAGAGCAATTTTGTTAAAAGCAAACTTTCCCTGATTCCCCAAACAGAAACATTGCAAAGCATTTCTCCCTCCCCCTCCTCTGCCCTCAGACAAAATTTAACCAAAAGGCTAAAAGGTAAGCAGAAGGCATCAAAATACTCTTTCCAGTCAGCTAATAAGGTGCAAGGACAGCACAGCTACATATTGATGATCAAAGACTTTCAGAAGCTGGCAAAGAGCAGCATTTGGCAAAAAATAACACACATACACCCCTTAGCAAATTACAGAAGTCTTCTGAGGTCTCAATGTATTAATTTTGAATACAGTATTGATAGTACAGCATACATTTGGAGATGAGGCCCTCCCCTTCCATTACCACAATTATTCTGTTACTTTCTTCCCTCTCCTGTATACTCCTGGAAAAACATTCCTGACATGGATTTGAAAATTCTCCTTTGCACATCCAGCTACATTATAAATTAAAACCATACTTCCAGGTAGCATGATGATGCTGTGAAAGTTCATCATTAAAGGGTGAAAAATCCTCCTGGATGGATTAAGATGCATCAGGCTTAGGCCTGATTTTTTTATGTTCCCTGGAGTTGAAGTTTACATCTCTTATTATGTTTCCTTTTCCAAAGTGAACCATATAGGGCATTTCTAGGGGCATTCTTGCTTTGCCCGTTGCTCTCCAGGGAGGACTTAGATTCAGACTCAGCACCACAGCAGAATTACACAGAATTATCCAGCTACATACTAGAGTACTAGAGCGAATAAAACCTTATTTTCAAAGTTTACAGCTCACAGGTGTCACTACCCTGTTCACCCAATTAACTGCCTTTACCCATTACACAACAGTACGAACCTCCAACTTACCGCCAAAATACATTACATATTTTTGGAAATGACAAAGTTGAACTTCTTTGGGTAAAGTGACACATCTGCACAAAGAAAAACAGTTAATTTAACAGAACTTTAAACCAGCAGAAAACATTTGATTACAAAACACAAGTGTCTGTTCATCGGCACTGCTCTACTTCCCCATTTTACCAACCCAGCATCAAAAGGAGTCGCATAATTTCCTTCCATGTTACACAAGACAGAACTGCCAATATGTACATTGGCTTCTGACTTGAAGTGACTCTTCTGTTCAGGAAGGTTGGACTTTCTCCCTCCCAGGACCAGCCCAGAAGGCGTTATCAGTTAACTTCCCAGAACTGCTCTAATGAAACCTTGCTTTCGAACTTGTGGAAGGTGCAATTTTCAAACGTTCCCTGTCTTGCAGATAAATCTGGATTGTACCAGTCCCGGCACAGAGAAAAGGACAGGAGCTGTTTCTATAAACTATTACACTAACAGAAGAACATCATGTCCTCATTTTACCCTGAAGCAATTTTAATTCAGCTTGCCGCTTATGATAATTTACACCTGTATGTCTTCCCTGCCAGATGTCAAGAACCTAACCTCCAAGGCCAGCAATCTCCCATGCTCTCTCCCTGCAGGCTGAGGTCATGAGCCTGCCGGAAAGCACAGTCCCAGGTACACAATTCCAGCACAGAGAGGCTGAGAAAGGAACGCACCTTCTTCTCTGCCCCTGGCAGTGCTGCCAGGAACTACCCAGCCCTGGTCTGGAGTGCAGGCTGACTCAGGGGCTGACCCAGCCCTAAATGACTGCCATCTGCGCATTAGCAAACCGCCTTTCCAAATGGCTGCACAGGAACACTCAAGGAGACCTAGGACGGGAGAAGCGTTCCCCCAACTTGCTCCTCTTGCCTCAGCATCTCCTTGTATGCAGCTTGAAGTCTCTCCTCTGCCACAGGGAAAGAAACAAGAACACCTTAACAGCTCCAGGATGCCCTTCCATCCTCCTTGTGTACAGGATGAAAAAAATGAGAGAGACCCTAACTTACCACAGATTGGCAACTCACTCCTGATTTCAATGGCCAGCCCCATGGCTGAGACCTTCATAAGTGCGCTCTCTCACACCTCTCACCGTTTTCTGTTGTTAAAAAGTAGCTGATCTCCTCCTAGCCCTCCTTCGGTGAGGGCACAGACAGGCCCTCACCTTCACACCGCAGCGAGACGGGGTCAAGCGCGATGCTGGCCACAGCGCTGGCCGGACACCTCACTGCGGGTCACAGCAGCGCGGCCTCCTCTTACGCCTGACACAGGCACGGCGACAATCTCGCTCTAACGCCGATCGCTTTCCCTGCTCCCGCCTAGAGCAGCCTCCGAGAGGCTCTTCCCCACCACAGCAACCGACGCCGCGCTCACTCCCCCCAGGCCGCAGCCCCCGGCCCGCCGCAGCCCTCCGGCCCGCCGCGCTTCCCGGGCGGGAAACGCCGCCGCGACCACCCGACCCCTACGCCCCGCTGGGCCCCCCCCGCCGCCCCATTCATTGCCGGTGACCTCCAGGCGCCCGCCGCCGCGCCGCACTCACCGCCGCGCTGGGGGCCGGAGGCGGCGGGGTGCGGGAGCCGGGCCCCGGCGGGCGGAGGCGCGGCAGGGAGCCGAGCGGCAGCGCCCGGCGGGAGGAGGCGCCGCACGGCCACCACCAGCGCAAGGCCATGGTGTCCCCCAGCCCCGCCGCGCCGGTAACGCCTTCCGGCACCGCCGCGACCCGGACGCGGAAGCCAGGCGCCGCTGCCAGCCGCTGGCAGGGGTGCGGAGGGCGTCCGAGCGGGCGGCCCCCGCCTCGCCTCGCCTCACGCCGCTCCCTGGGGGCGCCGAGCGCCGCGGCACCGGGCAGGGCACCCGGCTACGGGGCAGGGCTCGGGCGGCCGCCGCCGCCCTTCAGCGGGGCTCCGGCTCTGCCAGCCCGCCTGGCGGGGCTGTGGCGGCGGCCCCCCGGCGCTGGCCCGGTCGGCGCGGGGAGCGCGGTTTCAGCGACAGCCGCTCCGCCCTTCCCTCTCGGAGAAGGCGCCAGCTCTCCCCTGACACCCCTGCGGGGAGACAAGCGAGGAGGGCCTTGTTTGAGGCGAGAGAGGCTTCAGGCCGGTTCCTTACGTGGCTCGGTGAAGGCGCGGCCCGGCGGACATGTGGTGGCCCCCCTGGCTGGCCGCCTGGCTGGCCTGGGTCTGTGGGGCCGGGGCCGGGCGCACCGCGCCGCTCTGCGCCTCGGGCGGGCTCTGCCCGGCCGCGCTGGGCCCGAACGCCTCGCAGCCGGGGCCGGGCCGCTGCCCGCCGCGCCGCGGGGCCACCCAGCTCTGCGCCTGGGCCCTCTCCTCCGGCAGCCTCCTGGGTAGGGCCCGCGGCGGCTCGGGGGGGGCGCAGCAGCTGCTAAAGCGAGAGCTACGTGCAGACCTAGTGCACACAGTGAAATACTGTTAAACTTCCTCCCCCTTCTTTTTTTGTATTAGCAGTTTATCGTAATGGAGAGAGGCACAAGTCCCAATGATGTGTTAATGCAAAATTGATGGCCTGGCCTGTCATTTGGAGTACGCAAAGCAGTATACCTCTCAGGCATAGAGAATTACCTGTAATAACAAAGATAATTTACACGATAACATTACAGAAACAATTTCATTGGGTGTTACAATTGCTTTCAAGCATTAACAATAAGTGATAAATGTTGTGGCAGCTGCCTGTAACAGGATTTTTCATTAGAGATATTGAGAAACGTGGCTAACAAGTAGTCTCCAGAGATGCTAACTTTAATTTTTTACTAAACAGTGACTGTGAGGTACTGGGATTTTATAATTAACATAGATTTTTAAGATTGTTGCAAGCAAAAATCCATAAGGACATTAAAACACACAGCATTAGTCCAGTGTTTTAGAACAGTGTTTGTCTTCTGTTACGATGGGTGAGGGTGTGGAGTAGCTCTGAAGGAAGAACGAAGCACATCTTTTGAGTACATATGTTACGCTACAGCAAGAACTGTGTCTCTGACCCTTTAGTTCACTGTTTACATTACTCAGAGAAGACTACAAGCTGGTTTCTTAGCTTACTTGGTGATCATCATTGCATATGGACTGTGTATCAGTTACCAGCGCACAGTGTTGCACTACATCATTCATCTGCAGGGATAGCTGAACTTTTCTGTCTCATGCAAATTATCTTTTAGGGTTGCATATAATTGAGTGCAATATAAGACTGCCATGAAACTGTTCTAATCAGTCAACTGAACCTATGCTTAAATATGTTTTAGATCTTAAAACTGGCATGCCCTACTGGTTTCTTTAACTGCAGAATTCAGTCTTTCTTTTCAAAAGTCCCAAACAGAATAAAAACCTGTATTTATTTGGGCTTGCTTTTAATGCAGGCTCAATATACATTGTAATAAAGAGTCAGGTTTTCATTGCTTCTGAAGTATTTTGATTGGATTTAAGGGGAAATGTATTAAGAAGAATACGTCTAATTGCTTTTTAAAGAACATTTCGTGTGTGTTTGATGTTTACAGATCCTTTTCCAATTGATGTGATCCAGGAAAATTATGTCCGTAATGTGAGAAACTGCATTTTTTCAATTGTCTATCCTACACCTTTTAAATCTAGAGTTCGTCTTGTAGCTGTTTCAAAGGTTGGCTATTATTTATTTTCCTTCCTTTCTAATTAGTAGAGACTGTTGATACATGTACTAACATATATTTTAATATTCATATGCTCTTTATTGTGAAAGCTTCTCACCTATATATGTTAAACAAATACAACATATGAAACTTACTGTGGGGTGTCTTTGAATAACAATGTCTGTAGAGAAAACACATTACAATTGAAAAATCTGATCATATTCAAGTACCATCTGTATTATTTTTTTGACCAGGAAGTTCTTGAAGATATTTTGGATCTTGATATATCTATCAAAGGAACATCTGATTTTCTTCACTTTGTCAGTGGTGGGAAAGTGGTACTTGGGTCTGTTCCATTGGCCCATAGGTATGGTGGTCATCAGGTAACTATGGCACTCATTCTTCCAGGTGGAATTATGTAGGTCTTTTCACAGTAATTATGCCTGTAAGTATATGAACATTTTAATCACAGATTTGTTCTTCATAAGGGGCTGCAGATGGAACAGAACTACAGCACTCTTTCATGGTTCCATGTCTGCTTTCTCTGCTCCTGTTTATGCCAGAAGCAAATTACCTTTTTAACTTCCATTAGCTGTGGAGTCTGCTCAGCACACCTGTGGCCTAACAAGCTCTGATTCATGATAGGTATTACCAGCTCTGAGGAGTGAAGAAGGCAGAGTCTCACTTCAATACCATGATTACTAAGCGTTATGTTTCTTTGAAATGGGTTAGATTATTCATGGAAAAGAATGGTAGAATTTGGTTTGTAATTTCCAATTAAAATTACAAGCTGTGTCAGTTTAAAGACTTATTATACAAAAGAGACAGGGCTGTAGCTGTACATCATAGCTGGAAGGTAAAGAAAAAAGTGGGGATTACTGGCATTATTCTTTTTCTGTGGTTTTCTGATTCATTATTGGTGAGTGTGGAAATAGAGCTTTAGGGATATTTTAATGACTGCCTAAGCAAATGTGTCATTATGTTTCATTGTATTGTGTAGATCACAGAAAACCTACATATAATCTGTATATATATAACTGCTCTAAATGATAGAAGAAAATAACTTGATTTTTCATTTTTGTTAGTTTGGTAGCTGGGCAGGTCAGCTGGGTGATGGAAGAGCCCACTTGATTGGAGTATATACAAACAGGTGTGACTTTTTTTTTTTTTAAGTGACTGACTCTGTATTCTGTTTAGCTGATTCATGCATTTCCCAAGGTGTACTGTTAGAAATGCTACTGGTATTTTTGCAGGCATGGCGAGAGGTGGGAACTGCAGTTAAAAGGCTCGGGAAAGACCCCATATTCCAGGTAAGTTGCAATTAATCTATGTGCACCAAAACTGTATGTTGACTTTTTGAAATTTGCTTTGATTTTGTGACCTATTCCTTATTTCTCTGTTCTCCATAGGAATGGCGATGGAAGAGCTGTGCTTCGCTCTTCTGTGAGAGAGTTTTTGTGTAGCGAGGCCATGCACTATCTTGGAATTCCTACAAGCAGAGCTGCTAGGTATTTTTCTTTTCTTTTTCACAGCATCCTAATTTACAGGTAATTTTGTGACTGAGTTTCACTGAGCATCAATAAAGCAGGACAGTTAGTTTCCAAGAGAATACATCTTTCTTTTCATATGTATGCAAATCAGAACAAAATACATCCCTGCAGTCTTTTAGATTTTTGGATAAAACTTTCCAGTAATAATGAGATCCAGCAATTAATTCATTCACTTTTCCCTTTTGTATGCTTTAAAGTACTACTTTGTTTAAATATGACATCACATTCTGTCTGTGTCTTGCAGTGAACAGCTGTTGTTCACTTGTAAGACTGTCTTAACTGAATTCCCTTAATTTGAAATCTGTTTTTTGTAAAGAAAGTAATAAGTGCAAATTAAATTGAGTTAATACCTGACACTAACTCCCCTCTCCAGCTTTTATGACACTGCCATCAAGATCATCTTCTCTTTAAAAAAAATAAAATTGTTCTCTCCCTTGTTGCACACCAAAAAATTTGCAAAACCAGCAGAACTAGATTCCTGCCCTGTAAATGATAATGCCTTTAGTGTATGTGGATAATCAATGAGTCTATTAAGATATTTTACATGGTTAATAAGTGAGTCTTTTATTAATTTAGCATTTGGATTAATTTTTCTAGAATCGGGTCAAGTAGGAAAATGGAAGTGGCTATTTCTGTATTGTCGTAGTCACCTAGTTGCAATTTTTAGGATTGGTAGGAAAAATTGTCAGTCAGATGAATAGACATTAATATTGGAGGTAGTGCTGAATATAGGTAATTGCTGTCAATTCTTTATTTGTGCAAACACCTTTTGAGCAGAGAGGGAGATTTTGTAAAAAAAAATAATTTAAAACTACTTCTGTTTGAACCAAAGAAGACTAATACATTCACTCATTTGGATGATTTTCTCAGAATTAAGTAAACTGAATTTTTCAGATGGTCATGTTTAAAATGTCAAGTTCATTTTTTGTTCCGGGTAGTCTGATGTCTGTACTCTGGCATTTCAGGCTTTAAAAAAACAAGTGTTCTGCAGCAAAGGCCTGTACTCAGCTGCTACATGACGAGGTGTCTTTATTTGCAAAATGTCTGCAAATCTCTCTAGCATTAATTCTAACACATTTGCTCTGTTGAAGTGCAGTGTTTGTAAATGACATTTTTGATGGTTTATTCACTGACTTCACCTTGAGACCCTTTGCTGTTGGCTGTTAATGCAAAACTTTAAATCTGTCTGAATACCAGCAGGAAAGCATCTGGCAAGGTTATAGCCTTTCTGTGCTGTCATCTCAACAAATTGTTCAGTGTAAAACCAATTTGAAATCACTCTTTAACTGTGCACAAATTCTGTTGAATACAGAGTGTGCTTTAGTTCTCTGCTGGCAAATTGGTTAAATGCCTGCCTCTCTCAACTGCTGTACGAGCTCTCCAGACTGTTCAAGACTTCATTTGGAAAAAAACCCAGCTGATACCCATATTCTTCCCAATGGGGAGCTGTTATACTGAGGCTGGTGGGATGCACTTACAGAGGTCTTGTCAAGTCTTGGCAGAAATGTGGGGAAAAGCCTTACAGCTTATCCCAGAACACCCAGCAGGTTGGTTTGCTCTATTAATTTTCAGTACTGTGTTCCCAATGGGGTGCTACAGTTCTGTAGCAGCCTGTACTGCCGCATAAAGAACACTTCTTCATATGGTACCATTTTAGTCACATACTGGCATTACCAGTGAGCAGTGTAACGCATTGTCAAAAAAGTGAGTCAATAAGCAGTTTTCAGAGTGGCCCTTACTTGCATAGGGCTTGATGTTCATGCAAACAGAGCACGTGGGAGTGAAAATCCAGCTCTTAAGCTAGAGCTGGGGTAGGGAGGGATACAATCCATCCATCCTTCTGTGAGTGCTGTTCCAGGTTCTCTGGTGTAAGAGCAATTTTAGTGCTCCGTTTCTTGTAGTTGAGTGCATGTCTGGTCTCCTGCTGCCTTCTTGCAAGTAATGGTATGTACCAACCACAGGGACCATTTGAAAACTATTTTTGTAGTGGGAATGCGGGTATTTTTATGTGGCTGCTGGGCTATCTGTGTTGCACATCCATTAACTTGTATTAGTAACTAACCAAGTGTTGATGCCTCTGTAGATTTTTTGTCGATAATAAGATAAATGCTGGTATTCTGCAGGAGTTTTGCAAGGAGGCTGCTAAGAATTACATAGTCAAAAGGAAGCAACCCTTCTGGCAGAGGTCTGCTAAAACCAGTACAATTTAGAAGCATCATTATCCTGACTCCTGTCCTGTAGTGCTCCAATGCACACAATATTTTGTTAGTGTCTGGGGTTCATTCCCTGTTTTTGAAAACTTACGGTTTTCTTGAGGGGTTAGGATTTTCCATATCATTTATGTCAGCACTTTTTGTACTTAATCCTACAGATGTACTGATCATATCTGATCATTTCCAGAAGAGTCTTTTTTTGAAAGAATTTCCTAATGTTGCTTGTATCAGTACAGCTCCAGTAATAGGAGCAGATTGATTTCTAGATACTTTTTCCCTCCTTCTGGAACAATTCACAGCCTGGTTTTTGCAGTTAACAGAGAATGTTCAGTTTGGATAGCTATTAGATACCTTCAAAAATACTGAATATACTACTACTACTAATGATAATTTAGTTTCTAAGCCACAGTTACTGTTGCAAGCAACTGCACTGTGTAAGATTTCAGTCAAATCATTCCTTTCCATGATTGTTTGTACATATTATATGCATAACCCATATTTTTGGTGTAACTAAATTCTTTCTAAAATTTTGATGCTAGGTTATGTAAAACCACTATCTAGTGTACTCTAAAAATATAACACTTGGGAGTTTTAATGCTGTGACTGCCCTAGTCATGTTTATGAGTGGAATATTAGGTTTGTCTCTGGTTCTTTTCTGTGTATCTCCAAGGAAAGTTTGGTTCTGTTGTCTGTGCAGTCTTCAACTACGTAATAGACAGCAGCTATAAGTAGCTGCATTGAATTTCAAATAGCATGCCACACAACTATTTTGAACCATAGAATGGTTTGGGTTGGAAGGGACCTTTAAAGGTCATCTAGTCCAATCCCCCTGCAACGAGCAGGGACATCTTCAACTAGATCACGTTACTCGGAGCCCCACCCAATGTGGCCTTGAGTGTTTCCAGGGATGGGGCATCTACCACTTCTCTAGGCAACCAGCATTTCACCATCCTGATTGTAAAAAAAAAAAAGTCTTCCTTATATCTAGTCTAAATCTACCCTCTTTTATTTTTAAAGCCATTATGCCTTGTCCTATTACAACAGGCCCTACGAAAAAGTTTCTCCCCATCTTTCTTACAAGCCCCCTTTAAGTATTAAAACGATGCAATAAGGTCTCCCTGGAGCCTTTTCTTTTCCAGGCTGAACAACCCAGTTCTGTCAGCCTTTCCTCACAGGAGTGTTCCATCCCCTGGATCATTTTTGTGGCCCTCCTCTGGACCCACTCCAACAGGTCCATGTCTCTCCTGAAGAGAATAATGTTTTCCAGTTATCAGCAAGCAAAGATAAAGAATTATACAAAATGAACTAAATTTTCCTGCTGTTCGACTCTTGAACAAGAAGTCCTCTGTGCCTATTGAGGGGTCAATACCTCTTTCAGAGCATAGCACTGAGCCTTACTTCTGCTGGATTCAGCGTAATCCCAGTTGTTTTGGAGAGAGAACTTCCTACATGTTAACCTTGGGGGCATATGATGCCCTTGTATAGTTTGTGAGGATTGATTCCATTTTATTTTGCTTGATAAAACAGAAAATACAGTGAAATTACATATTTTATTTTGTGAAATGAATTAATGTTGTGAAATACTTTATAGCACGGAAAGTTGTTCCAAGCACTCACAAATCTCAGTATTCGGGTAGATTGTGCAGAATTTTAAGGCAAATGAAAGGAAGAGATTGTTTTTAAAAATCCAAGTGCAAGAGAAAGGGATAATTGTAATGTATCATCAGAATTATGCCTGTTTTGTGGGTTGATAGTATTTGAAGAGCTCCTGATTGCTAAGGGTCCCAGGTCTGTCCCCAAAGATCCTGAGACAACAGTTTTGGCTCATGTAAAGGGCAACCTGCATCTGATGCAACAATTTGGTTTCTATTTTCTCTGTCCTTCTAATTTTGCTGTTGTCCTCAGGGAAATTGTGGCTTACATAACGTTATCATCACACTAATCTGTCACTGGGGTTCCAGATGAATGCAGTATTTTATTTTATTTTTTTTTTTTTTTTGGTGCAACCTCCTCCTCAAGAACAGTTTAAGTAATGGAAATTGGACAACATTGTATGAATACAAAATAAATGCATCTTGCTAATGAAGCTTGGTAAGCCTCAGCTTACTGTTTGCCTGTGTCATTTGTAAATACAAAACTATGCCAGCAAAAATAGCTTACCTTTTTTTGAAATAAAGTTATGACTTGATTTTCATTGTAAATTCTTTTTCCTAAGATAACTTTTTAATGTCCATTTCTTGTTTGTTACAGCTTAGTTGTAAGTGATGATGATGTGTGGAGAGACCAGTTCTATAATGGAAATATTAAGAAAGAAAGAGGTAATAAACACATTTCGAGATATGTTGCAACACTGCAACTTAGTTCTCCATTTAATATGTCATATATGTGTAATAAAAAGTACTAAATAGGCTTCATTTCATTTATTAAGATACAGAACCTCTCCTGAGAAAATGGGTCTGAAACATATCTTAGTTAAAAAAAATGAAGCCCTATGAACAGGTCTGCTATGATTGTGGCATATGTGTTGTCGTGGTATAATTTTTATTTTCACTTGCCATTAGGAAAATGGTACTGAAAGCTAGGGAAATTTTCCACTGTTCCAATAGCAATACTAGGATGGTGGGAATGCTACTGTGACTGTGCCATTGCTACATCATCTACATCTGCTCTGAAAAAGAGTGGGATGGCAGAGCATGGGGAAAAATCTATTTATGTTGGGTTTTTCTTTGTTCCTAGCATGTCTGGAGTTATTCTAGTATTAATGCAGTGCTGGAATTTTGCCTGTGTTTGCTGGTATAGTAAATTAGGCTTTATCACTAAAATGTATGTGTAGTGAAGTAATATTATAAATATTCATTTGTTATGCATCTAGCATACTTACAAAAATACCAGTTTAACTATACATATATAAATTCTTCGTCTACAGGAACAACACATGACAGCTTTTACTATGGAATTATTTTATTTTGGTGATACTCTGTTTACATTTAAACATATGTGTCTGTATTTAAGGTGCAATAGTGCTACGTCTTGCCAAATCGTGGTTTCGTATAGGATCCTTAGAAATTTTAGCTCATTCTGGGGAACTGGACTTACTCAGGTTTGAATTTAATCTTCATAGTGACTATATTACTTTTCTTAACAATCAAATATGTATTAGAATAAAGTATATACAGTTGGAATTTAGACATAGATTATTTACAAAGGAAGACTGCATAACTGGGAAAGATAACCTGCTATTTTTATGCAAGCATACAAAAGATCTTGCCTCGTAAGGATAAAACCCCCTAGATGTTTCTGAAGGCCTGGATCTTGCAAAATGAGAAAGGTTTTATAGCTGAAATACTTTTGGTAACTAAGCACTAGGGAGTTGTTTGTTTTGGAAGGATTTGTAAATGTGAAGTATAAGTTCTGGCATTTCTCATAGTTGTCTGTGAAGCTAAATTAACAGAAATATGAAATAAATGACTAACATAGGTATGTTGTATAAAGTATGCTCTCTAGAAATATGCAGAACCAGAGAATTGTACTAGGTAAGAAATTATTGCATGGTTTTAAGCCTCTGAGCAATGTTAATTTGCGTGTCAAGCAATTAGCATGACAAACATTTAGGTCTACTGTAAATATTTAAAAGTTGGTCATTTCTCAGGAGCAATACAAATTGTTCTGGGGTGCTTAAAAATGAGTAAGAGCTCAAAGCAGCAGTTGTACGGTGTAGTAACTGAGAACTCAGTTTAACTTCCCACATCATTCCATGCTGTCTGTCTCTTTTAAATCTCACAGCAGATTTTAATTGTAGAACTGAAATACTGATTTTAAGTTTTGTTTTGGGTTTTTTTTCGTTAAAATGTTTGTCACCCAGTGGATTTAAGGAGAATGTAAGAGGAGTAAGGATCACTTGTAGCCATACGAAATAGATGTCTCCTGCCTGCCTGTTTCAGAGAGGGGCTCAGAAGGGGCAGGCCAAGGCTCGTATGACTCTGCTTCCTCCTCAGAGTAGGTCTTGAAAGAGGACGTCCTGGAGCAACCTGCTGAAATTCAGAGGCAGTAGGCTGGACACCCTTCTAAAGGTCAGGTTGCTAGGTACTGTGATAAAACCATCACAATTTGAGGAGAGTTTAGTGATTTGCTCCAACAACCTGATGAGAAGGTAAAATCTAAATATTTGAGGGCGTACCCACACAGCCTTGGCTGGGTCCAGCCCTTGGCCCGGTCCAGCCCTCGCCCAGGTCGCCTACCCGTCGTGTAGATGCTGCTTACAGCTGCATGTGCCAGTGGCCTTGGCTGGCTGTGACCACAAGAGGGTCCTACAGGGAGCTCCTAAATGTACTAGATACCAGCCACTCCAAAGCTTTAGATCTGGGAAGATATACATCGGACAGGCATTGCGATTTTTAATGCATGTATCCCTGTTTCCTGAGCCTGTCTTGCAAGACTGTGCAGCCCTGTCTTGGGAGTGGCCAGTTACTATGGCAAGTAACCTTACTTCATAAGAATTCAGCCATAAAATTTTCGTTGTGATAATTCCGATCTAGAATTATTCCTTGTAGTCATATACTTTTTTTGGATACAGAAACTTCCCTAAAAAATTGATATTACCACATGCAAAACCAGATCCCAGTGTCTTCTGAAATCTGTGGGAATAATTTTAAAATACATCGCAGTCTCCAGTCATATTTATGACAGGAACCTTAGGTTTTATCTCTAAGCATTTATAAGGGCTTAATCCAATACTCATTGGAATAGATTGATCGAGTTTTTTAATAACTATTTGCAGCAAGCTGTAGATTAACTGTTTAAAACCAACAATTTTGAATCATCAGTTTTAGAGGTACCAGCTTTGTTTAAAGAATTCTGCCTCCCCTATTACAGAAGATTGCTAGACTTTATCATCCAGGAACATTTTCCATCAATAGCCATGAATGATTCAAATAGATATCTGGTAAGTGCTTAAGTCTTGGTAAGTTACTTTTTATTTTCCACAAGCATGTAAGCAAAAATTATAAAAAGCTTATCAGAGTTTCAAGTTTTAATTTTTTTAATAATTTGAAGTAAGCTTCCAGGTTTTATTAGTGGAAGTTTGTTAATTGCCTTCAGAAACCTGCTTCTTGAATTTATTTTTTTCTCAAAGTGGAATACAAACATTCTTTTTTTTTCTCAAATACAAACATTCTTCACCACTTTTTGTTATGGAAATGTTTATTGGGAAGCTTCCCTTTTCTGTTTTGTTCTCTTACTGCTCAGATTGAGCAGTGGTCATGAAGTGATGTATTATGCTTTTTCTAGTATAATGTAGCGTATATAGTATATGCACTAGTATATATAGTATCTTTGTTCCTTTTTTTTTGACTTTTTAATTTATTTTAGGGCATCTATGTACTTACATAACTATAGTCTTTGCTGGATAAGGTTATTGTGCAGTCACATCATTTAGAATGTGAATGAAAAGTCCTGACAGAGACAGACATCTAAAAATAGATTGCGACATATTTCTAAAGTGAATCAAATGTTTATAATATTTATTGTATTCCATATCTTTGATTCGGAGGACTTGAAGTAAAAGATATATTTGATTTTAGGAATTTTTCTCTACAGTCGTATCGGAGACTGCAAATCTGATTGCATTGTGGATGTCTGTGGGGTTTGCACATGGTAAGCTGCAGTAGATAGCATTGGCTTTACAGGAGGGACTGCAGTCGTATACTTAAAGATGGATTTTATTTGTCACTGTTCTTCAGTTCATCTGATGTCTTTGCCTACAGCAGTATCATCTGTTATGCATTAATAGAATTTTCTTTTTCATAACAGAGTTAGGAGCACTCTCTGATCTTTCAAAGCACGACTGTATCTGACAGAAGCAAGAATTCTCAGAATTGTTGCAGTAGTCTGGTGTACCATGTATTGATGATATACATAAATTTAATTGCTCTGAATTTGATGCATCTACATAAAAACCTGGCCCTTTACAGTGTACAGGATACAGTGCTGTCCACCTTTGCTTCAGATTTGCATTATGAAAAATATAATAACATTGTCTTGCTAATACAACACCCAGTCAACTTGCAAGAAAGCATCTAAGACCGATTTGCAAGATGCTGCCAATACTGTGTAGCACTGAAAGGAAAAGGAAACAGTGCCACCTAGGTATAGAAACCCAATGCAAGACAATAGCAGTTTCTCATTTTCATACTTCATATGCATGCCAGGCCAAGGGCAAGAAAGACAGATTTGTTTTCCAGAGTGTGATTTCTGAAAGGTAACTGCTCCAGAGTTCAGTAGATTCAGTGGATCTATTTCACAGCAAACTTTCTGGAGACTACTGGAATTTTAACTTCTGTTTTTCCTTGTTTGTTGTTTAACTGTAGGTGTGTGCAATACAGATAACTTTAGTTTATTATCCATAACAATAGATTATGGTCCATTTGGATTTATGGACTCCTATGACCCAAGTGAGTATAGCATCTGTTTGTAAATATATTTTTTACTTACAATAAATTCTTTGTATTAACTTATATAATTCCAGTGTACATGAAAACTAACATCATTAGTGGAAAAATCCCAAGCTGGTGTATTGTTTGAGGAGGTTTAGGGAAAAAAAATATATCAGAGGCCAGTTTTATGAGTTGAATAGATGCTACAACAGAAACATATAAAAAACTAAAATTGTGTGAGCAGCCAAAAGCTGCCTTATTATGGCCAAAAGTCAAAAGCTTTATAGTCACAGCAGCTAAATATATGTTGGAAGAAAGCAAATCGAACCTACCCAGTCATGGCAATGTTTCTTTGAAAACATGAACGCCATTGAGTCTGGGATTGATAAATATAGGTCCAGTATGTACATAAATGCATATTATTAGATTATTGTTTAGAGGTTGCACCTGAGTAAGCTTTAGAACCAGCAGTGGTTATCATGCTATCTGTTTCCCTGAGTTGCAGCCTCAAGATAAGGAAATGTCATGAGAGGAAATGTCTTACTGTGTCTATCGCATTGAAAAAACAGGTCTTTTCTGGGCTTATATCTTTGTATAGTGGGTTGACCCCAGCCAGCCATTAAGGATCCACCTGCCACTTGTTCACTCCGCACTTGGGCTGGTTGGGGGAGAGAACTGGAAGAGCAAAGATGAGAAAAGCTCATGGGTCAAGACGAAGACAGTTGAATAAGTGAAGGGGAAAAAAAGGGGGTGGGGGCAACCAACAGGTGATGCAAAGGCAATCACTCACCACCTGCCACCACCAGACTGATGCTGAGTTAGTCCCTAGGCAATAACTGTCTTGGAAAAACTGCCCCCAGTTTTTATTGCTGAGCATGGAATTCTATGGTATGGAATTTCCCTTTGGTTGGCTGGGGTCAGCAGTGCCAGCTGTGTTCCCTTCTAGCTCCTTGCCCACCCCTAGCCTAACTTACTGTAGTTCCAGAGTGAGAACAGAGAAGCCCTTGATGCTGTGCAAGCGCTGCTCAGCAATAGCTAAAATATTGGTGTGTTATCAATACTGGTTTAGTTGCAAGTCTAAAACACAGCACCATACAGGCTGCTATGAAAAAAATTAACTCTGTCCCAGCCAGAACCAATATACACCCTAGAACCAGATGAAATACTTCAGAGTTAAAGTTCAGATTGGAACCAATCACCAGATCTGCCAGATGTCACAGGTCTCCTCTTTAGTGGTCTGTTTGTTATTAATGGCCTCTGAGAGCTCAGGCAATGCTGTGTGCATTGATCAGCTTACCTGCGCGTGAGCTGAGCGAGGGGTTCATACTGCATCCATTCAAAGACTGGCGCTGTAGGTACACATGCTTTGTACTTTTGGATAGCATTTACTTACGATCTCCCCAAAAATAGATTTCCATACTGGAACACACTAGCCCTCATTTTTATGTGAATGCATAAAGTCTGTTTGTACAACTGAAAGAAATCTTGCTTAGGTGGCCTGTTTATTTAAACACAGGCCTGTAAATTTATAAAATTTATAAATTTCTAAAATTTATACAGGTTACTTTACCAAAAATACTTACAAATCCTGAATCTCCTTGCATAGTTGTTTGCTTAGTCCAAGTGCTAAACAGTAGTGCTGTATGTAGTAAAAACATTGAATAAGACATTGTTTTAAGTGTAAAAATGGTGTTTTTCTTTTTAAACATCCGAATTTATTTTGTATCTTCAAGTAGGAAAACTGTGACGTGGAAACTTGTCTGTGAAGGATGTATTCCTTAGATTTGCAAATAACATATCTTGAATTAATTCACTGTAACTAAGTATCCTTGTGATCTGATTTTAAATATTTAGTAACTTTAGGGCTTTTATTAGTTTGCTGTGTAAGTATAAAAATGAATGCACTTCAATATTTTAAAATTGATTGTTTATTGTGATTACTCTGTTGTGGAAAAGTAATGTTTTGTTTGAAACAGATTTTGTTCCAAACACATCTGATGATGAAAGTAGGTATAAAATAGGAAACCAGGCAAATGTTGGGCTGTTTAATCTGAGCAAGCTGTTACAAGCTCTAAAACCTTTACTGGATCCCAGACAAAAGCAGCTGTAAGTAATCCTTAAAATGTCTTCTTGCTTTAAAGAACTAGTGACATGGGAGACCCTCTAAGACCAAGCACATAGGAAAGAAAGGATTTGACTTCTAAATTTTTTTTTTTTTTCCTAAGTGGAAATTGATTCTGAATTAATTATGGGCCAGAATAAGGTTGGAGGGAGGGGAGAAATTTTTTCATTGGTCATAAATAATAGCAAAAAATCACTGGAAGGCTGTCCTAGATATGTGGTCCATTCTCCTTTCACTAAGATTGGACCTTTGCCTGTAGTTTTCTATTCTGTCTAGCTTGTTCTTTAGGATGCTTACTTATGAAGACTGTACATCCTCCTGAAGTGATGAGATAGTATTTTAATATCCTATTGTAATGATTCCTAATATGAATCCTTCGTGTTATTTAAACTCGTGACTTCTTATTCAGTATGAAAAGGAAGAACATTGTATTTTTCTTCTTTACAGTGGCAATTTATGTGTTTGAAGTCTGTTAAAATGCTTCTCCTCAGTCATCTTCCCATGACAGATCCCAGCTGATTCAGAATACCAATGTTTGTGAGATACCAGACAGAAGTAGTTTTCATTGCTCAGTGTACAGTAGGATTGTACCCACAGTAGTATTTCAGTTCCATAGGATTTGACATTTCTTTTGTTTTTGCAGAGCTTCCCAGATTTTGGAGGGGTATGGTGAGCACTATTACACCCGGTATGCAGTTCCAGAACTCAAGCCTTCTACTCACAATACTAAAATGATATGATGGAACAATTTCCTTACTTTGTTACTATTTTCAGTTTCACAGAACTATTCAAAACAAAATTGGGCCTTCTTGGGGAGAATAAGGATGATAACTATTTGATTGCTTTCCTCCTAAAAGTGAGTTTACCTTACTTATTTTGTTGACAAACATCTGAACTGATATTCCATACTTTAAAAACAGTGATTGAAGTATCTTTATTTCACTAGCTTATGGAAGATACAAAGGCTGATTTTACAATGACATTTCGACAGCTCAGTGAAATTACTGAAGACCAGCTAAAGGAGCTCCATATTCCTGAGGTATTAATACAAGCACCCAGTTTTAGGAATACTTAATATAAAATGAGTAAATCAAGTTGGACATAACCCTGGCATAATAGAGGATGTCCCAAGCCATGATTTGCCTGGGAAATGTGTCATTGTAGCATTATTAAGGGACAGGGAGACGAATACATGTGTCATGCTACCATCCCATGTTAAGCCTGTGTCTTAGTGAAGGATATATATTCATGAAGAGCGCTAATGAAAGGTACGTTAATGAGAGTGCTGAAGTCAGATTTTCAGCCTCTGGTACAGGTCAATACGAGTAGTCATAAATATTCATACACAGGTGGGAATGTGATTTTCTTCACATTTAAGATGGGTCTGCTAGGAAGAACATTCCTCCCCCTCCCCTCTTCCTTTGTTTTACTTAAGGATGCCTTCTGGTAGTATTTTGTGAGACACAAGTGGAATTAGATGGGGCTCATAAGGAAAATTTCAATCTCTGGTCAGTGAAACTATTCCTACTGTGGCTCAACCAGGTGGCCTAAACCTCTGCCCTCAGGTTGGTTGGGTTGTCTTGATATCTAATGATAAGTGAGATCCCATCTCATCATAAACTCTTGCTAGAATCTCAGCCCATAGTGGCCTCTGCCATTCCTTGGGCACAAGATTGGCTCTAAGTGTAGCTTAAAGCATTATAATACATTTTGTTATTCTCTCCTGACCAACCTGCTATCCCATCCTGTCTTGCTGATAACTCAGCCTACTTATTCTTCAGGAGCAAGTATAACCGTAAGAGATAAGAATATTAAAATAAAAGAGATAACTTCTTACCTGGATACAGTGCAATGTTTAGCAGTGAAAACAGTGCTGAAATGTTTGACCTGGAGTAAGATGCTAGGCAAGTAATAATTGCATAAAAATGCAGAGGGGAAATTCTGAAAAGAAAGCTTGTAGATACCTGATCTGGAAAGAAAAATAGGAAGCCTTTTTGCAAGAGCCAAAATTATTTTTTTCTTTTTTTCCACGCCTTTTCCATGGGAGGAGTGTTATTCACTTTGTCTGAGAAACTTCATTGCCTTTCCCTAACTTCTGTCTTATTTCTGTTTGTCTTTGAATCTAATTTAAAATGAGAGCAGGTGAACTTACGAGGTGGTTTTAGGGAGGAAAAACAACTGTACATAAAGCATAGAATGAAAATGAGGAGTTACTGTTTCTTTTTCCAGTTGAGTCCTAGATAATTAAGTGATTTGGACCCAATTCTCTGGTTTTCTTTGTTTTCTTCTGTTTAAGAGGTCTAACCTGACCTTTTCTATGAGCTTGGATCCATTAATAGTTAAAAAGCCGAGATTTTCTAGTAGTAAGCAACAAAAATACAAAGAGCCGTAGCTTTGGGTTTAATAATTTGTACAGAGGGGGTGATAAGAGGATGGGTGTGTTTGTAAGAGAAGTTTTTTTTTGTCATAGAATACAAAGGATTTTTCCATTTCTTAGTGGCCTGCATGTAGTAGGAGGAATGGAAGCCACCCCCATGCAGTATGGAGCCACTTCCGGACTACTGCAGTAGTGGCATTTATGGCAACTCCATCTCCCCTTCAGTGAAGGTGCAGGTTGAGGAACTAATGATGTTGGTGTATTCTGACCCTGCGGTTACACCAAAGGACATCTCCAGCCTTCACTTGGTAGCAGCTGACCATTTTTTTCACACGATGAAATGGTTTAGCCCCCAAGCACTGAGTCCCAAAACTGATGTTGTAAAGCAGGTACAATTTTATGCTGGTAAAAAGTTTTAATGTTTTGAAGAAATTTTTTCTTTTATTAAAGTGATTTGGTCTGCTGTTTATTCACACACTGATACTTTGTCAGGAGCAACGTAACTTCTCACGTTGGTTTGTAGATCTCTTATGTTTTTTTGAGCTGGACACCAAAATTGACCTAAAAATGCCAGAATCCTTTGGGAACACTGCAGGAGCCTTTACATTTAGTATTAACTGGAAACATTCTGAAATTCTCCCTAAAGCAGCTTAACCCTGTGCATCTTTGAACAAATGTTTGACTCACCTGTTACCCACCTGCTGTTCCCCCAATCTTTTGTAATTTTAATGCATTTCTATACTCAAATGTGGTTTTAATTATATTGACTCCAATTTATTTAAAAAAAAACACGGATGTGATCAAAACTTTGTTTTGTTCTTGCTTTTAATTTCCCTTATTTTGCCCCTTTTTTCTTATATATCTACTGTTTTCTTCCTTTTATCTGTGTCCATTTCTTTCTAATCTGTTCTTTCTCTGAAGTTGATTTATTTATTTATTTATTTATTTAGCTGTGAGCTTTGGCTACTTTCTCTCAACCGAGCAATACGAAGCACCTGTTAGCTCAGTGTAATCTGCCAGGGAAGCAGAGTTTGTGGTGGTTGTCCAGCACTGGAGGCAGTAACCCCAAGCTGTGGTTTCTCTCTGCCTTTTCTAAGTTCAGTCTCCTCTCCCTTCTTCCTCTCCTGTGTTCTCTGTTCTCCTTCTTCTCCTATCCCTGTAGCCTTAAGTTCCCTTTTTTTCCCCACGCTTTATCTTTCTTTTTCAATATATTTTCCCTTATTTCACAATTCTGAAAAAAGAAAAATAATCCCTACAAATAGATCTGACATGTACAAAACACAGAAGAGAGTAAAACCTGTAGTTATGTAGCCTAAAAAATAAAATAGGACACATAATAAGCCAAGGAAAAATAGGGATGAAGCGCTGGAGGTGTTTAGGTAGAATTTGCCATAACACAGGTGTATTAATATGGATGTATTGTGCTAGAAAAAATAAATTATTTATAGACAGAGGAAAAGATACTAGTAGAATTTGGGGGGGAGAGAACCCCTTCCCTCTTAAATCCTTTTAATAATTTGTTGTCCTGATTTCAGTTGGGATAGGGTTAATTTTCTTCCTTGTAGCTGGTGCAGTGCTGTGGTTTGGATTTAGGATGAGAATAATGCTGATGACTCTGATGTTTTAGTTGTTGCTGAGCAGTGCTTACACTAAGTCAAGGGCTTTTCAGCTTCTCATGCTGAGGGGAGGCACAAGAAGCTGGGAAGGGACACAGCCAGGACAGCTGACCCAAACTGGCCAAGGGGATGTGATATCATGCTCAGTATATAAAATAGGGGGAAAGCTGGCCAGGGGCCACTGCTTGGGAGCAGGCTGGGCATCAGCTGGTGGTGAGCAATTGTTTTTCATTTGCATCACTTGTTTTTCTTGGGTTTTCTTTATCTGTCTTTTTGTTATTTTTCTTTTCATTGTGAATTATTATTATTATTGCTATTACCAATTGTTAAACTGTTCTTATCTCTAAAACCAATTTTTCTTACTTTCACCCTTCTGATTCTCTGTGAATCAGTGAGCAGCTGTGTGCGGCTTAGCTGCTGCCTGGGGTTAAACCACAACATTCATTTGCTTACTTTGGTTTTTGCTTATAGGAACAAAATTCTGATCATCTGCCATTAACTGCTTCTTTCTCTTTAGGAATTCTGGGCCCTCCAGGATCTTGGTAAACACAAGTTCTTTTCAGAATGGGTTACTATGTACCTCTTGCGATTAAGTCAGTAAGTGATGCAGTTTCAAGTGTTAGAATAGCACCAGATGTGTATTTGCCAGAAGCAGGCAACTAATCTGCAATGATTTTCCGTAATTTTTAGTGGGTCTGTTAAACTGGCCCAAACATGGTTTTATATGCCTTTATTGTCTTTATGGTTCTAGATTGTACTAGATTCTATAATAATTACTATTGTAGCTCTATTTTGACACACAGGAACATAAAGCTGACATGGGAGCAGTGATCTGTAATTTTTTGTCCTTCATTCAGCATCCAATTGGATTCCTTTGAATAAGAATTTTGTTTAAATACCAGTCCTACAGATTAAATCCAAAAATCACAAACAGGCTTTGCAAATACATAGGAATGAGTAGTGTTTCATTACTGGTATTACATTTATTTTTTTACTACGTACTAGTACTGCTTTAGGATGACAGGGAGTGGAAGTTTAACAGTTGTGAATACACAAACTGTGTTTTGAAACTGCTGGTGTTACATAGATAGGAACATCCATGTTAGAACTTCCTACCAATTCCATTGTCTTAAATCAATAAAGAATGTGGTTTTCATAGTCATATATGGTGTGCATGGCTGGTAGTGGTGAAAAGAAATATGTATCAGGTACTTGGCAATTTTAGTCAAATGCAACTCTTGGAGAAAAAAATCAATACGAGATAACCAAACCTACAATAAAGTGTTCATTTTTTTCCAAATGTAATCATTCTTGGAGATTCATACCTGCTTCCTGAAGACAAAAGCAGAACACTTAATGATTTTAATGAAAGTCAAATAAAATATTTCTAAAAATAAGTAAGCATAACCCTCACTATTCTTTTTTTTTTCTTCCTTTGGTTCGTTTTTCACGTGTAGTAACAAGGGTGATTCAGACACCAAGAGAAGAACAAGAATGACAAGTGAGTAAAACAATCCAAAGGAATCATATGCTTGGAGATGGCAACTATCTATTTACATAGGTTTCTTTAGTGTTTCTTTTGAGGACGACTTAGATGTACTGTCTTTCTGAAGAGGAGAAACTCATTACACTGCTACAAATCTTGTAATACTATACATTCACTGTGGCTATCTCTGGTTTCACCCATGCTCATGATTAGAATCTACCCACGTGTGTATGGCTGGACCTGTAAATATATATGTGTGTATATATATATATGTACTTTATGTACTTTTTACGTAAGTTAAATGATCAAGAAGTTCCTTGGCTGCAATGAAGCTTGCTTCCTCATTAGGGATCCTCCTTTTCCACTCCTAAAAAAAAAATATCAAATAATTAATTGTCTGTGTTTATGAAGAAATTAGTCTGGCCCAGATGCCCTCTGTTGTGAGGCGTGACTGAGTCAGTCATGTCAGTGGTCTGAGGCCTCAGGGTGTGAGATCACGGAAATGCACCACAGCTACTAGTCCAAGCTGATCTTCTCTAGATTCTGCTGGTTTGGAATAACAGAGCACACACCTGTTCATATTTCAGGTGATTGAAATCACATGTGATAAAGACCTCATGACGAAGACTTTTCCTATCAGTATCCACAAAGGCTGCTCTAACCTGTGTCACGCCGTATGTGAATATAGACATTGAGGCAATCCAGCTCAGCTGCCCAACTGTGGTCTATTCCATATCAATCCTTATTTACCAGCTTGTTTATTTTTCTTTCAGTTTTTGTTTACCTTTTTATATTTTTTTTTATCTTACTTTTTTCTTACCCCCTTTCTACAGTTTCCATTTGGGGGTTCAGGAAATGCCAGGCCTCCAGCTTGTTCCATGCTTTGGTGCTTGTGGACTTGATTAATAATTTTTTTTTTCCCATTTTGATTCCCTTTAAGAACTTAAGAATTATTTGCCCATGGGAACGTGGTTGTTTCTATCTTGTCACGTCTCAAGTGAGGCTTCACCTTAGTGTCTTGAAATGGTGGACACGCTCTAGCTGCTCCCCAAGTTGTAACTTCATTGCAAAGTAGGATTTGATTTCCCTGTGAGAGATGCCCTTCCTCTTTGCTGTGTCTGCTTTTCCCAAGCGCAGGCAACATCTTTTCCTTGATCTGTACTTCCTTCCTTTAGCAGTCTGTGAATGTGTCAGTTTGCATTGCACAGAAGAACATTGCTCTTCTCCAGTGAGGAACCTTTGATAACATCAGGAGTTAAAGGAAAGTACTTTGATTTTCCAAGTTATTCTAAATACAGAATGGTAGCGGTATTGTATTTAGCTGTCTGTCACAGCAGATATGAAATTCTAAGAATTATTGAGAGAGAGATCTTTTTGGATCTGCAGTAAGCTGTGGTAAATATGTGAAATTTGCCTATAAAAGACAATGAGCAACTGAAAATCTCTGGCCAAAAAGGAATGAAGGAAATGCAGGATATGATCAAACTCTGACAAGAGGTATTGTAAGCTTCAATGTTACACTGCTTTGCAGGGTGTTTTATTCTTCTTTTTAATGGAAATGGCTGTAGGTTTTTATTGGATACTAATTGGCCGCTTTCTTCAAAAGCTTTAACTGTTTCAGTAGGAAAATGGCAGGAGATAGCACTGACTTTCAGTGATAAGATTGTGCCCTATGTAGTTTTTACAATTTATCATCACATGGACCTTCAAGTTTGCATCCATATTTTCTAACCAAGGCTCTGTCGATTTTTAGAAACACTACTTAAAATTTTACATGTATTTTTAGAAAGTTAATATGAAAACAGTTATGAAAAGGAAAGGTTTGTTTTATTTGTATTTTGGTAGGTTTAATAAGGTTCAACTGTGGGACGCTGAGGCTTTTAGCTCAACTACTATTTTAAGGTTCAAGCTCCCCTGTTTTCCTCTGCTAAAATTTAATGCTGAAAACTGTCTAAACACCCTCCTTATTTTCCTATGTTTTTTTTAAAATCTGCTTTCAGAGAAAATCATGACATTCTGAGTTTTTATTCCAAATCAGAAACTACCCTAGTCTGGGCATGATCTTCTGCAAACCAGCACTGTGTTTTTCCACATGTACCTCAGAGGATCTTATACTACAGGAGAGAGACAAAACAAGGAAAAGCTTTTGCCTCCAGGATCACACTTGGCACTAGTGGTCTCAGTTTTGGTAGCAGTCCAAAACTTGATATGCAGAGATTCATGTTTAAGTTAGTTAAGTTTTCTTCCATATAATTGGTCTTCACTCTATATTCATACATCAGAGCTGCAGGAATTTGTAACAGGCTACAGATGTTAATTTGTTACTGTTTTATTAAAAATCTGTTTTTCCTTTTGAAATCAACAGAACTTGGTACAATTTTGCTAGCTTCTCCATATTACAGTGTGACTGAAGTTTCTTACAGAGTTTTTGTTGTTGTTGTTTTCTTTTATATCCATAATTATTTAAATAGATCTCTTAGATGCCCCTTGTGGTCTCTTTAGAATTGTTCTTTTTTGTTCAATAATGGCTTGTAACAGTTGTCCCTTGTCAGTACAACTTGCAGCAGAAAGCTGGTTCAACTCAGCCAACTGTGGATTTTTACTCAGCATTTCATGTTAAAGACAAAACTGTTGTGGCTCTCTAGGTTTTTATATGGGTTGGTAAGTCCCACTCAATTCCATATTGCTGTCTTTACTATTGACTGACCTTGAATATATAGCCATTAACACCTCATTTTTCATCACCTTTCCCTCCTCATTAGCAAATGTAGTAAAATGTCTCATTTCTGAAAGTACATTACCTTGAAGTGTTTGAAGTCGATCACTTATTAGTTATCTTTAATTTTTTTCTCTCTTCATTTAGTTTTTTAGTTCTTGGTAGCACTTTCTCTTCTGCTGCCTAAACTTGGTTCCTTAGGAATTGATCAAAAAGTTTTGACGATCTAGATCCCAATACAAGTCTATAATTGTATTTCTTTACAAAAGAAACATGTACGAAAAATACAAAATTGTAGACCAGATCATAAAATGCTCAGAAGGGCACAACGCTTCTTCTGTTTTGTCCTTTTCTTATCTGGCTTGTCTGACTCTTTCATAATTATCTTGTCACTTGTGTTAATTACAGGTACCTTTAACGCCACTGTGAAACTTGTCAATTTGTAATTGTTAAGAATATATTTCTGGGACAAATATTCTTCTGCTAATATGAGTCATGGTTTTAATGTGAATTATCTTTTGTTGTATGAGTCATATGTTAACTTCACCTTTTAAATATTCTTTTTATATTGTTATCACATGTTACTATTGAATACGCATTTACTGGATTAAATCAAATACTTGGCCAGAGCAAATTATTTTGCTAAGTGGGTAAACACTATTTTTTTAGCAGTTAGGGCCTTTGTCAGGGTTTCAGATAGCTAGTCGTGTTTTGTGGCTTTTGTTTAATATATGTAAACATAATGTGCAAATTTTAATAATGTGGAAAAAAAATAATGTCCGTATCTGGAATGGACTGCATCTCAGTCTTTGTTCTCATGGAAGTCAGGACCTGGACATTGTGCTGGAATGTTGTTCTATAACCTGGGAAGCTTTTATAAAGACGGGAGTGGCAGTGCCACCTGAGATGCCTCTGTTTTTGGCCCATGGTCTGCTTTTGTAGGAGAGGTTCCCCTTCTCTCTTTTGGCAGGAACACAAGTGGTCGGAGTTCAGCACTTAGAGGGATTTTTTTTGTCCTTTTCTAAGTATCAGAAACACCCTTTGTGTAACGCTGCTGTATGTCAAATCTTGTGGCTTAAAATGGTTATCATTCAGTTGCAAACATAAAGAATGTCATTGTATTGTGATACACAAAATAATCATGCAAGTATTGTTTCACTGATTACATAGCTTCAGTAAATTCTAGTTTGTTAGCTGGTTAAAGGGTGCTTTTTAGAAGCTGTGCTTATTAGAGAGAAGTCTGTTTGCTGCGCTAGGCATTAATTCTGTATGGAGAGCTATTAAATATGAATAAAAGTCCTGTGACTGTCTAACCACAGAACCTTAGGAGGAGCCAGTCATAGCTTCTCTCAATTGTCTTGGTAGCCAGCTAGGATAAACAAGTTATGTTTGCAAGCTGAAGGAGCAGTGCAAGAAGATGCAAGAACAGAATGAATTGGGAAATGGAAATAGATTAAGTTTAACCCTTTTATCAAAAATATTGTTTCTGATCTTCCCCCTGCTAATATAATACATTATTTGTAAATAAAATAATGCAACAACTAACTGAGTAGAGGGAAGTTTGGGATGGTGATTTTGATGAATACTCTGCTTTCTCTAATACCCCTGTTCAAATATGCTGTGAGGGTGTTTATAAGAATATTTTATAAAGCCTCATGGATTTTTTGAAAGAAACATATTAAATCAGTGCTTATTCATATAAAACCTACTGGGACATCAGTGGAAAGGGAAGGAAGAGATGAAGTTTGGGTATGTCCATAAATCACAGACTTTTGATTTCAAGTCCATGGCTGAAATGCCTCTGGTATCACTTATTAATCTCTTCATGTAATCGTAATCTACTGAATTCAGAAAATATGCAGACCAATGTCAAATTAAGACTTGGAACATTGTTAAAATTGATCTGTAACTTTGATTATTAATTAAAGGCAAAACCTCCTGAAGTAGAATCCTAGGCTTTAATTGTAGACCAAAAAATAATGAGTTGTGTTGACATTATCCACTAAAAACCTGGTAATAATAACATCCATGAATGCTTATGAGAATTGTCCTTGGCATACAATTTGACAGAACTCCTTTTATGAGCTGTTAGTTGCTGTCCTGTAAGATACAGACAAGTTTCCTAATTCAGCAGTTTAATTTTCAATGTCCCTGCGGTCTCCCTACTACTAACTGGACAGGATCAGCCTGGAACATGCCAGAGAAGCAGTATAGCTGTCCTGAGTGTTTCCAAAAAGATACAGCAGACAGTTGTGGAAAAAACTGGGGACACACCCCCGGCCCCCCCAGTTAAAAGGAGAATTCAAAAAGCACTTTCTACTGAATCTGAATGCAACATTAAAGGCTTTTCTGGCTGAACTTTTGATATACGATATAGAAGAAGGAACGGCTAGGTACATATACTTTAATTTATACCTTAATAATTCCTTTTTACATTAAGTAATATAATACTCATTTTTAGGATCTCCAGGAAGGTATTGACAACACTGAAATACACTTTCCAACAATGTAGCAGGAATCTTAGGTAAACTCGTCACGTTTGAAAAGCCTGCAGGTGTTCATAACTGGAAATCCTTTGTGTATAGGATAATCCTTGTGATGCCGTACACTACTCTGCGTTTTGTTTGGCACTTTGGCATTACTGATTGTGCAAGTTGAAAAAAAATCCTTTCAGCAGGATTTTTATATTTATATGAAATAAATAGATTTATTAATTCCTTTTCCTTCTTATGTGATTTTTTTTCTTGATCTGATAATTAAACCTTGAAGATTTCAATGATGTTTCAATGACTGTGTTTTCCTTTTGTTGAATATGTCTAATTAAATTTGACATTATTTGCTTTTGATTTCAGCTGTTAATCCTAGATACATACTTAGGAATTGGATGGCAGAATCAGCAGTGAAAAAAGCTAATTTGAATGATTTCTCAGAGGTAAAATTATTTTTCTTTTATGACATATTCATTAATAATTGGCACAATTGTTAATGAAACAGTTGTTGAATTTATACTTTGCACCTATACTACACTTTGGCCAATGCTGTACTGTCTAATAACAATTACTATTAAAAATATTAACAAAATTATTAACAGTATTAATTATAAATAATAGCAACAGTATTAATAGTAGTACTAATAACAGTAAGCAACTCATGTAGTAGTTTCTGGAGCCAGGAGGCTGCATAATATGAAATGGAAAAAACTTCTCTTGTTTTCAGAAAAAAAAAATAAATGTATAAAACCCTACCCATTTAAATTGCTTCCAGGTTCATCTCCTACAGAAGACTTTACAACATCCCTTTCGGAGGCAGCAGGCTGCAGAGACAGCAGGCTACTCCCTGCGCCCCCCAGCTTGGGCTAAGGATCTTAAAGTAAGCTGTTCATCCTGAGAGAAATCTGAACAAACAAGAAAAACGATCAGGGTTGAAGCTCAGGTCTTCAAGTAGGATTAATGGATCAAGCAACAGGAACTTCTCTCCCTTATACTCTGTGGACTGGAATCTGCTGCTCCGCTAAGCAAGGCAAGGTCTTGACCAACTTTGTAAAGTCTAAAGATTAAAGAAATGGACCACTACGTATGATTGCATCAGCAAATTATACTGGCACTTGTAACTGCCCTTCATGTTCAGCTGTGCATTAATTTAAGTCCCAATATTTAATTCTGCCAAACTGTCACACTTAACCTGTCAGAATTCATGGCCGATCAGGTGGGTCTCAGTAACTTCTAATGGCTGTCAATTTAAAAGCTATCTAAGCTAGTTTTAATGATACAGTATTTTGACGAATGTTCTCCTTGCCATTACACATTGTTCCTATATAATTTTATTCTGAAGACACAGATGTTCTTAACTCCTTTGCAGAGCTGGAACAGCAGATCATCTTATACTTAGACCTTGTCATCTTTTCTCTTTTTGACTGTGTTTTGTCACATTAAACTGCCAACAAAGATGTAAACAAAATTCAATTAAATAGTGAGCAAAGATTTCTGTCTTGGGAGTGACTTGTCCAAAAGGAAACGTTGGTGTCTTTGCCAGTGCCAGGTGCCTATTGAGCCAGGCCCACTGCTCTCTGAGTGTATCTTTTGACAGTAGTAGAAAGATTGTTGGTGTGTGGATATAAAGCCTCAGGAAAGTTTCACTGCTGGGACATGATTTGAAGATGCACGTTATTGTGCCTGCAGGGTAAATGCAGCACCACTGCAGCTCGGGCACTGGTTTCCACTTAGATGAAAGGAAAGAACTCTAATTTATGTTGAACCAAACATCCACTAAGTTTCTTTCGTATGTGGGCCAAACGCAGCTGCCCGTACATCTTTACCTCATGGAATAATTGCATAAACAGAAAGCGTTTTTATACTGCTTTTTTCTTCAATGTGTTTTATGAATGTTAGATCCTATTAGTAGTAGTAGCGAGTGGACCTCTGCTTCACCCAGTTACAGGTGAAGAAAGCCTCCAGCGCCACGGTACAAAACCAGAACCTCCCAAACGGCAGCTGTTTTACAAGCGCTGGTAAGTTCTGCCCGCTGTGCTCATTGTGAGGCTTTTCTCAGGTCCTTGAAAAACATCCGAAAGAATGAAGCAAGCCCTGAAAACTGGTTTCACCTATTCCTCTGGCTGCAGAGAGTAGGTCAGCTAATTCTCCAGGAGTTCATTCATGGACTCAGTCATGTCTTCTTTCCTTGATTTATATGAAAGTGAATCTCCATTATTTCCCCCCCCTAGTTTGACCATGCAGTTTACATCGCCTGCTTTTTTACTAACTATTCTGAGCTCATAATAATCAGTACTGACTGTTAATGGTGATCAAACTGCCTTAGCACATTCTGCAAGGCTGAGAATTTGTTAGTTGTAACAGTGCTGAAACTTTTCTGTTCTGCGTGTCTCCCTCCAACAGAATATATGCCTGTTTCCCAGTTACTGTGAGACTGTCAATGGTAACTCATAAATAATAGTCCTGTCCTGTAGTTTTGCCACGTGATCCATTTAAGTTTCTACTTTTCCACCCTTAAAAGTGTCTGACAAAAAGTGCATGAAAAACACATGAAGAATACAGTTATCTCAACATTGCCTTTTAACTACGTTTTGTACAAGTAAAGAAATGAACCCAGATCATGCTCAGCATTTTGTACCACCTCCCTTTCCACTTTGAGGTTTTAATCATGATTTTTATTATGCCAATGTAAGCATTAATACTGTGTTTCATGATATATTCTGTGAAATCCTTGGCTTCTACCTGCAGTTCTGGAGCCACCTCTTCTTTCACACAGCACTGATGCAGGAGCACATGGGGAATAAAAATATGGTGGCTGGTAATCAAACATGTTTATTTGTACTCACATCCTCGTGTATTACAGGACAGTTATGAGGGGCAGCAGTGTTGATCCCCCACATGTGGACCTTTCTACAGGACTCTTAACTTTCCATCAGTCCTTAGGATTAGAAAAAGTGGTTGCTTGAAGTAGGTCCTTCCAGTTCAGTGAGGTAAGTGCCCAAAGAAGATGATGGCTGCTGAGACTGCTTCCATGTGAGGTATTGAGAAAGGTTAAAAATAATATGTTGCAATTTCAGATTTTTCCAGACTAAATTACTGTAATCTCTAGCAATGTACATACTACTGCTATCTACAGGAATAAGACAATTTTGTATGGCAATAAGGTAGATGGAGGTAGAAGGATTAATCTATATTTTTTACAAGCGCTTTGATTTAGTCTTGGAAAGGAAGATCTTTTTGTATTTTGCAGCATTTATTTTGTACCAAATAAAGCCAGATAATTGTGTATCATTAAGGTGGTAGCTCTGCTCTTTGAATGGAGAATTTGAATACTTACATTTCAGAAATTCACTGCAGCCATGTACATACACAAAATAGTTGATAGAGGTCTAATCATCACAGCATTTTAATTGATTGCTGGAGTTTTCTGTAGGCTTTGATTGTTTTTGTTTCAAAGAAAGCTCAACTTTTGTGTAAGATTAAGTGCGTGCGTTGTGATTGACTGCAGATGTAAAATGTATAACATTGAGTTTATTGTGCTGTAACAAAAGAGAAGGGAGGAAACAGGGCAGGAGGCTGAGTGTTGTGGTGAGAAGAGTGAATGCTAGGAAAGCTGTGTAGAAGTCTTAGTGCTTTGTGAATTCAGCAAAACTAGCTTATTGTGCAACATTTTTCTAAGGACGTGTTCTGCTTTATTTTGATGCTGGGTGTGTATTTTATTTAAAGTTTGATTTAAAAATACGGGGATAGCAGACAGCTGTTGTTACCCAAGCGTGTTGAAGATGTGCACTCCTAATACCTTGATACCTTGTCAGAAAATGACACCCAGCTCTGCAGCATTTAGTCATTTTGCATAATACTTACCTCAGTTACATATGGAAAGAAGTTGGGAAACAATCCTTTTTTTTTTTTTTTTTTTTTTTAACCCCTAGGTTTTAAACCTCCTACTTCTAGCTAGTTAGTATTTTTTCTCCTGCATTTCCAACTAAAGCTTGTATTAAGTTTGTGAGCCTTGCACTAACCTCAAGATCATTTCTCAGTTTGGCTGTTTGGAGATGATGCGATGCTATTTGAATGTTCTAGTGTGCCAGTTCAAAACCTCTAGGTAACATTTGTGTTTGTTACTGGTGAACATAGTTCCCTTGGTGAGAGCTTTTTGCTCAACTGAGTGAGAGCAATGGGCTCTGTCTATACTGGAAAGTCAGAGGGCCAGGAACCAGCCCCTTGGCCCATGAACTGGTACCCTGACTGGCCAGATCCACACCACAGGGCATCTCTGTGGGGGGGGTGAAACCTGCTTTAGACTTTTCCATGTTGTCTTCTGGGAATGGTGCCTGGCTTCAGCAGTTCCTTAAATTGCTCCTGCGACTGTGCTTGGGCCCACTTTGGCAGTACGGGTGAGCACTAGGTCAGCCTCAAGCTTCCATCCTCATCCTCGTTTAGCAGTAGAGGCACAGATGTACAAGCAATAGCATCTTGCCAGCAATATTAGCTCCTCGACCATAGACTGCAGAGCCTCCTCTGGTTACCAGCAGTTATAAGACATCCCCCCCATCCCCATGTCTCTGATGTGAGTGTTACTTTTCCAATGCTCACACTGCTGGCAAACCAAAGAAAGGAAGGAGGAAACGGACAGTGGCTGCCCCATGGCTATGCCTGAGTAACTCTGGGGATGGGCACAATTACAGCAGGAAAAAAATTGGCCTCAGCTTGTCTCAACTGAAAAAAGATTAAGTTGCAGGATGACACATAAACTTTTTTTAGCAACTCGGTCTGGCACTTCCCCGGCTGAAGCATCCCTGCTCTGAAACACCGTCTGTGCATCCCCAAGTTCCTCTTGTGTCTATGGCCACCCTCTGCGCTGGCTCCTTCCAGGAGCCTGTCCTTTCAGTCCTGCTGCCTTGACCAGGTACTACCCCCTCCTCCTAGTGCCGAGATGGGCACGTGCTGCCTTGCATTGCTCCGACTTGCCAGGGGTCTGGGTCCCCGACACGGCGTGCTCGTGGTTTGTGCTTTGTCAGAGTCCTGCTCCTTGTTTTTGCGGCCACTGAAACGTGCAAACGTAGTAGGGACCATCTGAAGAAAAGCAAGATGGGCCAGCCAGCACTGCTGTCTGTACTCGGATTAAAGGGTGGCTCTTTGTGCTCCAAATTTGTGGAAATTGAAGAAGGTAAGGGTCTGCAACTCTTAAGTGAAGCAGGGCTGTCACAGCCAGCCATCACCTCTGTTAGCCTTGCACTTTTGGGCTCTACCAGTGCTTTAATTGATGTGCAGAGACTGCCAGGCACCTGGGGCTCAAGGCCAGGCCTCGGTAGCCTGATATACCCGCATGACTTTGGAGGGCCAAAAAAGCCGCCTCCTTCTTCCAGACTGGTCAAATAATTCAACTAAACCAAAGCCCCCACCGGGGAGTGGGGTCAACACAGGAACGTGTGGTGTGACATACTGGTGTGGGGGTGGGCAGGGGGTGGCCTCATTAAAACCCTAGCGTCGACAGAATCTTAATGCTCCTCGTATACATTCAAACTGTGGCCCCTGCAGGCAATGCCTGATCTCTCTGCCACCTGCACGGATACCTATCTCACTCTTAGCATCTCACACATACAATCATGCAAAACCTTGTAATTAAAATGCTTTTACATTTTTTTTCAAGTTCATAACCAGGGAGGAATATTAACCACAACTGCCTTTGCCCACATACAGAGACATATATTGGTCTCCCTCAAGCAGCCACTTCTACCACCAGAGGTGACATGGCTGTGGGATTTACCACATCATTTCAGTGGCAGGAAGAAATGCATGTGGTTCATAACAGCATTAGTTTTCAGCTTTTTTTTTTTTTTTTTTTTTTTTAAAAAGCGATTTCAAAACCAAAGGCATTTTATAAAGACATGGTTATAACTTTCATAGGCTGCTACGCAGGTATGTGGGTACAGACAAACCTTAAGCCAAAAATAAGACTAGAGATGATCCAAAACTTTCCCAGGCTGTGGTGCTGCCACCAGGTCATCATTCCCTTGCCTGCCACTACTTCTGGATGTAGGACCCTGAAAAACAGCAGTGCTTTCGTCCCCTGCTCTGTCAGCTGCTTTGATGTATTGATTCAGACCGCACGTTTTACTTTTTATGCCTTTTGTATTGCAAAATACAGAAATACATTATTTGTGATACCTTAGAAGATCATGTGCATAGAAGAGGCAAAGACTGGAAGAAATAAAAACAAAGACTAGAAGGTATAGGCAAAAACTCTTTAAAATATTTAAAGTACCAATTGCAGTAAAGTGGTGGCTGTTCATTAACCATGACACTTTGTGCAGATAGAAAATGGAAGCTATTTTTATTTGAGAACTAATAATCAATGCTGCCTAAATGAACAACAGAATTAAAATGGGAGAACAAATGAAAAAAATGTAGGAGGAGACATTTGTATCAGGTACAAGATAATTACATGGGCTTTTAGAAGACAGACTATTTCTAGGTACAGTTTGAAGACTGATATTAACCAACAGGAAAAAAAATATCCCTACTTACCAAGGGAAGCATACAATATTTCAAAATAAAAAAAAATTCTTTGTCTAAGATTAACCAAATAAATGAGATTTAAAGGCAGCAACTGTGTGTGCTGACAGGCATGACTGGAGCTGCGTATGGAAGCAGGTGTATAACATTTGGGTGACACTGTCTGGAAATGGCCCTGGGCCTGCCTTGCATCTCAGAATAATCTAGCTGAGGTTATACTTTTTAAAACAAACTATTTTTGAAAAAAACTGGGGTCTTTTTATAAAAAACCCCACCGCTGGGGGTTTTCTGATAAAGAACCTTTAAGGGGAATTCCGTGAAAAATCTTCCCAGTTCTCAAAATTCACATGAGAACATTGTTGTACTCTTTCCTTCAGCTCCAGTCCTACCAGAGAGGCAGCCACGCGAGATGCATTTCACTCAACGGCTGGCTCCGAGTGCTGCTCCACCATCCCTGGCTGTCCTGATGGAGCGAAGCAAGACTCGGCCTCGGCCTGATGCTGGAACGGTAGTTAACGGTGGTGGGGCAGGGTAGGAAGGAGCCGGTTACAGGGACAAAGTGGGGGAGAGGGGGCACCCCACCTTACTTCCTGAGACCCCCAGGAGGAACTTTCAGAGAATTCCCCCTGTAGGAGCCTGATCCAGCAAAACCATCCGTGATACCTTACAAAACCGGCTGTGGCTTGAAGTCCACTTAATCCCAGGGCTCAGGAGCTGCTGCCCCTTTTCTTCTCAAGGGCTTTCATTAGGTCAGACATGAAATCTGCTTGCCTGCCTCCACCCCCAAATGGAGGTGGCCCAGCTGGCCGTGGCTCTCCCGCTTGTCCTGTGTGTTCTAGCCTTTTTGGAGGAAGTGGCACAGGTTTCTTTGTTGGAGGTGGTGGCTTATTAGAGACAGGTGGAGGTGGAGGGGGTAATGGCAGGTCTCCGTTACTGCTGCTGGAGGCTGGTGGTGGTGGAGGCACAAAATCAGGAGGAGGTTCACAGAAATCAGACGGTGGTGGTGGAAAATCAATCTTCAGTGTAGGTGGTGGTGCCGGAAAGCTGTCTGGATCTGTTAGGAAAATGCCGCTGTCTCGTTTGACTTTGGAGGGTAGAACTGGTGAAGCAGAAATAGCAGATGACCGCCTTTCAGGTGGAGGAGGAGGCTGCAGTGAGTTCCTCTTACTCTGGTATTTCTGTGGCCTCAACAGTGCCTGTGCCAGGCCAGGGGCACTGACGTTATTTGACTTAACCTGTAATAAGCAGAAGAATAAAAGGACAAGGCCCAGTCAGTGCACGTGTAAACTAAAGCCACTGCCTAAGAACAGTGAAAAGATGTGAAAATACATGAGAAGAGTGCAGCAGACAGACAGCAAGATGAAGTAGAGTACGTTTTGCCTCAAGAGTGCAAATAGTATTTAGTTTTCTTTCTGGAGCTGCCCACAGAGCTTTGACCATTTAAACCTCCCTGTTGACAGTATTCATAGTGCTTCTTTGAGTGCTGTCCTCAGAAAATGGGTGCTTTTAAAATTTCAAAGAACTGCAGTTAGTAAGACATAGAAAGATACTTTCTTGATGTTCTACCTTGCTGTTCATTCCCTAAGGACATGAAGACTGAAAAAAACCCAATCTGCGCTGTGTTTTTACATCCAAAAATACAGAGCAAGATTTGAGAACATAAAAAGCAGATGTAGTTTTGGCTCTTGTCCGCAGTATCTCTCATTCTAGTCACCTATCTGCCAGAGTCACTAGACACAACAGCAGTGAAACGGGAAGAAGGTGGAGACATTTGGGAATTTAAAGTTTGTGTGTCTGCTTTCCCTGGCCCCAGCACTCTGCTGTATGTTCTGATAGGCATTCACCCGCAGGGTAGTGCACTGGGCCCTCCCCGTACGTGAGGGAGAACACTGCAAAGTGAGGCACTTGGGAAAGCTGTTGGTCACGATTCTGTGCAGTGCACAGGAGGGCAAAGATACGCCACTGGTGACCTGGCAAGGGCCACTGATAAGCCTGGGGAAGGGTCTTCTGGCTGCTGGGCAAGGCACGTGCACACACCACCTCCACTTTCCAGTCAACAGTACGACAAGCCACTGAGTTCTAGTTGTGTTTGCAAGCTCACAAGACATTCAAACCCTCTAACAACTTTTTTTGACGGAAAAATGAGTCAGAGCATCCATCATGCAAGTTCAGAAAAACTTGTATGATAGCAGTTCATTATGGAGGTGTCTGACAAAATTTTAGGTGGCTTTTCTTTTCAATTGTGTTTGCTAGTTGACACTATGGTAAGTAAAGCCCATTTGGTGATATCTGAATATAATTTGTGCTGCTTCCCACCCCCCCCCGCCCCAGACAGCAAGGTAGCAACTGGTAGCTGTTGACAGTTATTATACAAACATGCTGTCTATTCTTGTAAACGTGTGAAGTCTACTGTCCTGAAAACAAACATTTGTAATACATTCATTTCTAGTTACGCTAACTTATCAGTTTAGATCCAGCTAGCTTAACGCTCCAACTGTAGCACAGTGCCCCCTTAAAGACTTCAGCCTGCTCCTTTGGTCCCAGGCTTGCAGGAGCTGTGAGCTGAAGAAGGTGACATGTTTGCATCCGCTAGAGAGAAGCGCTCTGCAACCCTGCAGTCAGCAGTGCTGATTCTGGCATTAGCCAAGTATAACATGCATGCCTGGCGCTCCCTGCCTACAAAGATGGAAGTAAACAAGACACAGGAGGAGAGGACCACTGGCTGAGTTCTGAGAATGTGATCTGTTCCAGAGGAAGTGAGGTTCAGAACAGAGAACAGACCTCTTTAAAGGAGGAACTCAAAGACAGAAACAAGAAGTAGAGGACACGTAATGCAGGTGACAAAAAACCCTAGGAATTTCCTTTCACTTGTCCTGTGCACTTCATGCATGACGGAGGGGTTGAAGGATGAACTGCAAACAAATGCAGGTTGGGTTTTTTTCTGTAGGATGTTTTTGAAGTCCTCATACAGCACCCTACTGATATTTTTACAGCCAGAGGTGGTGCAAGTAGACAAAATTTGGAGCTTGACCAAGGAATGCACTTAGAGACTAACGAAAACATGTCATGTTTTCCCTTACTTCTTCACACTTTCTCCTTTCTTACACATTCATCTTTAGCTGCACAGTGTTTCCTCTGAAAACACTACTGTATCCTTCGTGCTACTAAGGCAAGACCTGTTCTCTGGCAGAGACAGAAAATGGCACCTTCCGGCACAGACTCTTTTAGGCTGTCCCAGTAGACACGTTCCTGTTCCTGCGTCCCGAACTCACAGCCATTTGTTCTGAGGAATGAAAGCGGTAGACGGGTGTGCCTTCCCCTCCCATCAGCGGCTCGTGCTCCTGTGCAATGGGCACACTGTCTGCAGCGTGTAAAGCATGAGGAGGGACAGCAAGGAACCAGCCACTTTGCCTGGGAGCCAAATCCTTGTCACAACAATACACGTGCACTTTGAGAGGGGAAGACAGTGGGTGAAGAAAGACAAAGTTGAAGACCTTTGTCACAGGTGACATTTAACTAGTGCACTGCTAGTAACTGCTCACCTGTACCTCTGATGTATCCACTTTCTTCTGAGTCTCTGGAAATTCTGCACTGGAATGACAAACAATTTGGGGAATCTGTCCATTTGACTGAACAGCACCTGTGACAAGGTAAGAAGATAAGGGAAGAGAGTGTTACAATTTTGTGATATTAACCAGATCAAGGAATAGCAAACTAAGAAAAAGGCTATAAAAATGTCTTTACAACTTCCACCAAGGAACCTCTCAATATGGGTTTTTTTGTACTTAATTCAGTAAAATCCATAAGGATGTCTGTTTTCTACTTCAGGCTTATTTTTTGCCTTTTCATATTCAGTTCATTACCTGAGGAAAATAAACAAGATACCTTAACATTAAAACTAATAGCTGTCCACATGCCTCCGTGGTTGCAGCTGACAATCCCACCGGCAGCACAAGTGGCAGAATTATGAAGACGTATGACAGAAATTATCAGAGCATGTAAAGGTGTTGACAAATGAAGGACTTCTGACTATTGTAAATGGTGATTACAGAAGGGGACCGTTAAGGCTGGCACAGAAATAGAGCAGGGGAGCTGGCTTTGGAAGGGAAGCTAAGCAGAAATCAAGGTGGTATAGGGAAGCCCACCCTCGGTCCTTCTGTTGTTTAAATTCCTGTCTTTCATAACAGCATTTTGAAGTTTGTAGTGTGCTGTAGTATTATTCTCAGTTTTTAGTGCTTTTTTTTTTCTCTTTACTTTAGGCTAAAGATTAAAAGTGCCATAGTTTCATATCAGTAACAGTCATGCGAGCTGAAGGTTTGAAGTCCTACAGAGGGGCTGATCCATTTTCTTTAGCATATGACCTAACAGCTCTGAAAATTCTCCCAGACCTGGAATCATGGACGATTTGTGAACCTCACTGTATTCTCAGATTAGCTGGCTAAGTTAAAGGTCTGCAAAACATCTGCCCACCATTACTGTGTTTGTAAAGGATATGCATAAATAACCCAGTACTGTCGCATGGAGTAAGTGAATGTGAGACCAAAGGACAAATTTGTAGGTTTAATTATGAAAAAATCCCCAGCCCCTGTGTAGTCTCATAAAGATTAAACAAACTCTCCAGTTTAATCTAGGATTTCTGGAAGCTGCACATGTCAAAGCAGTAGATAGTGTTTGGTGCCTAGATACATGCATTTGTAACCCTTAATGACTGCCTTAGCTCTATTATAGTTTACAGTTCTGAGATTCAATAAAGTTGCACTCATGGATGCTAGCGAACCCTTAGCTGTCTACAATCCAAGTCTAAGCACAACAGTGGTTTTAATCTTAACATGTACTTTTCTGATAGTAAAAAGATTCCATGACTGTGAAAAGAAATAGAATAAATTATTTCTGTTGCCGTGCTGGCAAATCACACAACTGACAGAGAAATAACGAACTCCGCAGCGTACTGAACTGACTAGGGCTCTTTAGGCTTCGAGGGACGACAGAAGATGGCCTAAAGTCCTTGTGTTTTATGCCTGTGCCTGCACGTTGTTCAGCATATTTAATCCAAAGGACCATTTTGATCACTCAAACTACAGTCTGTGTTTGTTGAAGGACTAACATGGAAGTCAATAAAGAGGTAAAACCAGTCTCGTGGCTGTAAAGTGCTCAGCAGAGAGACATGCAAGTCCCTGGGTTCTGTGACCATGCCCTCGAGCAGATCAAGTTCCTCTCTCTCCTCAGTTTGTCTGCTGCCCATAGCAGAGCAGGAGCTTGGGCTGCACACACTGCCCTCAGTCACGCTGAGATTTGACTAGATCAAAGAGAGCAGAGAGATCCACTCCAGATAGTGCAAAGCATAGTGTTCTACTTGGCACATATGATATACCAGAAAGTTGGGACATGGCTAAATAGTAATCTGTTTCTTTTTCTGTTCATGGGTCTCATACACTATGCAAGACTTGAACGCAGTATTTGATGCATCATCTCCTGCCACATACCTACCCATATGCTATACACAAAGTCAGCCAGGTAAAGGACCTCCAGTCAATCCAATATGTGAGTTCATCCATTCTATTCTCAAGATTTATTTTTAATTTAAATGTTATAATATTCTTTGCAAGTCAATTTCTCCAAAATTTTATGAATTTATATTTGTTTTAAGCAGGAAAAAAAGTAATCCAAATATAATGCAAAATATATATGCCCAAAATATATAATACAAAATATTAAGCCTTGTTGTGATATGGAACATCTGAATAAAGCAACATCCTTCATCTTTCAAACATCATGATACAGTGCTGGCACACAACACACACTGGTTTTTTAGTGTTCAAAGACACAGACAGTAAGGCAGAGAGGCAAACAATATTATTTTGCTCGAGACGCGCTTGGCACTTGGGACACTTCAGAACCACAGCCTGACTATGCAGTTTGGGGTATACACGAACACACAAATGCTGGCTACAGCAGCCTGACCAGGGAATACAGGCTACATGAGATGCGAGAACAGAAATTCCACCTGCCCTCCTAAGCATTGCTTTCGGCTGCTGCTGAAGTTAATAGAGTACAGCCCCCCGCCAAGCTCACACAGCACTGTAGTTTTCTATGGCAGATTTTAGCCTATGTTGAAATCAGCCCATACCAATGGCTATACAGCCATCTGAAAACAGAACAGAAGGAAACATGCTTTGTTCCCTTTCCAAAACATGAGCCAACAGCTGCTCACAGTCAGGCAGTCCAGGTTATGCAGTGTTATAGTCGGGCCCCAGGTTTTATATAGGGCAGTAAGATTGCAAGAATCGGTGACTTCCCTCAATTAAAACGCTAATGATGCTTCAGATATATTTCTACAGAGACAACATACACGACTAAAACTGTCCCAGGTTACTTGACCGTTAAATGGGATCCATTAGTTAAGATTAGCAGTATATTTTGTGATCAAATGCAGCGTTCCTGGATTCCAGTCGGGAGCTGAAGTTATACAGATGTGTACATACTTTTTAAGGCCTCGATCCTGCCCATATCCAATATAGACTGCAACACCAGCATGGAGCCCCACTGGCCAGCCACCTCTCTACTGCCATCAGTACCAGAACACAAAATGCTCCACGACTGTCCTATCCACCCTTGCTCAAATATCCCCACCCACAGCTGTCAGAAAATCCCCTGATCTCGAAACAGTCTGTTACTGGGTCTCCCCACCCTAAATGTGCACGTATTACCATGACTTGACTCCAAGAAATAATAGAAAACACCCCATCTTCTCATACCTACTGAGAAAAGGCAAACTGAAGCCTTGGAAAGAAGTCTGGAGGACTGCGAGTTGTCTACATGAGAAGTCAGAATATTAACTGCCAACGCTGATTTTGACTTTGCGTGTCTTATGACAGTAAGTACTTTGCAGTACTTGGCCAGCATGGCCTTCCTAATAAATATTGCATATCTTAAGCATGTAAACTAAAAACATTCATGCACTAGTATCATGCGCTGTTGTATCTGAATGATGATAAAATCGGTAACAGCAGTGTGATGAAGCTACTGGAAAAGTAAAGTTAGAAAATAACCCAATCCTTTCTCACTCTGCATCCTTCTCCTAACATCCACATTGTTATCATGCAAATAAGTGAAAGGCTAGGAAAGAGAGTGGCTCACCCTATAATAATCTCTTTCTGAAATGATCATTCTCAGAATATCCCACTCATCCCTTTTACTCATTGGAGGAAAAGCTCCGATACAGCCAGTGTAGAGATGGGCAAACAGAAAACTTCAAGACATGGACCATCAGTCTGTAAAATGTAGAGGGAGGATAAAGGATTTGTATTCAGATGCCAACAGAAAAACACCTTATTAAATTATTCGGATTTAAGCAGACCTTTTGTGGGCTGTCCTTGTATTCTTCAAGTTCTAACTTCAAAGTGAGAGCTTTGCTGCCAGCTTAGTTAAGGATCAGAGCTACACTGGGCTGTCTAGAACAACGTATTTTCTTGCTTAGTCAATGGGATAGTTTTCTGAATAAAGACTGTGCAACACCGATGATGACAGAAGAGGAAAATAAATGTGATTTCAACTGCTGTGACAGCATTCATACCTGCTGATAAGGATCCTACAGGGGCAGCTGGTTCCACCATTCCTTGATTTGCCCACCGAGAGGACAAGCCAGCCTTCTTCACTGCACATTTGTAATTATCATATAGTGTCTTGCCATACTGCAAAACAATCAAAACAATACAACAAGCATGGTGTTAAGGTTCGCACAGGCCAAGAATTCATTTTGCTTTCAGACATATTTTCTGCCTCCATTCCTTCCTACCCTGTTTTGTTGAAAAGTAGCTTTCTACAAGCAGTGTGCCTATTTCCGTATAGGGCCAGCTGGAAAGCACCTGTGTAACAGCACAATAAAACATGAATCCCTGTGACCAAACACAGTCCTACTGATACCACTCTCACATTTTATGTTCATTACAGTATCTGTAAACATCTTGAAACTTGTCTTCAAAACCAACTGTTCTCAGTATCTTTTCCAATGCCTTCCAAGTATTACATTTTCAGACTGGAGACTTGGGACGCAGTTCTGGGCTCTAGTGCAAACAGCTTTGTCAGTGTAAGACACAAAATAATTTGATGTTCGACCCATACCTTTGTTGGATGTCACCCTGCCGCAGAACTGGCAGAAAAGAATATATACCTAAAAGGAGCAGGTCTGGCAGTATACTGGGCTATGTATAAATCCGTCTCCCTTAATGTTTTGTGCACAAAATAGGCTGTGAATTAGAATCACAGAATCATGGAATTGTTTAGGTTGGAAAAGACCATTAAGATCATCAAGTCTAACCGTTCTGAAAGGGTTACACAGAACTGTCTGAAAAAGGTCACAGCTGTCCTGACCAGAGCTTGCACATCTTAAGTCACAGCGTATTATCAGCCACAGTGTATTATTATCGTGCCAGGTAACTGTGGAGCAAGTTTTATGAGTACATGAGCTTTATAGCTACAGAATTCACCCCTGTGTTAATGAGAAAAACATACTGATAACTAGGGTACAGAAACATTGAGCAAATCCACCCTGGTCATGCCCTTCTGCTCTTTCTACAGTAAAATTAGCATGAATGTCCATTCTTGTCACAATATTTCCAGCTGAGATGATGACAGTCAGTAACCTGAGGAAGGCAGGATTCTACAGAAAACACGTTTAACAAAATTTTCTTTTAATCTCACCTTGGCAATTCTTATTCCTGTCACCCACTGATGAAGGGTTGCTTGATCATCGCAGCATAAGTACTTGATATATTGTGACTCCTTTTGAATTTGGGGGTGCTGGAAGATAATCAATTTATAAAATAAGACAAATGCAGAAATCCAACCACTACACAAAAGTATGAAGGCACACACCGTGACCTCAGTGAGAACACTGCCTATAGGTATCATGTCAACATGAAGACAATTAGAAAAATAATAATAAAAAAAAAAGCAGCAAAAACAGAGTATAAGAACATTTTAAAAAGATGATACACGAGTTGCCACTGGCAGCATTTTCTTGAAATAATTTTAATGCACTGTAATATGAATTCAAGGGCTACAGAAATCTAATAGTAATCTAGATTGATCATAGATTAATGAAGTCTACAAATGCTATGGTTCAAGGTCTACCACTCAATGTATGAACACTGGAAGGAAGCGTGCTTCTCATTGTGGTTTGTCATATGTAAGGCACCCAGACTGAATGCTGAACATAATTAGTTTTCAAAGAGTATGTTAAATTTGTTTAAGCATAAACTCTCAGCTGAAATAGATTTTTCCTTCTAACTGACTGCCTTTCTTCAGGCTGAGTTCTAGCTTTCTTCCTATGGATTTTTATTCTGCTTTATTCTTGCTGTTATTTGCTAACAGTTATGTAAACTGCCATATGTTCCAGATAGAGGATCATTCAAAATGCAACACCGTCAGAAGTAAACTTTTCATCTGTTTGTACCAGAAACCTTTACCATTTTTAAATCTTTTTTGTCCTTTTGGACAAAATTTAGGATCTCTTCTCCTTACTGATCAACACAGTACCAGCATGTGATGATGTGCCATTGCAACTCAAAGATCACCAAATGCCAGGCTGCCTGCTTGTCTGAGACTAAACATCCTCTCTAAGACTCTGAAAGAATTTCATTGCCCTGCTACAGCAGAGAAAGCTGTAAGTCTTTAGTAGCTTGTATGGACTAATACACTGCCATCTCTTGATACACAAGGAAAAGAATGAAACCAAAGGAAAAGGCTTCATTATCCCTCATTTATGTGTTCATTTTTATTTATATTCTTATAAATTATAGGTGCACAGTTAGGGAAATACTGTGAACGCACAAAACAGCAGCCAAACATGCTCTGAGAATTTGCTATTGTCAAACCTCTCTCTTTTCAGCCTGTGCAGCTGAAAGTTCAAAGCATACCTCCACCTAGCAGCAAGGACCCTGGTTTTATACATATTGTTAAGCCTCCAAAGCAGAGCAATGCTGGACGTGGGGAACTCGGCAGGACCTCTCGCAGGCTGTGAGCAGCCCACCAGCCCAGGGCTGATGTAGGTGCCAGAGGTCTCCTCGCAGATGCCTGCTGGTAGCAGTGCAGAGGCCAAATCCTGCTAAACTGGGTGATCCAGGGGTTCAAAAGCAGAACTGAATACAGAGGTCTTGCTCCTCAGCCACGTGTCCCTGCTTACCCCTCAGCACTGCAGACACCAGGCTTCCCTTGCTTGTGTTGGCCCAACAGTGGCCAACTGTTTAGGAGGCCACATTGCAATTCGAAGAAAAAGGAACTGGTCTGGGTTAAATATAACCCATTTCATCATGCCGTAGTTTTGGTTTGTTTTTTTAAAACCCAGCAGCACGCAGCATAGCCTCACATACAGTGTGGGGATAAGGGGCACTGTGGCTTGGGGAGAGAACAAGTAGCGAGGGATGGATGAAAGGATGGGACCACGCAAGCCAGTATTGCTGCCAAAGCCCTGTATCATCAAATTATGGAGCGAGAGTGAACACACCATGGAGGTAACTGCAAGGAAGAAAAAAAACAAAGGATATTACCCTTGAAGGGTCTCACAGCGACAGATGTGTCCCAGGGCAGTGCTGTGGGTAACTGCATTACAGCTCCCTGTGTGTTTGAACTCAGCTGCTCACACAGGTCATACTATTCACCATTTTTCTGCAAACACATAGCTGGCCATCTCCCCTGTGAATGATGAATAAGCAAAGTCCACTTCAGCCCTCCGGAAGGGCCCATGGCTACCTTATTCTATTACCTTGCTCCCAGGCACTGCCAAGGTGAAAGCTAGGGACATGTCACATTGCAAGCCCAGAGATGCCAGCGTACTGGCACCAGGTGCCTTAACTGCAGGGCCGGCACCATGCCCACCCCATGGACCTGTGCCTCAGTCACCTGGTACACTCACAGACTTCCCCATTCACAGTTCAACAGACAGGACTGTAGCTTGCTGCAATACACCTATGCCACGTAGCAAACAAGAGGCAGTAACCAGGGTCCCTGGAAAACAGCCTTCTCCAGCTCCCCAGTGTCTGCCTGTCCCTGTCTCCAGCAGCCTCACACAGCCTGAATGCTGCTCAGAGTGAGCTCTGCTACTGCACTATGTGGCCAGGACACAATGCCTGACAAACCTTATTTCCTTCCACCATTTCTCTATTATGTGACCAAACACAGTGAAAAGCATTAGAGAATTCAGTCTGAATCTTATCCTTAAAAGGGTACTGCAAGCAGGCACTTCTCTCTGTGTGGCTGAGTACAGCCCATAGACCTGGGTAACATTATCACCAACAGAGCCAAAAGAACTGGGAGGTGCAAACAAAGACATTGCAACCCTTGATAAATTAAATTCTTCAAGCACTTTCCAACAAGCAACTCGCAATTTTGCTCCAGTGTGTAAGGTCCTACTGAACCCAGCAGATGGCACCCAAAGCTTTCAAAAATGAAAAAAGCAAGGCTTTTTTTTTTTTTTTTTGTACTCTTTCATGACAACAAAGTCCAATGTGTCTGCATATCTTCCCTCATTTTCAAATACCACACCTACAGTTTTTTGTTACCAAAAAAAAAAAAAAAAGGAAGAAAAGACTTCTGTAATTTAACACAGAATTCATGCAAACATCTGGAGGAAAGTGCACACTGCATAAACAAGGCAGAGGAAGCCATGGCATAGACCAAGCTAGGTAACGGCGCTGCACATAGACACAGCCCTGCCATGGGGATCTGCGGCTGCGGAGCTCAGAGGGGCTGCTGCAGACCTCTCCTCTGGGACACTCTACAGAAATACCAGTTCCACACAAACACCCGTACTGTGTCAGAGCAAAGGTCCCTGAACCCAGTATCTGGACTCTGGCAGTGGCCACAAATGGATACCGAGGGAAGAGAAAGAAGATGACCAGTATATATGATACACCCTTCTCTGTACTCACCTTGTCTGCAACTATTTTCAGGTCAGAGGATTTTCTGAGCTGGATGGGGATTTTCTGTATTTAGGTTCTTCAGTGGATTTCTCCTCCAGGTACTCCTGCAGCTTTTTATTGAGCCCAGAAAGAGTTCTGGCATCCACAACATCTTTTACCAACAATTTTCCCAGGTCTGCTATACAGTCTATGAAGAACCATCTCCTTTTGCTCTGAATCTGACTTCCACTAGCTTTGTATAACATTCTTGTTTCAGAAGAGACACTGAATGGCTGACCCCCATCCACACCTCTCCATGCCACTCCTGAGCCTAGAGATCTGCATCACATTCCTGGCAAGTTAACTCTTCTCCAGCCTACAAGCTTCTAGTCTCTGCAGTCATTCTTCAAGTCAAAGTCATTCCTTTCCTTTGCTTGTCCTTGTTGCTCCTCCTTGATCCTTCTCCAAGTTTATTGTATTTCTTTGAAATGAGAGGACCAGAACCACACAGGTGAGGGGAAACTATGGACATGTGTCATGGTATGGCAGCATTTGCTGTTTTACCATTTATGCCTTTTCTAATAACTCTTAATGCTCGATTTACATATCTGACCGGCACTGAGCACTGAAACAAGGCCTTTATGAAGTTATATACCGTATCAGCGTCTTGCTCCTGAATAGTACAGGTCAGCTCAAAGTTAGTAATTTCACAGGTGAAGTTCTGACTGCTTTTGACCCTATGCACATTACTGTGTGCATACCTAGACCATATGTCATTTATGATTTTACTGTTCAGAACCTCAGCCTCATAATGGCCTCCCAGAATTCTTCAGTCTGCCCTTTCCTCAATGATCTGAATAATGTAGCACCATCAGCCAGCTTCCTCACTTCACTGCTTACCCTGTCTATGAATATTTTGAGACTGTGGGTTTCTCACCATCCTGAGAAGCTGGGAGGGAACTGTCAGTGAACAAGGCTGTGTCTCATGACAGACAACATGAGAGTTATTTACTGCCTGCCCTCTACCCTATCTTTTACTAGCTATTGTCTCCACTGGGCAATCCATCTTAACTACTGACATTCACCAGTGGGGCCTATTCCAAATTACCCCAATCAGTTCCTTGATTAAATTACTCCAATCAGCAACCATGATTAAATGCAGAGTCACAAGTATATTCTGTCAAATAGGGACTCAACTAGCAAGCTGCTGAATGCCCAGCTCTCATAAGGAAGGTTAAATACCTCAAAACCCTGCAGGCAGCCTGTATCTTTGCTTTGTAACAGCTAAGGACTGTACTGTCTCTCATTTTCTGAGAAGCAGCAGCAGCAGCATTGGCTCTCTTTTTATGTGCAACTTTACCAATGACACATAAAACATAACTTTGTACTGGACCCATAGCCCACTGAGGTTGACTGGAAATATCCCATTACCTTTCTTGAGCTTTGGATCAGGTCCACGGAGGACTGTTCCATGCTGCCAGTGCAGAAGCTGCCCTCAGCAGCTCTGTGCAAGGCCAGACCACAGAAGCAAACACCAGCAGCACCAAGCTTAATACATAAGGTTTATACCTGTAAAAGATTATTAGTGGCTCAGATGGACGCATTTGGCTTCCCGTGGTTCTTTGATGCACGAAGCCTACTTTGAGTAATGTTTCAGCCAAGACCTGTCACCCCACCCCAGCAGCTTGCTCACTTGGGAAGAACTGTACTACAGTGAAATTACTTTGGCAGTACAAATGGCAGAAGTCTGCTATCAACACTGACCTTTATGAGCTTGACTCTCCACTAAAAGCTTCATGTCATATGCAAAATCTATTAGTACATAAAAGCACTGACTTAGGATAATCAATTCAGAGGAGAATTTGGACAGCTGAAAGTCCCTGGATATTATGATTTAATGTAAAGATCCACGGGAACCAATTTCCTCCTTTCACAGTTCCTGTATCTCAGGGTAGTTGTTTAGTACAGCACACAGACCTAAGGAGGTGTAGTCACCACACAAGTTTGGTTTTGCTAAACTAGATTCATAGTGCCTGTAATAATCTGTGAGACTAATAGAGGTTGTAATAATATCAATCATGACAGTCATGAGAAATACTGTATTTTTAGGCAAAGTAACACTAACCTCAGTATGCCACAGCCTACACATCTCACACATAGACAGATAAATTACTTTGTTATGTGGTGCATACTGTGTCCTGAAAAGGTCATTAAAATTATCTGATAGCAAAGTGAAAACATCTCCTCTGGAAAGGTGAAGCACCTTTGCCTCTGAAACATGCAGCATCAAAACGAATTATGAAAGACGACTGTCTAAAAAGCAACTACCCCAGAACTCATAGTTTGAATGAGAAGTGGTAATATGCAAGTAAAAAGGGACTCCAGAATTTTTCTCACAGAAAAAAATGGAATCGTGCTTCAAAATGATACGGTGTATTAAAATGCAACATGATTTGTCTACAGAGAACTTTTTTCTCTGTTGATGTCAAAACTCTTAATAGTGATGAATTAGCTGCATCATTGGGTCTGTGTTTTTGGAAGTGTTGGAACCTGTCTAGTTACTTATTAAGGCCTGAGCACCTCAAATGTCAGGCTGCAAAGGGATGTGCTGTGTTCCATGCAGAAAAGCACTGAAAAGGCATGGAACAGAACCTAGTGTTCTCCTCTGACCCACTGTCTCCTCTGTAAGTATCAACTGTAGAGATAAAGAAAGCAGAAGCAATTGAATATAAAGAGCTAATTTTCTGGAGAGGTTTAAAAAAATATTTGTGCACAGATTACATTTTCAGATATAAAATAAACTCTTTGCCTAAGGAAAAAAAGATAAAACCATCGAAAACCTGACGAAATAGGAACTGAACTATGTGGTTTCTATGGTTTGTGCCAAAACAAATGACTAAAGGCCATGTGTGTATGAAATGAGAGATTATCCCAATAAAATGGTATTTTGCTTTGCCTTTGTCCAACACTGAAGATGAAAAGTAAACTGAATTTACTCAGGCATCTCATTGGATCCCTTGCCCCAAAATATATGGATCATTGCTCAGTCTCTGAGGCAGAAACAATAGCCAGAAGCATAGAGTTACTAACTTTGGATCAAAAGCTTTGGCTTTAGGCCAGATTTTCACCAAATGGTCAGTTCTTGGATACCTTATCTTCTACGTATGAACTTGTGCTATGTTGAACTAGATTCTCAGAAAAGCTGAGACTCTTCTGGCTCCCATGACTGCAAGGAGAATTAATACTCAGCACCTTTCAAAAATCACACCAATGTGGTTCAAATTTGCCATCTACTATTAAATGTGGTCAAATTCTGATGCTGTGCACTCTCTGCATTAAAATGACCACGCTTAATTGATCTTTTGAAGACATGTGTGAACTGTACAGAGATAAAACAGTAACTGTCCTATTATAAAGAAATGATACCTACATAAGGAAGATATGACCTACATTCCTCTAACAACCAAGGCAAAATTTTTAGGTCATTAAAAATACATGTAATAGCCACTGTAGCCAAAGAGAACTGCTTTATGCAGCAAATCATATTTTCCGAAGCTATTATATTCCATTTCCCACTGTCCATTCTCTGTCCTTATTCTCCCCATTGTTTATGCATCAATCTTGCAAAACTGTGTGCATGTACTATGACCGTAATCCCACATATCTGAAAGTGTTCTGTAATAGAGTATGTCTGCTTTTGCTTTTTCACTTTATTTAGCAATGAATTTTACTCTGAAATATTTATCTGAAGCATTCATGCTAACACAATCTTCAAACCTTTCACATGAAGAAACAAAAATCTCCTGTTTTCTATCCTCATTTCCTGTACTAGCCATTGGTTCTACATCTTTTTCCTACCATTTGCTATCACAAACATTGCTAATTCTCACCTTCTCCCTTCTTAACTGTCAATGTTTTGAATGTATTATGTACATGACTCAGTCTGGGACTGAGCATACTAGGTGTGAGGGAGGAGGGAACCAGCAGCAGAGCAACTAAATACTAAATTACTTGGTAGAATGATGCCACTGTTCCAAACAGACACTATTCTTGAAATCTACTTCTAAAATTCTTTAGATCATTAGAAATTTCTTTTAAAAAAAAATTAGTTTCCAAACGACACCAGGAAAACTTAGCTGTTTAGACTACACAGGAAAATGTGCCCAGCTGTGGAAATAGAGGATGATTTGCCTTTGTCTCAGTTAATCCCCAGGAAACCAATTTTTTTCATCCTAGATTAATTCAGCATTATGCACCATTACCTCCAGATTACTCAAGCACAACCAGCACCAATAAACTATAATTAAATCCACTCTTTGTCACAGACACATCAGACTGACTAAACCAGCAAATTTGCATATAGATTACCTTGCTATTTTGTCTGCTTCGGAGGAGTTTTCCACATGGTGTGACAAAACCAGCTTCTTGACTAGCGTGTGTGTGCACAGACACGCATTCTCAATGTACAAAATAAACATTATGTTCATAATTTCTGCTCAGTGCAATGGATGCTGTTGCTAGCACGATGAACTGATCCCTTCCCTCATGGTGGAATCCTTTGGTTTTGAGGGCTTTCAGCTTCAGAATATGAAATACCTCACAAAAGTCTCACCCATTTCCACAGTGTTTCCCCTGTAACATAGTAGATGGTGAAAGAGAAGGTCTGCAGGGAATCCATGCACAAAAATTCGCATTTGTAAATGCAAAAGCAACTGTGAGGAACCAAGCCACTCCAACTGGCACACTTGCTGCATGTGGTGTGTGAAATTACTTTTTCTGTGAAGGAAAGATATATTTGTTCCCTCATCGTTTCTCTCCCAGGAGTGACCAGCACTCTGCAGGGTGGCGGGGACGGCCGTGCTACTACCCTCTCCCACCTCCTCTGCATGGAACAGAGGGACAGATCTGACCTTAACAGGTGCAGGTTTGAGTGAAGGTCTTCTTCCACACTTGGCTGCCCTTTCCCTTCCTCTTTTCTGCATATGGAGGTCTCTATTAAGAAAAGACTCACTTCATCTGATGTCAGTGAAGGGTGGGATCTTAAAATTTTTGTAAGTGTTACATTTACGCTGAGTAGGAAATAGGAAGAATCTACATGCTTACAGAAGCAGATGTCCCAAAAGCATTTATTTTATTCAGAGACTCAATTTTTAATATGCCGGGGCTTCTTTGTGTTGTTTTTTTGTTTTACACGTGGGACTTCCTTTCAGGGAGGAAGGCTTGTTTAGCAGTTATATAAGGTTATATATAGCTCAGCACAGACCAAGTAGCTACTAGGAAATAAGAGCTCTTCAAGCTTTACAGTTGCCCCAAAACTTAAGGATTCCTAAAAGCCAACTCCATTGCAGCCTCTGCCAAGGTGCACTCTCATCTTCAGGACCCAGCCACATCAGTTCTGGTTTGCTGCACAGGGACAGCTAAAGGTGACCCTGCTCTCTGACACCAGCCAGCCAGCTGGGCTCTTTTCAGTTGGTCCCAGCTGGGCTTTCAGCTGCCTGAGAGAAGCTGATATGAGGAAGCAACTGCTTTGTTCAGTTACTGCAGTTGTCTCCTGAATCATCCTGAAAGGAAGCTCCTGAATAAGCTCAGCAAAGTGCTTTCTTTTTTCTGGTAGACACTGTGATGTGTCTTTGAATTCTTCCTGGCTTTTTCTACCCTTTTCCCCATTATCTCCTCAGTGTCTTGATGGTTAACGAATATGCAAAAACAACCCCATTTTGTTCTGAGCTACAGTATATAAAATGGGGTGCTGATGTAATGGGAAGAAATGATGGACAAAGAGCACTCACAACACATCATGCTTCTCTAGCTGTAAGAGGAACATCCTACAGGATGGATCTGCAGACAAGATATTTTTATATTTGAGCTAGTTTAAAACAGCTAGTCCAGGTGCAGTTCCAACATCACAGGCTGCAAAAACTACCCCAGCTTCTGGCTAAGTATCAAAGCAACCCACTCATGATGACCATGACCTTGTTGATACGCTAACACCAGCCCCCAAGACAGCATCAACCAAGTAACGCAGGTATGACCACTGAAATTGAAATTAAATGGCTAGATTAAAAAAGAAACAGGACAGAGAGAGCTGCCAGCTCCCCGTGACTGGATGCATCTTAGTTGGGACAGGCACTAGGACCAAAGGCTCACTGTCTTTGTAAGCCCCTTGCTCCACTGTAGCCTAACAGAAGAAACTGGAAAAAAAGGTTGAATCCCATTTAGAGACATCAAGGTGAAGCTACATTCAAAGAAATGTCTTGAAGATTTTGAGGCAAAAGCCCACATAGTTCAGAGCAGGGTCAGACAACCTGAGAAATCTCATTGTTTTAGCTAAAACCAAGTCACCAGGGCTGTGATTAACATTAGTTATAGCATTCCTCTTTCCCATAAGTTCTTGGTGATGCCTGGCACATAGAGACAAAAATGGCAGGAATGCTCTGTTTGTTCTTGTAACATCTCTTGAGAGCTCTTCCCTCCGTAAAGACACATCATAAAGATGACCAAGGCTGGAGGGAAGCAAAAAGAAATGTTTTATCTTTTCCACTTGCTAGCATGAGACAGGACCTTTGAAGACAGCTACAAATGTTACAGGTTTTAGTCTAGTTATTTGTTTTAGAAGGCTCATCATTCAAATGGGGACTGGAGGAAAAGAAGGGATGTTTCCTTCAAGCATGAGGCCATACTCAACTCCACCTCAGCCCACATCACTGGCCATTTGATGCCATTTGAATGAACAAAGGGCATTTCTCCTGTTCTTGAAGTAAGGATGCCAATTAGATTAACCAGTAGGAAATACAGTATTTTTTTCAACTCAATGCTCAAATCTGGGAAATTATGTCTGGTTCTGAATTCAGCAGGATTTTCCACCTAGCACAGAAACAAGATACTGCTGAAGCTGTTAAGTCCTTGCATTTCTTCCTCACAATAAAGTACAAGCTGGTCTCTTGCCTTTGAGCTGGGCAGTTTCTTTTGCTAAGTTTGAAACACAGCAAAGCAAGTTACTTGGCTAATGACTGCTCACTGTTTTGACACAGCTATTCCTAAGGGGCACCTTAGAAAGATACAACTCTTTTAAAAAATGTAGTGGCATGCTATTATTCAAAACCCTTCCAAGTGGTGTGACAGCTTGCTGGAGCTAATAAGGCTGCAGACTAACCTATTTTCCAAAATATGAAAATCTCCTTTGATTTACAGGCATCTTCAGTGAACAGCTAGCATGGGCTATGGCTGCTACTCTTCCAACTGCTTTCCCCCACTTGCTTTAAAGACAGATAATCTCCTGCAGCCAACGCAAACAAGTAACCAGAAGAGAACCTCTGCAGAGCCCCCGGTCCCAAGGCACACACAGGGGAATGAAAGAGCTTTGAAGAAACAGCAGTGCAGCCTTGTGGAGAAATTTCCATCTGGCTTGGACTGAGATGGGCGTCTAAGTTCCTTAAAAATTACTAGGTTACCAGTACAATAAAGATGTTTACCTGTTACAATCTATTGCCTTTTGGTCACTGCACCTGCCTGCAAAAGTACTGTCATTTCATCTTGAGGACTTTATTCTCAAAATATGGCAGGATGAGAGATATCTCGAGAATGATGGTTTGTTTTCCTTCAGCATCTCAGGACAAGTGGGTCCCAGCAAGAAAGATACTTTCTTCTGGGAGACTTCCGTATAAAAACAGACAGGAACAAAAATTGACTAAGTGTAATAAATGACTCCGTGTTCCTGTCCATACACTTTTGTGTCACCAAGCATCCAATCATTTAACTTTGCTCCTTCCCTCAGCCCACAGATCTCCAGTTGCATTACACCCTCAGCTCCAGCCTCCAAAGGTAAGAGGATATGAACGAACTCATCTCCTGCATGCCTTCAAAAAGGTATATATAGAATTCAAATTAATGTACAGAAATCATAATAAATATGAAACTCTCCATTGCATCACCCTTAGAAAGCCATTGTAAGCGGAATGCTTCCACTTCTGAAACAACAGAAGACGTGAAGATACCAATACTTGCCCATACTTCCTGACCAACTCCAGCCACTGCAGAAGACAGCTGTTAAGAGAAGCCAAGTCTGAAACTGAGCTGGTCAGGAATCTACCAAATGCTGATTTGTGGGAATTAAAATGAAGAACAATCACTGTAACATAATCTATTCATCACTAGGTAGCGTCGCTCAGATATAATGATCTTATCAATATGATGTTTATTCTAGTATACCGCAAACACATTTTAGAAGCATCACAGCAAACAGTTTTGCTAAGCGGGTTTCATACATTTATAAGCCTATTACACATAAAGCTTTCCCCAGTGAGCTTTTGATCTTGTTCTTCACATTTCACATTGAGAGTACAGGACTAACATCACACATTCAATAGAGCATTTCAGTCGTCGTGACTTTTTTTGTATAAGTTCTTATTTATAGCATACCTCTTTCCACAAAAGATGGCCGTAAGTCCAGAAAGTTTTCCTAATTGTTGTGAACAGTTAAACACATTGCTACATACACTTCAAAAATCATGCTTTTATTTTCATCTGATCAGAATGTGAAAAACTCTTATTAGTCAAATAATTCTTTGACCAGACATCTGTTTAGAAAATCAATTTCCCCTTATTTTTTAAATCAGCTCCCCTTTTACTTTTTTTTTCATTAGAAGTTGTATTTTTCAGAAATAATGCCTACCTGCTAACTTCAGAAGGCTCACCCCTGTTTTACAAACAAGGATAAAGTGGCTTTTTGCAGAGCATTTTGCAGAGAACTATAGTATTAAAACCGGTCATCTGTGTTAATTAGACACATCTGCTTCAGAAAGTAAGTCTGGTCTATAAACCACTTCTGCTTGGCCATGTGTAAATTAGGCTAGCAGACATTTTGAAACAGAATAAAAAAGCACTGTAAGTGTGCAGCTACTGCCAGAAGTATGGTTTGTGACCTCTGAAATGAATGTTTCCCATACTTCTTTTCTGAGATAGGAAGACAGTGTGTTTTCTAATATCTTGTTGGCACTGCGGGCCTGTAAATAGAGAAGCGTCAACAAGATTATCTTCCTTCTTGTACCAGTAATCCCACTGTAATCTAAAATCTGTATTAATGACAGATAGCAAGCAAGGCCTAATTACTGCAACCTCAAAGCTTCATTTCTGCTATCTGAACTATGTAAAAAGCATAGGCTTCTTTTCCTTTCCTGAAAGAAATGCAGAATTCTCAGCCTTTTTGCAGTGCTGTTGCCTGGAGAGGCAGCAATAAGATACTTCAACAACAAACACTGATTTTCACGAGTGGGTGAAAAACGTCTTTTGCCCTCCTGCCACAAATAGTTGCATAATAAAATATGGCAACTGAGATGTTTATTCCTGCAAGATTTTGCATCTCAGTTCAACAAACCACTCAACAGGTACAACTATACTGCAAATAAAAGGTAGACTTACTTCTTAGTAGATAGTCCACAGCACTTATAATGTCAACGTTAGGGACTGCCAGTCTTAATCATACATCTGCCTTGTGTGCCATTTGTCCAGATGTGTCCAGTCACCTGAACAGTCTGAATATGGAAGCATATTCAGGCTTGTTTTGAAGACAACTTTATAGACCCAGTGCAGACATATATCATAGGACTACAAGTCCTTAAAATTAAGGTTCTAAAGACCTGTTGCTGATCAACAATGAAGCGAAGAAGAAAATAGACATGACTTTGCAGGAGGTATTCTATCTCAGGGTATCCAAAGCTTCAAATTTAAACATGTTTACATACAAAAGAACCTCTGTGTGACATTTGCAGAACTTAGGGTTTGTGTACATTACCTTTAAGACAAAGCAGTGATCTGTAGGCGCCTTATATTTCACTTTGTGTTGAGAACCATAATAAACGTTCATATTCTCAAATTGAATGAAACATGCCAGATCCCGTGATGTCTATAAATGAAAACCAAGTACATCGTTGTTAGAACAAATTGAATTTTGATGTGAAACTCATTAATAGGACTTTTTTCAAGTGCGTTAATGCCAATGTTTTTTACTTTTTCAGCTGTCATGAAGTTGACTGAAGAAAGGTTAATTTTAAATGTGTGCATTCTTAAACTAACAATTGAAAAAGGGTCAGTACACATTAGGAATAATATATAACACAAACAGTGCAACATTTTGTTGCTGTTCTGGTTTTGCTGTGCTTTATTGCTTTTTGTGAAGATTTTGGCTTATGGCTAACAAGACCAAATAGAACACCACAGTAACAATTAACTTTAGTAAAATAGATAAAGGCCTAGCAACTACATCCTTACAATTCTAAGTGGAGAAAGGAGGTTTGGGGTTCCAAATTCTTTTGAGAGCTCGTTTTTCTTCAGTATGTCACAAACAAGCTCTCATCAGGAAATAAGCACTCATGTAATCTATTTTGCTTTGCGTTTTCTCAAATTTACTGGCATCATTCCTTTTCTGTTTATTGCAACATTTGCCGGTTCACAATATATTGCTAAAGTAACAATGTTTCTGTTGCTGGCACACTTCTCAGTGCAGAATTCTGCATACAAAGCATAAGTTTTGCAATTCTTTGAGTGGAAATGCAAAAGAAACCAGGAAATTGTGGAAAAAAAAAACCCAACACCAAACCACAAATCCTCTCTACCCCTAAGACTGGGGTTTATTTCCACATATGAAGGTTCTTCTATGCTGTTCTCATTCTTACTGATACTTTTATTACAATACACCCTTGAGTTGGATTTATTTACAAATTGAGTTTGCAAGTAAGCTTTGTGGGGAGAGGAAAAACTCCATAGTATATGTAGACAGGGCTTCTCTCTCTCCCATCTCCCTTGAAGCTGATGTCAAAGATTTTGTCATTGACTGTGTGGACCTAGGATTTTCCAACACTGTAAATTCTTAAATGTGCTCAAATCAATGAGTTGATCCTTTTCTTTACAAACCAGGTAACAGCAATTTAGAGCAATATGAATGCAGTTGTCATTTTCTTCAAAGTAAGGAACAAATTTTTATGCAAGGGATAAAGGCACTTATTGCTAGTATTTCTGCAATGTTAAATGACAAAGCAACACAGGTAACAAACACATTTTAAAATTGTATCTGCAATTCTGCCTCTGCTGTTTTGTGACCCTGTCCATTAACAGCATGTTTCTGAATGGGATGTGAGTAATGCTGAAGAAAGAAATTAAGTCAGCAGTGCTGACTGGTGCTTGGTTTCTTAAAAAAAATACAAAACCAAAACAGAACCAAAACCACCAAAGGCGTGTGTGTATAATTACCTGAATGTGTCTCTGTATTTTCACATTTGCCATGTGTTCTACAGCCAACATGAAGTGTCAAAAGTATGCCAGATTTACAAATGAAAACATGATTATATGATGAACTTCAAAACAGCTGCAGCAGCTGAAGATACTATTGTCTGCCAACTGTTTGTTTCTGTACCTCAGTGAAAGATCATTCTACCCACAACTGAATGACTTCAGCAAGGTGCATGTGCATTCTTCATACCACCCTGACATGGGATGAACTCTCATAATTTAAGGACTTTGACTGAAGAGCTGTACTGAATTCTGTTGCAGTGCTTCAAGATGTTTAGCACCCTAACTGCAGCCTGCTCATCTACCAGAGATTACTGTTTCCACAAAAGACAAGTCTACCTGAGCCTCAGCTGTTCCAATACAGAGCCCAGTAACTAACTTAAATCACCATTAAACATAGATTTGAACTGAGAAACTTGACCTTCTCTGGAACGGCTGAGGCATGGACGTACGCATCCTTTTGCTGAAGGCTGTTAGAGAAGCAGGAGCAAACAGTTGATTGTGATACCATTCAGCTTAACTATCTGCTAAAGAACTAGCTTCAAGGTCCTCTGTCCCTGCAAGTGCCTGAGTTGGTGATATAGTGAATTTGAAACACTCACACAGTTCCTTAAAATGGCTCAGTTATAGGCCGGGTGCTGTACAGGGTGCAAGGACTAACAGGCAATAAAGTGTTAAACAGCAGTTAAAAGACAACTGCATGGCTCCATCCTGAGCCTATGCTTGCAGTCTATTACCTGAAAAAATGGAAGCACTTTCCTCATTTGCACTATGATGGAAAGTCACTGAAACTGGTATGATTGGGTGATGAAAAAAGGCTGTGTAGCTATCAGTACATGCTTGCCCTGCTTTGGCACCATTCTGCTGGCCACCGTTGGAGGCAGGCTACAAGGAAATGTCCAAGATGGACTTTTCATTTGAGTATTCTTACACTCTTCCCACCTTGAGTCCCTTCCAAATAGCATTCTAGTTCCTAATTGATAGGATGTTGTGTGTCTGCAACATGATTTGAGGTTTGAAAGCTGTTATTTCAGGGTCAAGTAAAGTCATAATAAATTGCTGTGAAAGCAGCAAGGTAATCTAGGTCTGTGTTTCACTGAGATTGGAATATAAAGACAGGTCACTGGAGCAGCAACGTGGCATTCGTTTACAAGCTATCAATTTTATTTTACTTTTCCTTTGCAATTTAATTGGGGAATAGCAAAACAGTGAAGTTTCACAGCAGAAATCATAACAGTAAAGCTCCATCTGCAATACCAGAATTTTCAAATATGAAGCATTAGCAGAGCTGTAAGTGGTAACAGACGTGGTTTTCAGAATACAAAAAAAAGCCCCAAAACCATCAGTCCCAGAAGCGGGCATTCTACCTCACCACTGTGGAAATGAGAAGCCAGTCGCCCTTATGTGCAACACATTCAGGATCTCTTTGCTTCTCCAGTGCTGGCAATTCAGACTCTAAATTTTTGCAATACTAAATGTCAGTGCATTTGATTTGGTCAGGTGGATGCTTCTGTCTCATTTCTTTCTACACAAAAAGCACAACACACTCTCTAGGTAAAGATCACCACAGGAAAAAAACATATAGCGTTTCTGCATGGTGGTTACTGGTGCAGAAAGTCGGTATCAAACAAAGGGAAATTCCACCTTTTTTGTGATAAGAAATGAGTTTACTTGAGAATTTTTTAAATATTCTTCCACAAGAAACCCATATAACAGTGAAGCACTTTGGCAGCATAACATGAGCTAAAGGGTGCTGTGCTGTTTTTCTTTCCCCCACTGACTTCCGGAGGAGCATTTCATTAATGCTTTTATCCATCCATAGAAATCAAAAGGAGAGAAATGTGACAGGATTCAGTGCCTACATTCTAATATTTGCACAAGTGGTGTAGTCAAAGTTAAACCAAAGAAACCACAACCCTCCCAGATGCACCAGACAGTGCTCTTAAAATGTCACCTTGGGAGTTCTTCACTTTCACCTCCATGAATTGTTTTATTGCTAGAGGGATTATTTGGCTTCCTGACCTTGGTTTTTCCTTTGGGTACATAATAAATTCCAGAAGCTCGCAGAAGAAAATAACGCCTCTTCCAGGACTTTTTTCCATCTTCTTTTAAATAAAGGGCCCCTTCAAGCTCTGGCACAATGACAGATGTCCCACAGAAGCTTTCCTGTGCAACAAGAATAATAATATACAGAATAAATATATTTACATACAACCCTATTAATAAATAGCAGAAAAATGCTCCCTTGGAGAAAAAAAAAAAGGACAAGACATTTCCTGTGACAGCAAACATACAAATATGGGCAATGTAGTTACCAGGGAGATGAACATCTTGGGCAAAAGAAACTTCCAAGGTAACATGGTAACTCAGCCATGAGAGCTGGGTGCTGCTCACACTGGAAAAGAAGGCTCACAAAACCTCCATTCACTAAAGGGTCAAGCAAAAATGTACAAAAGGTTTTAACTAGACGTAGATGTGCTCAGTGAAGGCAATAGAATGGTTGGTACTGCTGCTGTTGAGTTTTCTGTTGCTGTATCTATAGGTTCTGTAGATAAAGAGTTCTGTGGAGAGAATCCTTAGAGACTGCTTAGAGCTCTAAAAACAGCTAAAGAAAAAAAATCCCCCTTGATCTCTGCTTCCACTTGAAATACATACTAGCATTTACAACACTGTTTAAACAAATATACTTTATTGTTTGCTTGAAGGACCTACTGTTGGGTAATTTTTAATGCCAACACACTTATTACTTAATGTTTTCATTTAGAATTCACCAGGATTTCTGCTGGTTGAAACATGGTGCCTTCATGAGATGCACTTCTTTTGAAATGGGAATCCTGTCACCTGAGAGCAGCATTTCCTTTGTGAACTTTTACCAAAGTTAAAATGCTTGCCAGGAGAACTGTGAAAACCTTTTCTTTCATATAGCTCTGGATTTTTCCCTCTCAAACATACAACTGAAGTAAAACTTCAGCAGGAAAGGCAAAAGGCTAAACAAACTTTCTAGAAAAGTGCAAAGGTTCTTTTTCTGTTGCAGTACAGCTAATAATTTCAGGTAGTGAGAAGTACATCTACTTCTAATCCACAAGATAATTGTTTGCTACTGATTAACCTTACTAACAATATTAAGTCACAAGGGATGGCCTAAGGGTGTGGTAACAGCTGGTTCTTTTATTCTTATTTGTACAACACTGCTTTTATTGTTATCATAACTTTACTCGTCATAGAAACACTAGATAAAAATATTTCATGGCACTGGGATCTATAACAACAAAATAATTCTCCATCATTTATTTTCTCTGCTAGGGGATACAATCTGCATTTTTAATGGTGAGCAACAGATGCAGAGGAACATCCACATATTAAACCTCAGACACAAAGACACCAACCATCACAGAACTTCCTGTTACATATTTGCCCAAAGAACTAACCACTGTTGTTGCACAGCAGATGCAGATGGTGACAGTTTTGGTGACATTTGCACCATCAAATTAGCATGCTGGCTTACCTCCAGTAAAGCCTCTTTGTTTTTATCGTTCATTTCATTGCTTTCATTCTTCCCTTTGTCTGCCAGGTAGAAATTCTGATTAAGACACAAAAGGAATTAATGTTCATTATAAGGACAGTAATACAAGTAACTAGATCACTACAAATCCATTCAATAGTTACTCAGTCTTTCAATATTGAGTACCCAAGCCAGCAGATGCAAGAGGCAGATGCTTATGCACTCTAATAAAAAACTTTAATCACAGCTGCCTGCTCATGAGTTTTAATTCTTTATTTTGAATATAATTCAAAAGTAATACAAAATTACTTTTGCCTATGTATAGACAGCCTCCGAAGGTTTTATAAACACTGGCTTACGTTTTTGGGTGTTTTTCTGGATCAATGGGTTTGATTTTCATTCCAATTTTCACCACTTCCTATATTATTACAGGCAGTAGAGAACATAACATTTTATTGCATGCTGATATATGATGAATACAATGCAGTATCAAAAGGCTAGAGAGCATTTTTCCTAACAACCCAATTTACTGATTTGCTCACTTCATATCTGGCACTATGGATATAACTCGGCTCTTAATTTTTATTAAGAGCACTCATATGCCAAAGCCTTTATCCAAAGTTACTACTCTCTACTTTTAAACCCTCATTCATAATCTGCAAAGTATTTTCATGCAGTGAAGAAGGTATTAAAAAAATCTAGAAGAAATCAGAAGAGATGATCTTGGCACGTGTGCTTCAGCCTACTGAAATAAAAGCCTACACTTTGAAATTACTCTGACTCTGTGACAGAGGGCTGTGAAGCTGCAGCCACCCTCAGAGGACTCAGTGCCTGTCTGCCCCTGCAAACAAGGAAGCACAGCTCCTGATGCAGTTACCAGTAGAAATAAATTCACCTACTGTTAAACAGCAAAAGGTTTTGCATTCATCTGCATTGTACAGACAGACAAAATCTCGATTTATCAATTTAAAAAGCGTACAGCTAAATATCACAGTATGCAGAACATAATGAATTATTAAAAGAAGGGGGAATAATACTGGTTTGTTTGCTTCTCCCTATGCTCTATGACATACGTGTAAATTCAGGCAGTGGGAAGGTTGCTCAGGACTTTGCTAGGACTTGTGTGCCAGAGCACGTGCAGTGGCTTTGCTCAACAGCAAGCATGGCCTGATAGCAGAGCCCAGCTGCCTGCAGGCATTAAGGCAGAAGCTGGGTGTGAAGCAAAGAGGCAGATCAAGGAGCTATGCCATGCATCAAGTAGCATTTGGATCCTTGGGCTTGAGGCCAGAATGGTAACAGTCAATGTTCACATGATCTATCATTTTCTAAACAAAAGGGCATGTAGAAGAGGAGCTTGGGTTTGGAAAATACCTGATGCATGGTCTTACTGATTTCCCTGGAATTAGTCACAAAGCTAAGTTTGCAGGACAAATGGCATAAAAATTGTCCCATTTGTTTGGGACATAAAACCCATAAAACACCATTGTCTAGGAAATAGACAAGATCGTAAACCTCCAACAAATTCTGAAAGCTATCTACTTAAAAATTACTCCTAACTCTGTAATTCTTCAGCTATTCTGTAGGAAGAAAACTAAGGGTTTATCTGACTTCTCATCTCTCTCCATTTTTTCATGTCTCAAGAGTATGAGAATGTGGCAACTTATTTATATGCCTAGAACCCCACAATGACTAATCTGCACACAAATGCAAACATTACCAAAAGACAAATGAGAAGCATGTAAGTGAAGGAACATCACTGTTGCTGCAGTATAAGAAAGAAACAAACAAGCAGCAAATCTGCCCTGCCGACAATACCATGTTTACAGCAATGAGATTTATCTGAAGTGAAACCTTGCTCTTGCACAAACCACATCATCTTTTTTAAGCAGTGCCTTGAACAGCTGTCTGCCAGAACACAAGCCTCACAGCTGATGTTTTTTGGAGGGGCACCAGGAGAGGAAGGGGAAGAGGTGTGGATGATCTCAAAAACAGTTCTTTAAAAAATATGAACTTTCACGAAAGCAGTAAGTCAGACAGGAGACATCAGAAACATAGCCACCTGCAGTTTGGCTTATGCTGATGCCATGTCTCTGGTGTGAACATAAGAAAGAAACTTGAAGACTCAATACAACAGACAGTTATGCTAGGAAACGGAGCTGGCTCTAGACTGCCTCGGCACATTTCTAGTCCATGGACAAAGGCAAGCAAACACTAAGGACCACAGCTTTGTGCCTTCATCTGAAGACAGTATTCATAGTGGAAAAAACCCAAACCAGCTCAAAACAGAACCTGCTTAAAAGTGTGTTTTCAGCAATGCCTGCCTACACAACCCAAAACCATAGGTTTGACTGAGTGATAATGTTCCTCTTATCCCACTGGAAAAAAAGATACTGTTCTGTGCAGCTGTAGCAAGGCCTCTGTACCTATGCAACAGCTCTGCATGACAGGGAGCACTATCACGGCACGGCTGGCTTGATGTCGGGACACCCAGTTTTGCATTGATGAAGGTATGAAGAGAAACCTCAGAGGGCACTGTTAGGCTGGGTTGGGCTTCCAGACTTTGGGATGGATTTGCAAAGTAGAGGGACATGCAAGCTGTAATCTGCCTTCTTCTATAGATCATTATAAAGACATAGTGCAATCCCTAAAATACACAATGAAGATTTATCAAGGTAAGTAAACCTTATCACTACCCCAACAAGGCTTGGCTCATCAGCTTTACTACCAGCAGGGAGAGCATTCATCTGGCTCACTCAGCCTTCAGTGCACTGATAATAAGAAAATAAAACTCCTCCGATTACAACTGATTCACTTTCAGGCATCTGGCATTTATTTAGCAGAAATACAGACCACCCTGCACTGACATAATCAATGGTAAAGAGAGAAAGTTTGTAATGCTATCCATACTGGATACATCTAATGATATACATACATACATCTAAGAACACAGTTTTTCCTTAGGGAAACAGGGCTCTGTCACCAAAACCAGCGTTACACAGACGTACAGTCATCTTTCACCTGTCAACACACATTTCATTTATTGCTGATTACCTCCTTTATGTCTCTGCCCTGAAATCTGGAAGTACACGGCACTTACTATTTGTTAGTGGCTAAAAATCTGGGGAGCAGACTGTACGCTGTAATTGTTTTATCACTGTGTGGTCTCCTATTTTTGATCAGAAGCATTCATCCTATAGGAGGCAAACCGCATGTGTCCATAAGAGGTCATTCCAAGTCCAGTGGTCAAAGGTCATGATAAAAGGCAAGCTCTTTCCTGTCTGAGGACACCACTGGGAAACGCATGTTTGGTTTGTGATGTCAGGTCATTAATGGGACAAGACGTGGCTACAGGGCAGCTCTCTACATATGTCTACAGATTTAACTATTTTTTATATTCAAAAGACAATGTCTTTCTCTTGATGGAGAGCTGAGCTTACTTAACAGGATGGACTCATCCTATTGGGCTGATAACATAAGAAAGCAAACATAAAGGGTGATATTTTACCAAACAAAAAACATGATGGTACACTTTGTCATTGGGTTTTCTTTGTTTGCTCTGTTTGGATTATTTGCTGCAGAGATGAGCAGTCAAGCGTTTTTGCTTATTCCCTGTGCCTACACACCCTAGACCAGCTGAAGCCGACACACAAAGCCAGCTGCTCTCTCATGCCATTCTGCCTGACTCGGACTCATGCAGAGCTACAGCAGGAGTTTTGACATGTACTGCTAGCCAGGTATGACATCCTTAAGAGGCGTTACGCCAGCATTTCCCCCTGTGCTTATGCAGGACAGTGGTAAAACTAGCTGATGGACCATCATTTACATTAGCTTTACATTAGCAGGAAAATTCATATGCACAAAAGAAAATCCAGTAAAGATTTTATAGCCAGCTTAAGTTAATTTTGTGCTTTGTACTGCAAAGTCTATGCATACAGCCTTTCCACTTAGGGATACAGCCATCTCCTTTTGTGTGGAAAAGCAGGTGAAAAAAAATCAGGCTGTATTTCTCTCCACTGTATAACCCTCAAACAGTGGAAGATAGAAGGTGTTTTCAATAGGTTCAAAGAACATTCCTGGTGGCATGTAAGAAAACCAACCTTGGATCATGGTAGAAACAGTAGCCTTAACTACTGCACTGCCAAACTCTCTGATCAGCGTTCAACGTCTCTATATTCATTAAAAAATTTCCTGAATGAAACAGCACCTCTCTCATACCTTTCATCTTTTTTCATACACAGCCCCATGCAAGCTGGAATGCAGCAGCTACTTGGCAGTAGATAGCAAAAAAATAGTGTTCAAGACAGCATTCTCCCTCTTCTTCCCCTTCCATTTAGGCTGTATTTTTGTTTTTAAGCTGTTGAAACTGTTTTTCCTGAAGATCTGCAAGGTCCACAACAGCACAAATCAGACAGCGTGCAGGAAACAAGGCAGCTGCTCCATGCTTATAACTACTTTCTTTGTGAAATGAGCTGCCAGTTTATGCTCATCCAACCTGCGCCCAGAACGGGCTGAGAACTGGCCAGCTCACATCCCATTTCAGCCCACTGCAACCGCGTACTGAATGCAGCATGCTTTGTGCAGAAAAAAACAACCCAGAACATAGCCATATTTGCAACCTGTAACATGATGTGTCCCCTAAAAAAATGCACATTAGAAATATTAGAGGACACGTATGATTGCTATGAAAATCACAAAAGTAAATAAATAAATTAAGCTGAAGGCAAAGCTCTTTGATGCCCCAAAAACTTGATTTTCAACTCTGTTCACTTGATTTTATAATGTTTGAAGAAATCACTACAGGTGACTTTTCATGCCTTGAGGATGGTGTCTTCAGCATCAAAGAGGGGGGAACACAGAACAAATGAAAGACATACATAGGCTATGATGCAGCTAAGAGCAAACAATATGCTGGTTAAAAGTCACCTGCAAAACAGTTCAAATATTTAAAGACTGTTTCTGTGTTACAGTCCCAAGGCAGAAAAAGAGAAGTATTTATTGAAGTAGCATCTTCTTGAAACTATACCATGGTCTGAGATACACTAATAGAGAAACTGAGGGACTACAGAGAAAAACACTTCCGTTTTTCTCACTTCTCTCTTTTTGCACATTTGCCAGCACACCCAGCAATTGGGTTCCCTACCACCCTTCTGTGTTTCCTTCACTGGGTAACAGTGGAAACAAAAGAGAAACCTTGATTCACAAAGGTGGTCAAAGTGGTAAAGAACAAAAGTATCACCTGGTGGATACTAGCCCAATTTTACTGACTTCAAAATATTTAAGCATAAAACTCATTATAGCTGTCCAATTATGAAAGATACTAAAAATTCTTACTCCATCTCCTTCTCATGCTGTTTAGTACTCTTGCTTTTTGGAAGAAATACAACGCCAATTCAGCCTATGGGCTCTCCATTGGAAGGTACAGCTCTTGCTTTTGGCTTACATACAAGGGAGCAGAAGCATAAAGTACTCGCTGTACAGATTTTCATTAATTTTCACAAATACTGCCCCAATAGTAAAAAACAAAAAACCCCACATGCACGTTTGAATTTATCCTGTCTGCTTGTATCAGCAAGAGAGAAACAAAGGAAATCAAAATCCATGCAAGCAAAAATCAAATAGTGTTCTAAGAGTGTAAGCAGCATTTACAGTCAAATTTAGATTCAGCTGCCCCTTACAAAAAACCCTGTTTAAATGAAGCAAATTAATTTCCTACATTTTTCTTTTTTAGTCTCTTTTAGCTGAGAATTCTTCTTTGAGCTTTTTGAAAAGAACTGTTGAGACCTGACAATCTTTCCTTTCAAGAGTCTAGCATAGCATTACTCAGCCACATGACAAAGCATCACCTCTCCTATGTTATTTGCACATGTACCATTATGTATTTTTGTTTCAGTCCTTAGTCATAGACCTGTGATGCTTCATCTCTGTAGATGAGTCGCTGATACCATTCATGGAATAGTGGAACAGTCTTCTACTGTGAGTTCGCTGTAGGGTAAATTATATCATGGTGAGGAAAAGGGCAAAAGTATGCCTGTCTTCATGAAGAGGGGAATACCTGACGATTTTGCAGATACTTCTTTCTAAAATGTATTTTAAAAAATAACACTTTAATAAGTGTTAATTTAATAAATAACCCTAAAAAATTGTCTTCAGAGACAAAGCTGCAGAAAAAAAGAGTACTGCATGACAAGAATGACAATCTTCAAAAAAAGCCACTGGCATTAGCTGAGCAGCATGTTGCCAGCACAAAGAGGATAAATCCTGTGTTTCAAAACCTCAGTTCCTCCCCAGAAAATGAAACACATTTAATTAATTGTTGTTTAATCTATACCAGGCATATAACTAGTTCACAGAAAGAAACAATGAATATCAGGCACAGGTCACAGACCTTCTCCAGAGGCCTACTTGTTTTAGCAATGCATCTGGATATCTTTACAATATTTAATTTTTAAGCATTTAATTGCATCAAACCTCTACAATGAAAATTTTGTATCACTAGTTTGTCTAAGAATAAGTTGTAGGCACCTGGCCACTTTTTTTTTCCAGAAAAATATCTGCAGAAAAGTAACTGTGAGATCTCCACAGACAACCTCCAACAGAATGAGCACTAAGTAAGACCAACAAGGAATCCAACTGCTGCTGCATGACCACCACAGGCTGTGTCAAAAAAAGCATTCTGCTATTTCTGCGCTCACAGAACGAGTTTATGAGGCAACCTTGACCGAGCTAGGAGGAGGCTGAACATACTGAGAACAGAGTATCAGAGCACTGGATTTCGGTTTCCCATTGGTTACACCAGTTTTCCTAGGTAGTTAGGTTATCATACACCCTGCCCCCCACCAACTCAGCATTTCCACTTGGTTTACCTTTTCAGGGTCTCACTCGAGATCATGTATTTGACCATGTTTCATTATGTAGTGTGAGCTCTGTCTGTACAATACTGTAATTTTCTGCCAAAAGCACAAACCATTGATAGGACTGTACTATTCTGCCTGTCTCACAATGTTTGAATTTACTAAGCCTGACAGATGGCTAGGCTTTATTACTGGCAAAATATTTCAGTAGTGTGATAGCTGCAACTGATCCAGTTTCCTTAGGCTGTTCATTTTAGAGCTTATCACAGAGAGACTGAAGCTCAAGGACTACAGACATGTCCAGATCAAGCTGAGCATGTCCTGAGATGGGAGGACAGAGCAACACACTCATTCTGGTTTTGGTTTAAGTCATATTTATTTCTAAAGTTCACTGCAATCAAAATGCCCAGAATCTTCATCAAAGGTTTACTTCCTATGGGAGGATCACAGCCTTGATGTAAGCCGTTTGCCCAAATAACACCACTAGTGATAAAAATCAAATGTGCAATTGAACCTCTACTGCTAGGTATGTTTATGTGCATTAGGAAGTATGACATTGAGCCATCGTGTACGTTTTACTTCCAAACTTGGCTTTGCTGTTTCTTATTAAAATCACATCAATCCATGTACACTACACAACAAGTTTTCTTTCCCTGACTGAAGATACTTGTTATGTCAATGAAGGAAACTTTCTCTCTGCAGGTTTTATTCGAAACACTAGCTCATTCTAAAAGAAAACAAACTTCCTAATGAGCAGCTTGGTGAGCTTTGCTGCCAATTTATATATTTAACTCATTTTTTCAGCAATGCTGAATTGCTCATTTTTCTCTTGCTGCCCTCAGGAACAAACCAGATGCTCAGCAAGCTAATGACGAGAGGAAAAGATCTAGTGCCTCAGAATCCATCAACTGTATGTGCCAGGGTGTTTGTAAATACAGTTTTGACCACATTATCACAATAAATAAATGATCTGTGTATAGACCTATCCTGAATAATTTGATGCAATTCAGTGAGCAGATCCTCCTTTTGCAAAGTTAGTGTGCACAAGTCACTGTTCACCCAACTCTTCTCCCCAGTCTAAATGAAATCCAGATAAACTCTCTGTAGTACTCAACGTTCTCTCTATGAGGTTTCACATAAAATTGGCAAAAACTGGGCCTTCAAGGAAACGTTGATCTTCATCATTAGAAATAGTGGAGAAACTGTAATAATGACAAGGCCAGGTTTTTACAGCTGTTCCATCTCACCCCAGTTCTGAGAGCTGTGCCTAAGCAACAGCTTGTACCAGCAGAGAACTACATGCTTCATTTTTTACCACTGCAGACAGGATTTTAGAACAGTATCAGAAAAGAACAGAAAGCCCTAATTTTCAGATCCTTGCATTCAATGTACTGGGCTTTTTTTCATTGAAATTACAAGTTTTGCTTTCTCTAATTCTGAATGGACAGAGCTGAAAGCGAACTAATAATGCAATAGGCAGCATACAGACTCAATGACATCATTTTAGACTCTTAGCTGAATACCATGTTAGCTTACCTGGGGATTTTTAAATAAAGCATATTTTTCACTTTTTTCCAAAAACAGAACCTTATTCTCAGTGTCTCGAGTCCAGTCTGATAACACTTCAACAACATTTTCATGGTCTTCGAAAAACCTTTCTGAAGAGACAGAACAGGTAACATAAGACACTCAAACTCTCTCTCCCCTCTCCCGAGGCTGCAGAAATTCCTGTATAAGAATGTAATCATTATCTGATGTTCACTCTGAGCTAGACAGTCCAGCACTCTTTTCCACTGCACAGAAGGGAGCAAAACCACATGAAAATAGTGTCATGTGGAAGGGCAAATCAGTTGCAGAACATGCCCTCTGTAGCCTTGGCATGCTCCTGGATTCCTTCTGCAACTCTGTGCTGTGGCCTGAAGACTGCCAAGGATGGAAACAGTGACCCACTAGGAGCAGCTGGTTACACCCATGTCTCTCAGTGGCTTTCTGCTTTTGGTTTTTAAGGTTTGCAGTATGATTAGGAGGAGGGTTATATATTCACTTTGGCTACTGAATCGGGGAAAAAATAATCAGAAAAACTTATTTCCTTGATTTTTTACTTACTGAAACAAATGAAAAATTTCTTTTTGTCAGGAGGAAGAATTCTATGCAATGAAAAAAAAAAAATGTTTGTTTCAAACAACTGTATTTAAAAACAGAAATAGCAAAACTGAGGAAACAGGAAGACAGACTGAGAACTGATGTGAAGATACACTGGTTTCTTAAAAACCTCACCAGAGATGTGGGAGACCTAGTGTCAGTTCTCTCCCTTCCTGAGATAATCTGAACCCATATCCTCCACCCAGGAAAGCCACAGGGTATGCTAAGGTTATGTGACTCCAATCTCTTCTTCTGCAGTTTCACTTGTATAAAGTAGCTGAACAGTCACATAAAGCCCCTGTGGAAGGGAAAGGAATTGAGCGTAATTTGCCAGGTAATTTTGGAAGGATCCAAAATGAAATTTTCTACAAATTCAGTATTGGGGGAGGGAATTAACCCAGCTTCAATTTTCAGTATGATTCTGGCCATTTCCTGTGAACAGCTGTACTCTCATTTCAGTGTTCTGTGGTGATCACCTCTTGCAATAGCCTAGACTAGCCTGGTGTAAGTGGAGATAACAGAGCATACATTTTGTAGGCTTTTTTTAACACTTCTTGTTACTTTTGACAAGGGTTCAGTATGTCCCATCAAAACTAAATTTTGTGAATTAATTATACTCACAAAATGAGATTAGCTTCAGGGCCAGTTCACGTGGACAGTAACTTTTAACAACACAAGCAATGTAACCCTTCTCATTTAGCAACTGATACTTGTGCAATGTACTGGAACTATAAAGCATTATATAAAACCTAAGTAACGGTTTGAAGCATAAACAGTATCTTACAGTCCAGGATTGCCATAAAATAATTCTCAGGTTGTAACACTAGTTTTTTAATACTAACTTTTCCCACATATACTTTTGTTTGTTCATTTGCAGTACCAGGCTTTTCTAAAATAAAAAGTATGATATGACCATCCTCAGGAGGGTCATTTTTATAATTATTGTTACAAAAGAAGTGTCAAGTCTGGATGCCTATCATAAGGCAATACTCTATTGCAAAACACATGCTGGTATGTACAGCTCAGTGTTATATCACCATCTCACTAACTGTGATTATTTGTGATATTTAACATGCAATTAATCTAAAACTGTAGTTTATTTTATTTGCAATGATTGTCTTTCAAAATAACAATATAAGACACTCGGTCAAGGATCTTATGATACAGAACTAGCTTGGACTTTCAGTTCAGCCTGAAGTATTTGCTGCTTAGATTTGCTTCTTAAAAATAGTTTTATTTTCTTGAATAGTAACATGGAAAACAGACAGAAAGGGAAAGTGCAGGAAAGCCTGTCTTCTAGGTATGCTGATAGTAACGGAGCTATCTAGAACTGCCAAGAAGTATACTGACAAGAATAAAGAATAGTTCACATTGTTTTGATTTTGAACAAAATTAACTGCATGTTGCTGTGCACTGGAAGCAGAAGAAAGAATACATACCATTCCATCCATATCAAAATTCCCTTCTGCAAACAAAAAAGCTCCATTCGCAGCTGATTTGGGCCTGATGATAGACCTCTGCACCAGGAGTTCATAGACTTTTCCTTTTTTCCTGAACCAACTACTGATTTATTTCCTTTCCTGCTCTTCTTCTGTCCTGGTTTTTACAATCATTTTTATTCACTATGAGAGTAGTTCCTTACTATACAAATACCCTAATGCTAACCCAAAGCACCTAGCTTTAGCTGACACTACAGTAACACAAGTAATTTTTACTTTAAAAAAAAAAAAAGTCTAACCATTACCCCGGTTTTTGTAGCACATGATCTCCCTGAAACCTTCAGTTTTAATTGTACAATGGGGAATCCAAAATGTCTACCCAGATTATGAAGAAACACAAGTATATTCTTTGTAATGATCATGGAGACTCAAAAAACGAATCTGTTTATATGCTGTCATCCTAACACTCAGACGTATTCTCCCAAGTCACACTAGACCAGACGGAGCAATTTTCCAAGACAAGAAAAGACTCTGAAATTATTCAAAGTGATATTTGTGACATTTCTAGGGTCTAATGACATTTCCAGTCTTTTGTTAGTTAAGATAAGAAGGTACAAAAGAATGCAGCAATGTTGCTTCATGTATCATCCTAATAGAGTAGAAAGAACAGATTGGCAGTTAATGTCTCTGTCATTCCTACAAATAGATGAGTATCACCTTGCTCATGCTTTTTCCAGTCAGGCTTTTTCCAGCTATTTTTACATTTCTTTGTTTTACTTTAGCAGGATGACTATTCCTGGGGGTCTTTTAAAGTGCAATATTGACATTTAACTTTCTTTGTCCATTTTTACATCTCTGCTGGAAGACTGTAAACTGAAAATGCCAAAGGCTGACAATTGCCTGTTTCTCTAGGTCAAATGCAACCCCCAAAGAAAGTTGTAGCAATTTTCCTTTTCCTTTTGTGGCAAATACCTTTGCAGCCTGGACAATAAAATGGTTCTGAAATAACTCATAATTAGAGAATACTCCATTCTTAACCAGGCCTTGAAGCCTTTCTGAAGCAAAACTCATTAAGTTGCAGAAAACAATACATTAGATTTGCACAGCTGTTTCCTAGGGACCTGGTGGCCACATTAGTTACTTCCTAAATCATCAGGTTCCACCAGCAGAGCTGCAGTCTCCTCAAAGAGCAATACCCTGTTCACAACTACACTTAAGAAAACAACTATCACAAGTGGAAAGCATTAGAAATGACTGAAACGCTTCTCAGTCAGTCTTGTTTAATTACAGCATCTGTTTGGCCAGTATATAACAACCTGCTGGACAACACTTCACCGCTGCATCCTCTCTTCGAAGAGCAGAGTGGAGTACTGATGTGTTTGAGTCTGTCACTGCCTTGACAAACAGTGAAATTCACATGGCTCCTTCATTTTGTGTGAAATAGAATAATGGAAATGGTGATGGGCAAGAAGCCTTCTACATCTGCATCATCCCTCAGCTTAAAGACTCTCATGTTCCAACGAACACCAGTGGACACGTGGGTAGGAGAAATGTTATTAATTATTTTTTAAGACTACCAATAGCATAGGATGTACTACATCTATTTGCTATACACTCTGTCACTACACCACTTACCTATTTGCAGCTCTGGGTTCATTTCATACAAACACCAGTCGACGTTGCAGTCACAATGGGTTTTCTCAAAGAGATTGTCTAAAACATCCCGTGTCACCTGACGCTCATCCACCATTAGTGACTTTGTGCTGTTATCGTACATGTGCACCTTGACAACAAGCTGAGTACAGAGTCACAGAAGAGTCAGTTAATTTCAGAAACAAGTAAAAGTCTAGTCTGAATTTGCTAACACAGATAAGAAAGATTAAGGCTGAAGGTTATTACAGATTCAAAGGCACACTGTCCCACAGGGAGCTGAGGGAATAAAACAGCTTGGAAGCTTTCACATTATATTGCCACCAAAATAAAGACCTCTTCTCAAAAGGAGAAAATTGAGCCCTGTACATGACTTCAGGAAAGGTGAAATTGCTATGGAGAAAAAGCAGAAGTTAATCTCTTCTCTAAATCTACTAGATGTGCCATTAAGGAAAATGCTTGATAGGGAAACCAAGTACAAAAGGACAGAGTGTCCTTAATGCAAGCTAGAAACGCGGACAACTTAGTTTTAAATGAGAAAAAGAATGAAAGAATCTTGCTATGCCAACAGATATGAAATTGTATTGTACTAAGATGGGCAGTAGTCCAGCACCCACCAATAAGCAAGCAGATGGGTTACTTACACTGACCAAATTAACCTATGACACTCACTATTTCTTCATATTGTGAAGTACTTGTTAAATGAGAAAGTGTGAACTTTTTTTCAGCAGGGAACAATGCAAGAAAATGCTGAAGTATGTAAAACGTGATAAAGAACTGAAAATACATTATAAAGAAAGTATTTAAAATGCTTCATTAGTGCTGGAAACAAAAGAAAATTGTCTACAGGATCTGTACATGTATATGGAAACTGGAACTGGTGAGTTGGGAGGACTTCTCCACACAGTGTTCTTTAAATAGCTCCTTATTCTAAAATGTGTGCATAAGAAGCTTTGGTATTATAGAGACAATCTCTGTTAAAGATCAGGTCAAAGCACGAAGTGATGATCCCCAAGAAAAAAACTACACTATCTCTGAAAAGTAAAAGCAAATCTAACAAAAAATGTGAACTCACTTTGATTCCAACCCTTGTAAATAGCTGCCTCTCTAAAATAAGCAACTGAACCATAGGGCAGATTACAGAAAAAAAGAAATGTTGTACACGCATAATCTACACAATATCTGGGGGCGGGGAAGAGCATTTTGTCTGGTTATAGCTGACTGCTCAAAAACATGCATCTTCCATCTTCGGAGTCACAGAATGGTTGAGATTTGAAGGCACCTTTGGAGGTCACCTGGTCCAATCCCCTGCTCAAGCGAGGCCACCCAGAGCCCATTGTCCAGGACCATGTCCAGATGGTTTCTGAGTATCTCCAAGGGAGGAGACTCTACAAATTCCCCAGCAACCTGTGCCAGTGCTCAGCCACCCTCACAGTGAAAAAGTGTTTCCTGATGTTCAGTTAGAATCTCGTACGTTTCTGTTTGTGTCCACTACCTCTGGTCCTGTCACTGGGCACTACTGAAAAGGGCCTGGCTCCATCCTCTTTGCACACTCCATTCACATGTTTCTATAGATTGCCGAGACCTCCTTGGAGCCTTGTATTCTCTAGGCTATGCAGTCCCAGCTTTCCTCATAGGAGAGATGCTCCAGTTCCTTAATCATCTTTGTGGCCCTTTGTTCATTGGGATGGAACTCTCTAGAGCTTGGAGGAAGCGATCCTTGAATATTAACCAAGGCACTCTTTCAAGCAGATTTTTGAAGAAGCCAAAGTCTGCTCTCCTGAAAGCCAGGGCTGTGAATTTCCTTTTCACCATCCTCCCTGGCTTCTGCCATCCGCTTTTGGTAAAAGAGAGAGAAGACTAGTTTCCTTGACAATTATTTAGTCAATTTGGAATTCAAGAAATAGTAATTTCATTATAGTGAAGCCACAAGAAGATTAAGCCTTACTTCTACCCTATGGTTTCAAATATTCAGAATGGGAGGAAAACAAATAGTCTTCAAAATAGATGTTTCCTCCCAAAGAGGAATTGCTAATGCTGCAAGGACAAGAGGGTGACCAATGAGTAGTCATAAGTTTAGTTACTGAGCTTTCTAAAGACAACATTGGTGAAATCCTCCCAACAAATTCTCTCAGAAGTAGCATTTGTACATGAATGTAAAGTACTCTGTGGGAACCATCTCAAGTTTGGGCACCCCCAAACTTATTGGAAGCTTCAATTCTTCTTGGAAGCCCTGCAGGCTCTGATCTCCAGCACCTCCCATCTCCTGTTTGAGCAAGACTGAAAGGTCATGACTTCTTCACCCACTTTTCAGAGTTACTAAGCATCTGCGGCTTCTGTTGCATTCAGCTGGAACACTAGCTTAGGATGAGTGGGCATAATTACATGACACACTGCAGCACTGTGCAGACAGTGGCAGGAAACTTTCTGATTTGTTGGTCTAAAATAACTTCTATTATCCTTGTACATTACTACACTGCTGTGAAAAGATTTAGCAAGACAACCCTCATTAATTTAATTGGGATTAGCAAAATCCACATTTGCTGTAGAAGAAAAGTTTAATACTTCTGGAATCAGCACAGCATAAGCAAGCAAAGTTTTTATCTGCATTCCACTTTCTCTAAAGTAACCTATCAGAACAGCAGACTCTGCCCCAACATTGGAAAAAAACAGAGGCAGAGCCTTCCAAGTCCTCTTAAAAATAAGTCCCTCAGAGCTAGCATTCTCACAGAGACTTGTCTTCAGGTGGATGACAAGACAGCTCCACAGAGTATCTTTAGATGTCTCAAGTTACAGACAAAATATGAAAAAGCCTAGGAATTTTAGTAAGAACTTTTATTATTGAGAAGAATAATAGATACTTAGCTGATAACTCTTACGGTAGCATTTCACAGTTTTAAGGCTCACCTTTTTAACTTTGGCTTCCTTTAGTTTCTCCAATGCAAGTTTAATCTTGTCAGCTTTAGCCTGTGCCTCTCGTTCTTCCTGAAAAGACACGAAGATATTTGATATACTTCTTCTTAAGTAAAGTCAGCAATTTGTGTTTACTTGAAAAGAGTTGTTTCTTGTTATTTATATCCAGAACATAAGGCTTGTCATGGGAAACTTCATAGTTACAGCTTTCCTTGAGCTAACATTCTCCAGCCAAAGCTTTGATTTACAAGCCCAGCACTTCCAATTATACAGCTCATACATGATCTGTTCTTCCAATGCTACAGGAATGTCTGAAAACTGGACTCTTCTATTTCCCTATGGATTACAGCTGATACAAAAGAGAAGGCGAAGCAAGATCTAGTCTGAATGAAACAGCACTGCAGGGCTTGGAAGAAAACTTGCTTCTCAGTAGGATTAGGAAAACTAGAATCTTTAGGATCTTATTGAAAAATTTGGCTTGCAATTATAACACTTATAATTTTAAACTTTCTGTTAATTACATTAATTTAATTGAATTCTTTCACTTGCCACATATGAGCTCTTATTGCATGCATACTTACTGTGAGGAACACCTCCTTAAATTGGATGATATCATGGGTTTTTAATCTAGTAATGGATCTAGTCATATTAACACAGACACAGTTAAATAGAGCACTCAAGTTCATTCCAGTTTTTGCTGAATGCCACAGTAAGATACCTAAAAATCTCAGCTTCACCCAGCTCTTCTTTTACAAAGCAGCTGTATCGGTATCACGCCTCTCTCAATATCAGTAAGGTCTGTGATCCAAGAAGACTCTGGATCCCGAGCTACTGAGAGTTTTAGGTACATGTACCAGATGCCAGTGCCTACTGTTGCCTCTGTGACTGGTTTACAGATTGTGACCATTTATTTTTGCCATCTGTCTTCCAGTAGTCTCCCCCAGTCACATAGGGAGTTGGAGAAGTACATTTTGGACAGCAAGTAACTGGTTTCTGGGGCTGCCTTGGACTGTTAGTACTACTGGAGGGTTTTGTTTCTTTCCAACTTTAAATCACTGCTCCTCTCCATTGAAAACTGTCTTGTCTTTGCTTTCTTGCCTCTCTGCTAATTTTTGCTGTCCCTGTTGCATGCTCGCACCTTTGCAGTTTCCTTTGTTTTGAAGGGGTAGGATTCTTTACTATGGTACCCACAGACACCCCCAGCTTCCAGTCAATGACTGTAGTTCCTGCCCTGCTTCCGCACAAGATTCTTCCCTGTGTTACCTTCGGCCTCCACTCTCTACCCTGAAGTTGTAATTTTAGTGGTCTTTGGGCTAAGAGAAACCGAGGAGGCTGTAATTCATAGCAGATGCACTTGCAAGAAAATAGGCCTAACTAAGCATTGCCACCACATCCTTCTTACAGAGATATCATAGAATCATAGCAAAAAAAGAGCTAAAAAGGTTATTTTATTCATCCCAGGTTCAACTACAACTAAAGTACTCCTGACTGACGACCCTCTTGCTGAACTAAACATCTTTTATCACTTCTTCCCCTGGATACTAGCACCCTTTCAGATATCAGAAATGAAAGGTAAGGTGTACAACCTGAAAGAGATGACTTCAAGCATCTTTGCTGTTGTCAAATTCTCCACTATAAATACCAGACAATCAGTTTTTACATGTTCTTTTGTTTTTAGATCCACAGGTATGGAAATCTGCATTGCTACAGCTCAGAGATGCTAACTTTCAGAACCTAAAAAAAGCTTCCATAGTTGAAGAGAAGCTGTTGGACAAAAGTGGCTTTCACAGTAAGGCTGCCTGTTCTACAGAGGGAAGAATACACAGCCTCTCCCACTGCGTCCCCCCCTTTATCATCTCAAAACACCTCTCTGCAGGGAGCAGGAAAAGCATCTTAACCAAACTGGTTGAGTGTGGTGCAGGCAGGTTTTCTGCTGAAATTTTTAGGCAAGCGTAACTCAGGCTTCACCTGCATGTGACCTGTGTTAACAGAGTTCACACATTGTACAAAACTGCAACAGAGGTCTCATCTGACAAGCCTTCATGTGTTCATAATGTTTGTCTTAATGTTTACTTAATGTTTATGCAAAGTAAATAGGCTATCACATGCAAATTTTTAGCAAAATTTAACTTTTTAAGAAATGCTTTGACAGGCTAAAAGATTTGTTTTGCCACTACAGTATCATCACCACGTTTGCTGGACCTTCAAGCAGAAGCACATAAAAGTCATCCAGATAACATCACAGAAAAAGCTTATTTAGCTTAAGGACAGTTTTTAAAAGAAACATCAGAATTGATGGAAACCTGTAAGATAGCTCTATGCTGCCCTTCCCAAAATGGTGGGATCTTTGGCCATGCTTTGCACTGATGCCAAAGCCAAGTTCTCTACAAGAAGCTAATAACTGATTAGCACTTACTAAAAAAAATTCAGTGACAGGTTTTCTGTTAATATAAACCATTTGCAATGATTTATGCCTGTCTTGGGCTATCAAAATGATGATTAGAAAGGCGAAGGAATGGGCAGTAAAATTGCTGAGCCCACTATAACTGTAGAACCTTCCCAAGATGTTTCCCCCTGGGATATTCACTATTGTTCCAATGCAAAATTACAAAAACTATTGAAGACTTAGAAAAAGATTCCACCCAGGCTTACCTGGGTGAGTGGCTCAGGAGGAGGTGGTGGTGGTGGTGGTGGAAGGTCTAAACCAGGGTCTGGAGGTGGAGGGGGCAAGTCATCCTCAAACCGTCCAGTAATGGTAACATAGACACTTGATTCAGAATAAACGTCACTACATGAGCCTGTTGAAGGCTGAGTGACTGTACTTTGCTGGTTGCCAGAAGTTGTTTTCTGGGCTTGTAAAGTTCTCTGTTCAACATCATTTATGTCTGCTACAAGATCAGCCATTAAAGCATCCAGGTCTTTGTCCTCTAGGGCACTTAGAGATTCTGTAAAGAAAACCACAAGATACATCAGAGTGACTATAACACTATGTTTGCATGTATGTACTGTTTTAGCATGGAAACACTGTGTTTCCAGTTCAGTGGAGATTAAATTGCAGAAGGCAGGTTACTGTATAAGATATTAAGGTTTAACACTTTAAATGGGTTCAAGAAACAAACGTGGTTTTGGAATAGCCATTAATCTGGTCATGCTGAAGTTCAGAGTACAAGGAACTCTATGAACACAAATTAAACAGGACAGGAAGCTTCTCTTTCAGTGATACAGTCTCAGGCCCTCATGATGTTATGAAACCTGGTCCTGATCCAGCAAGGTTTCTGGGTGCATGCTTAGTGATATGGATGCAAGAAATTCCATTAGCTCCCATTAGGCTATTTACTTCTTTGGGACATAAATGCTTAGCAAGTTTTGGTACAGTAAATAACAAACCATGTAATTGAGGCCTAGATCCAGAATATCTTCACATACTACTACTATTCTACAACTCTAAAATTAACATGAAGCGAATCAGAGAGATCTAAGTCACAAGAAATTGTATGGTGTCATTTGCAGCACATCAGTAATTGTGTGATCAACATCTCTGACATACCTCATATAATATGCTGGGTTTTGAGGATCTTTAAGCAAAGAACAAATAAGATAGTCTCTTTTCAAAAGCATCTTATCAACCAGATAGAAAACACTGTAACTTTTGTTTTCTGTCTTTCACTCTGACAGAGTAAAGATAAAATTCTACACTGGAACTTCAGATGCAATCAATTCTTTGGTTATTTGAACTAGACATGGTATAAGAGATCCTGTAGAATAACATCCTGTAAGATGATTTAACCTTCTGGAAGAGAAGGGTTCTTTAAGAACGAACCGATTCAGTGGTTTAAATCTCTTTGAAGAACCTAGTTTAAAAAAAATTCAAAAATAACAAAGTGGATTTATTTCCCTTCTGGAAAGGGATGGAGGGTGCTGAACTTGATAGTCAAAAATGCTAACATAGTCCAACATAGAACTTTCATCATACTAAGTGTGAACGTGTCACTAGACAGTCTTAAGTTTATTCTGCTTTACCTGTTACGGTAATAGAGTATTTTCATAAGCTTTTATTTTCAGTGGGAAAGTTGGCTTATGATCCTCTCTATTTACATACCTCTACCCTCATTGCTGGTAGAGACATGAGGTGCTTAACAGTGAACTGATTCTGGGATAAAAACATAGGTTAAAACCAACTCAGGCAAATGCAAACAACCAGCCCGCAGTAAAAAGAAAAAACAAAACCCCAAAACAAACAAAACCAAAGGGATTATTAAATATATAATATATATTTTATATATATATTTAATAATAACTCAAATAAATTTTCTCATTTGGTTTGTCACACAGCCTCAACAAGCAGCTGTACAAGCAAAAGCAACAGTGTAAACCAGAATGAGAATAAGCAACATAAAGTGGAAGCAGTTGAAGCCAATACTTCCATCAGACAAAAGTGTTCATGTAGCTCTGACCTCACACTGAGGAACCTTGCTTCTATTAAGTTAAATACTTACATTAAAAAGGTTGCGTTTTTGCAAGTTGTTTGGGGGACTTCTGATTTTTGTTTTCCTCTACTCTCAGACATTTTTAAAAGTCTAACTTCTGACTCCTATCTAAGACTGAGCAACGTCCCTAAAAAAAAGTTGGCCCCTCCGAAGCTTCCTGAATTGAGACACATAAATATATCCCCGCCCCCCTCCCCCCAGCAAAACAGGTTTTTTTGTTTTGGTGGTGTTTTGGGGTTTTTTTGGATCAAGGGTGTTTAAAGTTTTTCTTCTCATTTGTTGCTGTGAGGTATTTTAAATAAGCATGAAAAGCATGAGAAAGTCCATTCAGTTACTTACCATTTAAATCTTTAAACCCAACTGTAAAGCTAAATTCATCATTGGACACTTTGGGGGATGCAGGTTGTACAGTCTCCACTCCTAAACTCTGTTAAGGTAGAAGAAAAAAAACAGGCATCTGATGACATAATTACTACTACAAACATTAATATTTGTAAATCAATTACCTGGATTTGTCTAACTGAATTGATTTTTCTGCAAGGAACAGACTGACACACACTAGTTTCTGGGATTATGCATAGACTGGTAAACTAAATAGGACCGGGACAAGGGTTCAAGCACTGTCTCAATTATGCCAAGTGTTTTGATGGTTTGCATGCTTCTCAATACAATGTTGACCCATGCCAACTGCAACTCATTAGGCAACACCCAGGCTCAGTGTGGGGAACAACAGAGGCTAGAGCTGTTTCTAATAGAGACAGTGGGAAAAGCCAGACTGATTTTTAGTTTTTGGTGGTTTGTTTGAAGGGGGAGCAGAGCGAGGGTGTTGAAAGAGTTTAACTGTGTATACATTTGAGCTGTGCAATGCTGTTTGCTCCAGAGTGCTTTATTTACTAATATAGAACCTATCTGTTGCTTTCTCATGCCGTTTGCAAAAAAAAAAAAACAAAAACAAACCACCCAAAAAACAACACAACATGCTGCTGTTAGCAATGTAAACTGCAAATCTGCATAGTTAGATAGAGAATTCCTAGTTTCTGGCTTGTTTAGGAAGCAGGCAGGGAACCAGTGCTTCACAAGTCAGGAAAAGCACAGACAGTGGAGATAGAAAAAGATACATTCTCCCTTCAACAGTGAGGAAGATGATAGCTCTAATAAGCAAACAGTGTGGACAAGACTGGAAGAAATTCCAAGGATCTGCCTAGACCATGCACCCATCCCAAAGCAAGTCACTTACACCTGGGTCATACCTGAAAAATGTATACTTAACCTGATTAAAAAGCTTCCTATTAGATAAATTCCACTATCACCTCTGGTAATTTGTTCCACTGCTTCATTATTGAGATTACTATTCCTGCCATCAAATCTTTCTTGTGATATTCATCCTAAACTTCCTTTGCTACAGCTGAAGACAATTCCCTGTTGCCCTACTCTCCATGGACACGAGGAACCAAGTACTTCTTTCTGCTCTGATGCTGCCTTTGATGTATTTCAAGATTATCAGTTTCCTCTAGACTAAACAACCTCAATCAATCTTTTCTTATAGGTTATGTTTCTTTTCTTTCTCATCATTCCCATTGTTTTCCTCTGGATTTTCCCCAGTCAACCCTCCTTCTCCTCAAAATGCAGTGCTAACACTGGACAGTTTCCCGGTTGAGGTCTTACCGATGCTGTGCAGAACGGAAGGATTACTTCATATAGCCTACAAGCTATACCCTTGTTCATACACCCCTGTGAGATGTTTGTCTACTTGTGCTCATACTCAATTTGTACCAGAGGCATTTACATTTCTCAGAGTTGCCTGAAACTGAGAAGCATTTTCCATTAAAATTAATGCAAATGTTTTTCTTGGCAGCTCTTTTCACCTATTTCCCACCCAGGACAAGTTGGTTTCTTCTGAAGTTATATAGAGCTGGAAACCAAAGCAGTGATAACTTTAAACACTGTTTCTGTGTTAATACTGACTCTCATAAAAATAGACACAGTATAAATATGGGAAGAGGGAGAAATGAAGCACGAGAGAGTTTTACAGTGCCCAAGGAAAAAAAAACTATAAAAGAGAGGGCACAAAATGTATTGATGAAAATGACTTCAACACCATAAAGGAAATACTTTCATTACTAATCTAACAAGTCGTAACATCTCATAATGGCCATAAAAGTGCAGGAAAAAAACGAAAGTACATGCAAAGGGAAATAAAAGGGAAAACAAAATGCTAAAAAGTTTAAAATTAGGTCATAGAAATATCAGAAAAGTGCAATTTTGAATTTGCATTTCTTTTTCAGCCTTGTTACGCAATGTGAAGGCACCTTTGTGTGTTCCTATCATTTACTCTTACTTTAGGAACAGACAGATTAGTGAAAAAGGGTGAAAAGCTATCTACAGTCTCATTTTGGAAATTAAAAGTCTAAAGAAATTAACAGAGGCAGGTCTGTAAACTGAAAGTCTACAGGCTTTCAGATATGCCTGTATCCTTCTCCCACACCATGCTGGGGTAAGAGGGGATGCCAGCACTTTAGAGAGGGGGAGGAGTAGTCAGTCTCCGTCTTAGGAACATGTTCCATCCCACCCAGTACTGCACCGAGTGTAGAGAGAGAAGAGGGTTACTCTTACTCTGTCCCCATCACCTGCACTCCCAACAGTGCTGTGTCCAATCTGAGAAGGTGAAATTTATCACAAGCAGTCTTTTGTTGAACTTCAAGGCATAATAATGAAACAAAATTACCCTAAAACCCTCCCTCTCTCTCTCTCAAATAAGCATGCACAGTTATAAAAAGCCCTTAAAAAGCAGAAAGGCTACCAAGGGGCAAAGTAAGGATTTGACAGCCAAGAATGTCACATCAAATCTTGGATTTCACACAGTATAAGCGTAATTCTTATTCTGTGGCTCAGGTTTATTGGTATTTAATTCGGCAAGCACTGGGATTCACCAAGAGGGAAGACCCCATAAAACAGAGGACGTAAGCAGTCAGACTCCCACAGAATCCACAAGCATCCATCTATTAAAGTACAACAGATGTACTGACTTTTGGGATTGTTTTTTTTTTTTTAAGACACAAAAATTCTCCTTTCATCAGGTTTTGCAGGAAGTACTCCATGACTATAGATTTAGAAACAGGCTCATGCTATTTTATAGTTTCCTCTCAAGAGAGTAGTCTGCATTGGCTGTAATGTCTCTATATATTCTTGAATGCCACCCTAGCTGTAACTTAGTATTTTGCCATATCTAAAGATCACTCTTATGCATATATTGAAAAGTTGCTTTCATTTTCAAAGTTTACATTTGACACTCGGGCTACATCCCATTTACCCATGTATGCAAAGCATTTGTACCTGAAGATTCTTATTCAAACTCTTCCTGTTTTGACAGTAACTTTCAATTTCTTGGGACCAAGCCCAGAGGAATTTAAATTGTTTATTCAGGTTTTTTTTGAGAAAGCATCTTCCATAAGCAGTTAGCTCCCTTTAACAATCTAGCTGGGGCTGATACTACTGTATTCTTCAGGCCACTTGTTTTCAGTGTCAAGCAGAGAAATTTAGTTGAAAGTTTTTCAAAATAATGTATCTGTATTTATTCAGAGTGGAAGTACATGAAAAATGTAGAAAAGTTGCCTCTTTTCTCTAAAGCATAATAGCTATTTTTCTAATCTTGATGGAAAAAAGAATTATCTACCTGGGTCAGCATGTCCATCTCCCCAAGTAAATTGCTGAACATTTCATCTATATCATCACAGGTTTGCTCCATCTGAAAGAAAAAAATCCACAGAAAAGGAATCATCATGAGTTCATTTCAAAGCCAGCAATGGTCAAAACCAGAGAATAGGCAATGTTCTTTTATAGTATGTTCTCAATTAACTTCAAAACAACTGTTCACAACTTGCAAAAACCTCTACCCATAATTTAGAAATAACTACTAACAGATCAGAATGTCAATCCTGTACATACTGAAACACACGCTTAGGTTCTACACTCATTACGAGTTCCAACAACCTCCTTGTATTATTCACATTTCATAGGTAGTCACTAGCTAACAAACCATGGTTGTATTTTAAACATCAAAGAAATGTAGCTAGTGAGAGATGAAGAGGGAAACAGAGTTTGAGGCTGGGAAATTCCTGAATGCTTCATTTTGAAAGCATTTCTTTGGCTTAGGTGACTAATACAAGAAGAGTTTATTAGGTGTTATCTAGTGCAGGACCTGGTTATGGTTAGGTACATGACCAACTTTTTGTCTCAGTATTTCTCCCAATTTTCTTTCAAATACTAGTGCACTGAGAGAACTCCAGTCTTACCTAACCTCAAGACATCTGAGGGAGAGCACTGAGACAAGGAAAATGGATACATGCTGCATGACGGTAAATGGTGGCTCTTGTCACAAGATGGGGGTGTGAGGACAGCACCACACACCAAGTTACTGGGGAGATACAGCTTCTGCAATAACCCTCTTCCTCTTCCTCATGCATTTATTCCTTTGCAGGGACAGAAGTAGTGTAGAAGGGTTCTGACATGGAGCACTGCCAGAGACAAGAACTATAAACATTTTCTTAATATGCTCAAGCCTCCAAGTGATTGAAAACTCTGGTACAGATAGCATAAAACTAGGGTTCAAACTTTAAACATGTGAGTAGTCTCATTGGTTCGCTAGGTCTATGTGCACCTAGTGCACATAGTTTTCATGGCAGGGTTTTGGAAGTGAGAGGGCTGGCAGGGTGGCTTCTGTGAGAAGACACCCAGAGCAGCCCCCATGTCAGAGAGAGACAGTAGCTCCAGCTGGCTCCAAGATGGACTTGGTGCTAGCCAAAGCCGAGTCCATCGGCAACACTGGTGGCACCTCTGTGACAACATATTTAAGGGTAAAAAATGCTGTGCAGCAGCTGTAAGAGAGGAGTGAGAAAACGTGACAGGAACAGCCCTGCAGGCAGCAAGGTCAGTGCAGAAGGTGGGGAGGAGGTGTTCCAGGTGCCAGAGCAGAGATTCCCCCGCAGCCAAGGTTGTTCTCCTGCAGCCCGTACAGGACCATGCTGGAGCAGATATCCACACTGCAGTCTGTGGAGGACACTGCACCAGAGCAGGCGAACATGCCCTGAAGGAAGTTGCAGGCCATGGTGTGACCATGCTGGAGCAGGCTCCTGGTGGGAACTGTAGCCTGTGGAGAGGAGCCCGCACAGAGCAGGTTTTCCGGCAGGATCTGTGACCCTGTGGGAGACCCATGCTGAAGCAGTCTGCTCCTGAAGGACTGTACCTTGTAGAAAAGACCCCTGCTGGTGCAGTTCTTGAAGAACTGCAGCCTGTGTGAAGGTCCCAGGTTGGAGAGGTTCATGAAGGACTGTCTCCCATGGGAGGGTGCCATGTTGGAGCTGGGAAACAGTGTGAGGAAATAGAAGCGGCAGAGACAGTTACGCACTGACCACAGTCCTCATTCCCTGTCCCCCTGCACTGCTTGAGGGAGGAAGAGGTAGAAGAGTTGGGAGTGAAGCTGAGCCTGGGAAGAAGGGAGGGGTGGGGTAAAGATGTTTTTAATTTTGTGTTTGTTTCTCATTATCCTACTGTCTTAGTAAATGGTAATAAATTAAATTAATTTCCCTATGTTGAGCTTGTTTTGCTCAACAGTAATTGGTGTGTGTTTTCCCTTGTCCTCATCTCAACCCATGAGCTTTTCCATTGTATTTTCTCCCCCTGTTCTGCTGAGGAGGGGGGAATGATAGGGCAGCTTGGTGGCCTCCCACAGTCAACTCACCACAGCACCTTACAGGATGAGGACCAACCTGATGAAAGAAAGCAATCAACTGAGGACAGGAACAACTCTAACGACTATAAAGACCAGCAAGTATCCTGTTCTTCAATCTTAATGCTTTTCCTTTAAAAGAGCATCTTGAGTCACAGAACTATCCCATAGTTAAATGATAAAAGGCCACTGAACCACTACAGTCAGTATCTGTTGTCTGAGAATTACTTGGTAGCATGTCTTGAACATGACAGTTAATACTGAAGCAATCTGAGCTGCTCTGCCTCCTTTGCATTCTTGGTATTTCTGGCATCTACATAAGCAAGACCACCCTAATTTCCACTTGCCCTCTTACCACCTGTGTTATCTCAAACACCAGAATTCATTAGGTGAAGGCATGCACAGCTTTCATCAGTCAGGCTCGGGGCATATTCTACCTGCTTTAGACTGTTTTTGTAGCTGGTGTAACTAAACCAGGCACAGGCAACCAGGAACTGGACTTTGAACTTTCACAGTCCTCTCAAATCCCACAAATCAAAGATTTAAAGATTTCAGAACCGGATTCTGTTAAAAACATTTTAATAGGATGTGGTTGGCAGGGCTGAGGGTATCCCTACCCCAACAGTGGAGATGGTACAGCTATGCCTGTGTAACACAGAACACACATCACACATGACTGAGTGAATGGAGAGCTAAAGTCACCTTACCTGCTTCATTTCCAGGTGACAAACCACACTGGATGGCTCACTCTGTATGTATCATACAGAGCTTTCTCTATAAAACTCCACTTCTGTAGATTCAACAGTATACTGGTTGGGTAAATGATTACTGACTCTTAATTGATTTATTTGAATCAACAGCTGTATAGCTTCCTACACACCTGGCACTTGGAAAATCGATTTTCATAAAAAGGATAAATAAAATGGCATTTATTTGATTAGGCAGAGTCAAGTCAGAGTTGTTATGTGACAAAAAATAGAGCTGCAGTTCATACTGACAAGTATCTCATCGGTGCTTAAATAGTACTGAGTAATTTTATGTTTTTCCTGTTTTCTGATTTAGGAGAACAAAGCATCTGCTGGGGTAATCTTATCAGCTCTAGCCCTTGTATGTTTTTGTGGGTCTTCTTAACCACTGGCTAGATCTACTTTCAGGAAAAAGTCTTCATAGCGGTTCCTCTGACAAATTGAAATCCTGCTTTGCTGTATTTTTCCAGAACAGAAATATAAAAGTGGTAAAAAAATTACTCTTGAGTTACAACCAGGAGACATTATCAAAAGGAGGAGTAAGAATTGCCTAAAAAGGCAAAAAAACCCCTAAGAACTCTCTTCAGTAGTTAACAAAAAAAGGCAAGAGAACTGAATATTGCATTATACAACACACTCAACAAATTACACAATTTTTACAGGTTCTAATAAATTTAGAGCTTCTTTATTTGCAATTACATGATTTTCTGAATCTCCAGACACATTTGATTCATAAGAAAAATAATGTAATCCTATGAAAAAGCAATGTGCAAAGAATTCTGTAAGAATTTCCACTGTAAATTGGGGCTGAGTTAGTCACTGATGAATTGTCCTTATCAATTCAAGTAAATGACGTTTAATACTAGGGGGTTTTTTTGACCTTAAGCACATGTGGGAAGGGGGAAGGCCTGAACATATAATTTGAGAAGGAAATATGTCAATGTCCCTTTCAGGCGTCACTTTCAATGAACAGACATCCATCATCATCATCAGAGTGATAAAGCCATGTTGTCACCAAGCCATTGCCCATACTGGTCTCTCTCTTTTTTTTTTTTTTTTTTTTTTTTCCCCCCCCTCTTGAATTTGTGATGGGTTTAGGAAGACAAAATCATCATAATCACCAAATACCCTGAAAATATTTTTATGTTAAAACACACTGAATGATCTTTTAAACTGATATGAGAACTCTCCAGATTCATGGGGGATTTTGGAAAGAGCTAGAAAAGCAAAAGATAGTAAAACGAGTCCCCAAAACATTGAACTGCAAACCAGTGTCCATCCACTCTCCTCCTCTTTGATTCTGCTCCACAATAATTTCAATTCCTTTTATTTTATTTGAATTTATTTTTATTTTATTTGATTTTATTCAAACAAGAAACTCAAAGTGAAACCTGCAGGTGTATGAGCTATTATTAACAAAACAGGGGAAAGGATTTACCAGAGTCTCCAGAAGAATACTGAGTTTCATACTCAGTCCTCCTCTATATCCACTGAACAGTGACTTTTCTGACAGGTTTTTCTGTATATAGTACTAATTACTCCTAAAATCATATCAACTACAATAAACTGAAGAGAGGAAAAAAACCCACCAAGACAGCATTTTTGCAAGAAGTTTCTCATGTTATATATAAAATATTAAGCTGAGAAAAAAATCAGAATTAAAATAAAAAGAGGAAATTGCGGTTGTCAAGAATAAACATGCTAAGGAGGGGCTTGTGGGAGGGCATATATGTGAAACCTAACCTATTTTGAAAGTGGTTGATTTTCAAACTGATGTCTTCTAGACCACTTTTTGAAGTAACACGAAGCATACAGGCAAAGGTATTCCTTGTCCTTTATTTCCCCCAAATTTCACATTCCCAGATCTTCATTGAGGTCTCATGAAAATATATTTTTTTTTATTATTTTTTTTTAATGCTTCTAGATTTCTCACAGTGTATATGTAAGGGGTTGGGGCATTTGCCCTTCAGCTTGCTATTCTAACCACCAAGTCTCACTATTTAGTTTATGCATATTAGACTCTCACAGGTTTATATAATACATACATTTTGACTCTTATTTTGACTCAATACATATTCACCCCAGCATTTATCAGAAATCCCCCAGACCTGTTAGACCTATTATTTTTTTACCTTCCCAATTTCAATTTTAGCAGCCTCTTTGCTGATAAAAGTAATTTAAATCTAAATTAAGAGAAGTGAATAACAAAACTCTGCATTGCATTTTATTGTACTCTGTATTTCTAGCATCTTTGCATTTCAGCTCACCCAATTAAAAAAAAATAGTTTCCACATATTTGTTCACACATCTCCTTACCTGCAGTTTCTGTCATTTGTAGTATCTGCCTTTTCTCCCTTACATGCTTTGTTGCCATTTCCAAAGACCTGCTTTCATCCATTCAGGTGGTGCTCTGAGGGGGCCTCCAACCTTTTACTTTTCATAAGAACCTGCCCTGCTGCCCTGGATGACAATACCAAACTCCTGTGCACCGTACTTCTAAACTTGGCAACAGACCCACACAAAAATTCTTCCCTCTCCTAAATATCTACTCCATATAAACCCTGATTTTGAAATCGAGATGTAAATTTCTACATTTTTTGAGCTATGGGCTAGAAAGTTGGAATGACGTTATCTCACTTCTAACACCAGAGAAATTTGGCAGGTGCAGAGAAGCAAGCTAGCCCACAGCGATGGCCAGGAAGCTCTCTCTGGGCCAACCTGGTATGCTTGCATGGGCTATGTACTTTGCTGACAGAACAACATTGTTTTCCCCTGGGGATGGTCCAGTATTCAAGGGCACCAAAGAAAAATGCTGACTGAGAAATTTCTTGCTCAGCTGCAAGAATGGAGCAGCGATCTTTGCACTCAGTCTCACGGTGCACATTCTTACCTGGGTTAAGTAGAACCTCACCTATGTTAGTGTCCTGCACTGACAGGTGGAGCTGAAACTGCCTTTGTTGGTCTATAATATGAACTCTGTAATTAAAATCAGGATACGATTTCTGCATAGATGCATACATTTTGATTTTTTAATATACTAGAAAGAATAATAAAACAATTTTATTTTTTTAAGAATGAAGAAAATTTTGTGATTTGCACACTTATGTAAGACAACTGCACTATGTCTATGAACAATACATAGGAAACTGAGTTGTTTGATAGAATCACTATCACTTGGGAGGAAGCTAACAGAACGAGTAGTAAAACAATGGCATGAAATTCAGCCTGCTTAAAAAAGAAACTATTAAAAAAATATCAGGAAAGCTGACAGAGTGTTCATATGGTGTAGGTCAAATAAACCAGGCATGGTACTATACTAAGAGTTTGAACTGTTAGTATCTGTCAGCTCTGAAAATTACTGAAAGCCAGTCCCCCAGCCCCTTTCAACAGGAAGAGTGATCCAAGTCACATGGTAACAAGGCTTCTGCACTTGCAGTCTGAAAATAAGCTCAAAGCCCTTGTGCATCACCGAACAGGAAACACCAACGGTATCACACACAAGATTACCATCTCTGCAACTCAGTCGCAGTTGAGTTTATGCAGTTTAATCGACCTAAGGGCTACAAACAAAAAAGGATGAGGAATGGCATGGTACCAGTAGAACAAAGACATACAGAAGATTCATGCTACTAACAGTATAAGGAACCAGTCCACTTAGTGATCTGGTGAACAGTTACAGACACATTCATCAAATTCAAAGTATCATTGTAATTCTTAAACTGTTACATATGTGAATAGAAAGAATAAAAATACATGAAGTATGTTTTAACAAGTCACAGAAAGGTCAAAGCACACCTTCACTTCCTAGTCCCTATGCTACAGTGTGTAAGTGTCAGAGTACCAAGTCTACCAGAATGGACACTAGCTGTTTGACTATCCAGATGACCACTAGCAGCACTGTAACTTCCTGCTAACACTTTATGCCTGAATTCTTTCTGGAGTGGAATGAAGAAATCTTCAACATTTTAGAGAGACCCAGCAGTAGCCCAATGATTAAATCACTCAGATTCACCCTTAGCTACAGCAGACTATGCAAAGTAGATCATCCCGTATTAAATACAGGAGAAAAGAAGAAAATGAGAGAAGAGAGATGAAAGTGACAGAAGCCCTACCATAAAGAGCAAAGCTGGAAAGAGGGTAACTGATTGTCACAGGAAACAGATGCGAAAGTACTATGATAAAAAAAAAAAGCATAAAACCTAGAGGAAAGTTACTTATGCATCATTTTGTCCTGGCTTACAACACAAATTTAATGGGATAATAAATGAAACTGAAAGTCTGCACAACTGTTCCAGGGAAACGTGCACAGCGTACTTGTAAAACTCCTCAAAACTGGTGAGTTAACAAGCTAAGGAGTGGGTTTTCTCTACTAGCAGTTATAGCTAGAAGCGTCAGTATTTCAGAGAGTTTCAGTAAAGGACAATGAACCTCATGTTTCAAGACCTAAAACAAAGGCTCCACCAATTTGAAACAGGAGTCAAATTTTCATGATAGACAGGTTACACCATACCTTCCAGCACAGGATTTCTTGTATCTCCTCCTGAAGCACGTGATGCTAGCCACTGCTGGAGACAACTTGCTGGCCAAATTGAATGCAGGTCTGAAATAGATCTAACTAGGTTTCCTGCAATGATTCTACAGTTAGTTGTCAATAAAAACTGACTAGTCAAATGTCTCTTTACATATGTCAGTGAGGCAGGATGGAAGTTCCTTGACCAGCTACATCATCACATCTAGTAAAAAGTCCCCACAGACACTTAGGTCAATTTTTATGAAGTAGGATATGAAAGAACATCTGTCTCTGCAGAATTCAGCCTAGAAGAATAATCCCATTAGTTACTAATTCTAGTAGACGCTAAGAAAGGAAATTGAAGTTTTGGAGTGATAAAGTAGAAATGACAGCTGCCCCCAAGATTTCAAAATCACAATCAGATTTGGCAGTTAGCATGCTGACTTTTGTCTTTCTTACTTACATAACATGAGCCTGTAACTCTCTTCTGTTTTAATACTAACTCATATTTTGAAAAGGATGGATCAAAAGCCATTAGACTGCTTCCAACACTGCAAGTACCTAACACTGATAAGCATGGCGTTTTCCAAGAAAAAGCTTACATACACAGATAACTCTGAAAGCAGTTTCTTACTCATATCACCTATTCTTCTGAGAAATCTGGTGTGCCAATGACTGTAGGTTTATCTGCAGCTGAAATTACACTGCATATTTAATTCGTGGATGGGTGTGACATGTCATAACTCTGCCCATGGTGGAATAAAAGTGACACACTAAAACACTACTAAACTGCATGAAGACTGATACAATTGCAAAGTATCCTTCCTAGTTTAAAACTCAGTCACATTTGGCTTTGGATTAAAATTAAAATGGCAGATAAATACAATCATGTGAGAAAATCCATTTCTAATGTTAACCTGGAGCACTATAGCACCTTCAGGTGACCATGCCACAAAAAACACTTCTAGCATTTTCCATTGATTGTTCCAGACACATTTTTACATATACTGTGGAAACAATTTTGACTCCAGTTGCCTCACCTTGTATCACATTGCTTAAACTGACCCTAGCAAGATCAAAGGCACAGCTGATAATCAATTTGTACTCTACTAACTCCAGAATTATCCGCCCAGATGTAAGCACAAACATCTTTAGATGAAAGCACCTCAAACTCACAGATCCTGCTTCTGTTTCACAGAAATCTTAACTATTTATACAATTGTAACCATTTATACAATCAAACCTCTTGAAAGCTTGTTCTCTTTTTTGCTGTTTCGGAAATCCACAGTTAACTCGCTTGCGTTACAGGAACAAGTCTGCAGTTAGGACTGAATTTGGAATAAGTCTTTATTAGTTCAAAAGACCCAGATTTCATAGACCTGAAAGCTATGCTGCTGTAGTTGTACTTTACCCTTGTCTTGCCGAGATGATGATAATTTAACCACCACAGAACTCCTATGCATGAGTACACCAGCTGAGCACAAGTACACCATCATCTTTTTCAGCGATATACATTTGAGTACTTCATTTTCCACTGGCGAGACAGAGAAAGTTTTAGCATGTTTGTAAAGCACCATGGGACACTGAGGCTGTCCTTCAAATGATGCTGCCTCAGCATCCATCACCTCTATGCTCCCCAGCCTTCCTCTCTCCCCCGTGCAACCCCAAACACATACTTTCTTCTTTATCCCACTTGCTGAGAGTAGTGCTTGTGAGAAGCAGCTATGGGTCCTGTTCTTAGGGTTAGGTGGGATGGCACGATTATTGAATGGTCCCAGAGGCTCAGTTAAGAGAGGCTGACGGGAAGAACAAGGGACTAGCCACAGTATGTCAGGAGGAAGTTACTCAAGCCCGGAAGAAGGGGTTAGCAAAGGGCTCTCCTGCTAAGATGAGAGAGGAAGGGAAGAACATTTAACTGATGAAAGGCAGTGTATGCTATGGCTAGGGAAAAGGAGTGTAGAGGGACATGACAAGCAGGCTGGGTGCAAGACAGCTCATTTACCAAGCTCCTCTCCAGAATTACTCTCAGGCACAGATGCAGAGTCTGGATCCTGGGCTCCAGAAAATGTGTCCCAAATGTACTCAAGCAGCTGGGGACTGCAAGTTAAAAGCACCTTATGCAAGGGGAAAAAGAAACCTCGATATAAAGCACAAACACAGGGAGGAGAAAACTGGGGAGCAATTTCTATGTACCAGAACTTTACTTTGTAGCCTCCTGTTACTCCCAAAGGGGACTGCTTTTATGGGGCTCGAAAGCAATGGTACTTCTGTTCATTTTTATATAGTATCCTGCCAACAGATAATGTGCTTCAGCCTGGCCTGTGGGTCTAAGGGCATTACAGAAATAATGCACAGCTACAGACTTGGTGATCTTCTTCCTTTGTCATAGAATTATTTACTGCAGAATGGTCCAGTTTGGGGACTTTCTCCCCATAAGCCATACAGGCAGCACAAACGCCCTGTGTAGAATGAAATGGTAGGAGGAGACATATTTCCAGTCCTATGTCTTTGCACAGATTGGTAGAAGAAACAATTCCCTATTCTGTGCCAGATTACTAGCACACAGAAACAAGATCTCCATTCCCTCGAACTTTTCTCCTTCAAAAGGCAGAAAGGCGGATGGAAGTGTGTCCCCTGAGCTGGATTCAGCTTATGAACCATCAGCTGATCTAGGCTCATCTATCTTGTGTTGACAGCATATCTGCTTCAGCTCTACTCAGGTATTAACAACTGCAGACATACAAGTTACCAGAAAGTATGAGTCTCACTCAGTTCTAGATTCCTCCCCCGCCCTGCCTTGATGGGAGAGCAGAACAGTGACAGGGCAACATAAGTCTGTGCAGCACAAATTTGTTCTGTTTCCACACTCCTTCCCATAATCTGTAGTTTGCTGATGTTGTTGTAATGTTTTTCTTCCTGTTGGTTTTTTTTTCCAGTTGCCCAACATTGCTGTACAGAACTTATATGACAAGAGACTGTCTCGTAGTGTTAAAAATTGCCAGCAAATGAGAATAGCACAATTATTAATAATTTTTTGCTTCAGTAGAATGCTCAGCCTAACTCCAACCTGCAATGGAGCACATGGGCTATAAGCTTTTCATTCCCATTTGATGCTGTTGAACTGTTCCCAGTATTCCCTTATCCTCAAGTCATGGAACTACGGGAATTGTGTCTTGTAGCTCTCTACTAAATGAAGATTTTGATATTTAGCTTCACAATTCATAAGGTAGGCTGATTCCATGTGAACAGATCGTCTAACAAGCAGAAAATGGTAGACAAGGAAGCCCATAGATGAGAGGAAGCCATACAGGGATCCAATGTGAGAAAATCCTTCCCCTCTCCAGTCCCCTATAGAATCAAGAGATGTTAAGTGTGGAATAATAAAAATCATAGCACAAACAGGAAAAAGAAAAAAGGAAGGAGAAGTTACAGCACAAAATTTAAGTGCAGAAGCTGCTACATTGAATAATCACTGGCTCACATCTTTGCCAGCATTCAGTCCCTCCCATAGTAAGCCATTACAGGTATGTGCAAGACATGCTATAAGGGTCCATGACAGAACTGTCTACCCATACAAATAACTTACTCCTAGGCCCTAGTTACTGGCAAAAGCTCGAGGTCACCTTATTATCTCTTATAATCACATGTTCTTATTACTGCCAGAAATGTTTAAGGGAGGGCACACATGGTACAGGAAAGGAAGACTGAAAGAGGAAATGCATATAATGCTCTAACAGATAAGAGTGAAGCAAAAGGGTGAAAATAAATCTGTATAATTTTTATTGAACCTGTTTGTCTGCTTCATACCCAGTTTATGTATTAAAATCAAATGAAGCAAGTAATGCTTCAGTAACATGAAAGTACAAGTATTTCAAAGTACAGTGCTCAGTACCACAGCGAGCGGTAGAAAAATTCAATGAAGATTGTTTTTATAAACCTTTTTCTCAGCTTTACTACTGACTGAGGAGTCAGGTACAATTTCAAGGCCCATTATTAATTTTCCACCTAGAAAAGCGTTTCTTTCACCTATATAATTGCACAGTGATCACAAACTGCTATAAGCAGTGGGTTTCAGCCAAAGATCTGTAAGGAAAGTGGAAGCCTGGAGTCACCACAGATTGGATGTTATATTGGTATGGCTGTGGCTGCTTTCCCACAGCCCAACAAGCCCTTAACCACACAAAGGAAACAGTTATGGGAAGAAAACACCGCAAGAGAACAACCTTGTGACATTTCCAGTATAATTCTTCCATTTCTGTAAGGTTTCCCATGAGAAGGAAATGCCACTGCCTCCCTCTCTTTTTTCCTTACCAAGTGGAGGAGGGATGGAACAACTGATCTGGTCAGAGATAGCAACTCCATCAGAGAATCACAGAATGGTTTGGGTTGGAAGGGACCTTAAAGATCATGTAGTTTCAACCCCCCCCTGCCATGGGCAGGGACACCTTCCACTAGACCAGGTTGCTCAAAGCCCCATCCTGCCTGGCCTTGAACACTGCCAGGGATGGGGCATCCACAGCTTCTCTGGGCATGACACAGGGGAGACAAAGGAGGTCAATTTAGTGACAGATATGAAAGGCTTTGCTGAATTTCATGGAAGAACATGGCTCCCCCCCGGGAGAAAACTGCAGTTAAGTTTATGCTGAATCCCTTCCTAGGGCTGGCACCCAAAACCACTGGGTCCTTCGTATTTGTTCTCTCAAACATTAGGTTTGCCATCTTCCCCTCGGTCATGAAGACGTGGTCATCAAAGTACAAAACTAAGCTGCAATCACAACAAGTATTTGGAAATGTTATCTGTGTTCATGTTTTTAGCATGTATTCTCACTTGCTTAGGGTTATCTCAGCACTTAGGCCCTCCAAGCCACATGTATAGCAGATCTTCCAAACGTAAGATTTCATCAAAAAGCACAGCAAACAGTAGACTTGACTGTTACTTAAATGATTTTTTTAAAAAATTCACAATCAGACACAAAAAACCACAAAAAACCCCTTCAAAAACATGTTCTAGGCTGAAACATCCTTCTTATTTCTGTGCTTCAATGAAATTCCCATAGCAAGTGAGAGAATGGAGGCTTCTTGTACTGTCAGAAATAGTAAACAATCTTCAAAATCACATCAAAATCTTTCTGAGCTGTGGAAGAAAAGTAATCACGTGCCTGCAGTTTGGGCTATCTGAAGATACAGTGAGAGTACCAAAACAGACCAGCTAAGGCCACTGAGGAGCATGTTTTCATTTGCTGCCTATATGGACTTGATGCCAGCAGCTTAAGTGACAATTCTGTAGATCCTGACCACTCCCTTGGTGAGCTGCCTTCTAAGCAGACACATCATTTTGCCTAAAACTGGGGACTCAGAAGGTAATTTGCAATTTTTATCAGCAAAAGCATCTGGTGAGTGCCTCTGATTTTGGCTCCTAGACATTCCCTCTGTCTGATGGACTAGCAAAGCTGCTAGAAGCAGATTTGCTCCCCATACATTCCCACTTGTAGGTACAAGATTTTCACCAAAATTTTTATTGTATCAGTTGGATTGTCTGAAGACAACTGAGAACATTCTGTTGTTAGTGATATCAGCCATGTAGGGTCTGCCCACCACTGATAACAGATACACAGGGAGTTTCATCCTTCAATATTAGTGTTACACGCCACACTTCTACATCCACTGCTTTAGATTACAAGCAAATACAGAGTAAAAGTAAAAATGGTAATGGACTGAGGAGAAGCATCCAGTGCAAAACTTCTATCAGAATTGTCTCTCTATGCACTTCTAAACCAAGTATCATAGAAAAAATTGGTTCATATTTACTGAACCTTCTTTTCCTTCTAGGATTCATAATTCATCTACTCCCCAAAATACTCATAACCCTAGCCCTGCTTTACCTGAGCCTAAATTCATGGCATGCTGAATCAATGCTCAAAAAGAAGCAGCAGTCTTGTGTGCAGGCTGATGTACTTCTGGTAGCAAAAATTATGAGAGCAATTAGCTAGCCACAGATCTAAAAGGTCACTTTAGCGGAAAAAAAGGTTTTGAAACTAATGACAGACAAACTTTTTTAAAAGTCACTATCAAACCAGTTTGTGAATACTCACATTGAAGCTGTAAATCAGATCAAAGTCATTTGTGTTTCCTTTTCATTCACAGCCCAGGAGCAATGCTATAGATTAATGTTGAGGGGTGGTGAAGAACACATGCTCATGTAGATGCTCAAAAGTTTCCTGCAGAAACTTCAGAACAACATGGCACCCTGGCTTCTTTCTTTCACGGTGCAACATACCATCTTCTACACTGGCACCTATACAGTTACTATCTAGGGTAGCTATGAATCAATAGGCTGGATAAGGAAAGCTGCCTAAAATGCCTGCTTTTCCAAGAGCAATTTTACTGTTACAGATCACTCCTAATCATGAAAACATATATGGTGGAGTTTCCATGACATCTGCATCTGATCTGCTCATCCCAGGCTCTTTTTAGTCAATGAAGGGAAAGAAAGGTAATTTTATAGAGCATGATTCATGGCAGCTGTCTAAAACAGCTGAACCAAGTTTTAGCAGTACCTGACTGTAAAGGTGACTCAGAACCTCAGGTGACTAACTAAAATGCTAATGTCTGGACCTGGGTGAGGAGGATCCTGCCTATAAAGTCTAAGAAGTGCTCTGGAAGGTCTGCATGAATGCAAGTTACCATTGTCACTGGAAACCTTCCAAAAGAAACAAGCTAAAGCTCCTGCACTGCTGTAGGCAAATAAGAGGTCTTATTTTCACTTTCATTGCATATCAGCACCTGACCATGCGAAGTCATCATCACAACAGGGCAATGGGCCTACAATAAAACAAGTCAAGACGTACTGAAATGAAAGATGAAAAAAAGGTCTGTGGGAAAGAAAAACACATGTAGTTTGCAGAAAGAGCAGGAAAGGATAGGGGCCTTGATATTTGAATGATATGCAGGAAAATCAAACTCAACTACATTCCTGTAAAGCCACCTCTGAAACGTAAACACTTTTTCAAGAAAATCCACGTTCTCAGATCTTTGTCTCAAAGGACGGATATTCATGAATCTGCAAACAAGACAAGTCCTCTCTTGAACAAGGCAAACCTTGTTTGGTTTTCTGGTAGTTTTCTCAGTCATTTTGTAGGGCCAGAGAGATGCAATATTTGATCCCTCCATCCACAGGTTACCCAAGTCCTACCTCTCCTTTCACCACCTACTGCAGAGCAAGAGAAGGAAAGCTTTCTGCCTCTTGTTCCTCTCACTGCTCTATGACACTTCTAAAAGGAAAGGTAAAACCGGAAAAGCAAATTCTTAGCGGGTTGGGTAAATTCTTTACTACGTAAGAAACCTCTGGCCGCAATACTGAGTTAAGCTGCTACAACCACCAGCAGGCCTCTCTGTTCATACTGTTGCCCCCTTTGTGCATACTGTTATCCTCCCAAATGTGTCAGCCTCTAGAGTTTTACAAATTAAAAAAAGATCAAGCTTATAGCCTGATTCACAGGTGCATGAGTTATAGTGTGTGATCTAGCAGACACTGCTCAAGTATAGTGAAAATCAGAATTTGATCTGTGCAAATCAAACTTAGCTGGAATAAATACATTTGATAACAAAATAAACCAGCACTTCAAAGGCATCACACCTTGCTTGAAGATACTGCACATGAAATAATCACAAATTCCAGCATGAACAATTAAAACACAATTTACTCAATAATTACTTTGAGCCTTCAGTCATATTTGCCTCCAAACCTCAGAAGAGTCTGTAGTACCCACAGGAGTATTTAACGAAGAAACAGATGACACAGAGAATGAATAAAAGTACCCTTTCAGAGAGCATACATTTTTTAAGCTATGTGTGGTCCCAGATGGATCAGAATTCTCTGAGTATATAAAACAAATCTGTAATGCTCCATTGATTAAACCTCCCAAAGACATTAGTAATCCATATTTCAAACCAAATTATCCCCATTTTTAATGCTTACACAAAACAGGAATTACAATTAAATGTAATAGTCTCCTTAGCCCACAGGGGAAAACAACTGAACAGGTCCAGCAAAAAGTTAAACATTCTGTTTTAAACAAAGTTTTAATCTAAATTCACATTATTTACAATGTTTCTAGAAAAAAAACTTTGTAAATTCAGGGATGACAAATGAGTAGGAGCCTACACAGGTGGTGCAGGTCATCTAGTATAGCCCTCAAAAGGACTGGGGCCTACCTATTTGCCTCTAATGAAACATGTACTAAAATGAGTCCTGGAAACTACATTTACATCACTGTTGTGCAGCAGCAGGGTAATAAATTAAGAGTGACATCAATGAGTCACTGTGAAATATAAGAGTCATATGTGAAATTAGTATTTTTTAGAAGCAAGTCAGGAACTGATGACAGAACACACATCATGTAATTTACAAAGGGGAACTAGAACCAAAGAGGAAAAACAACTGCCAGACTCCTGCAAACAGAAGTTTCGAGGGGTAGAGTCAAGCTGGAGCCAAGCTAATCACAGAATCAGAATGATCTGGGACAGGAAAGGACCTCAAAAAGTCAAGCTGTCTGTCCCAGTTTGGTGGCACCCTAAATATTTTGTCTGTAGGCTATATTCCTGCATCCAAATTTTTAATGACAGTTAAGACAGGCTGGATGATATGCTGCCTAAAAGACCCTACTAGATACATCTTCCCAGTGTGACAATGAATGGATTTAATAACTTCTCTTTTGGTGCACAAGGGACTGAAAAAACACCCCAAGCTTGTGGAGACTGTATTTATGTTATTTATCCATGGTGTTCACACAAGGGTATCATGCAGGATGGGCCTTCTCAAAGTCAGGAGACATATCTATTTCTTTCCTAAACCACATGGTCAAATCCACCACCAGCAGAGAGACACAAATTGCATTTCTTGGAAGTCTGTACCGGCTGTTTTGCCATAACCACACCACTCTCTTATATGCTTAGTTTAAGACTGATAGATTAGCACATTCACATGCCATATTTTTTGGCTGCTGGTGCCAGGTCACTTGCTCTGCAGTTTCTCCTGCCTGCTTTCACTTTCCCAATGCAACCACCTACGGCAGGGCACCGAGTCCCCAGGGATCCCACCTGCCCTGCGAGGCTGCAAGGATGCGTTTGCAATCCCGCCTTGGGCGTGACCCACCTCCTCCTCGCCCCCTCAGGGTCTGGGCACAGTGTAGGCCTGACTCAGGTTAACCCCGCCGAAGAGAACAACCCACACCGGGGCCCAGCACGGCAGCACCGAATCCCACTATCCCATTTCAGGCCACGTTTGCCGTCGGAAGGCTCCTGTCCCGAGGCGGGAGGTCTGTGTGAAGGGCGGCCGCCTCACGGGCCCCGCGGGCGGCGGGGCGGGAAGGGCGGGCTCCCCTCGGCGGGCACCCACGCTGCCACCCCGGGCTGTCGCCTCCCAGGGGCACCACAGGCCGTGCCCGGAGCAGAGTTTGGCGCAACTCCCCACCCCAAGCACCGGTACCTGCCCGCATGATTTCTCACCACAGCGACCGGGACACCCCGCGCCCCCCGGCACGCCGTCGCCGGGCGCCTCACGCTTCCCACGGCGGCCACACCTCTGCCTTCCCGCCCCGTCGGGGTCCCGAGCTGGCGCTGGGAGCCCCTGGGGGTCCGGCTAACCCCTCCCTGCCCGGCTTACCTTGGCGGGCGGGTGGTGGGAGCCACCGGCTCCCAGAGGCGCTGTGAACAGGAGGCGCGGGGCGGCTCTGCGGCACCCCTGCGCGGCGGGAACGCGCCCGCCCTCCGCCCGTGGGGAAGTGGGGCCGCCCCGCGGGCTGCTGGGCGCCCACCCCCGCGGGAGCCGCCCCGGCGCACGCTGCGCCGCCCTCCGCCCTCGGCAGCCGCTCCACGGAGGCCCCGGGGCGGGCGACGAGCCCCGCTGCGCGGGAGGGAGCGGCGGCTGCTCGGTGGCTGCCCCGTGGCTGCCCCACGCCGCGGCTCGAGGGCGGACCGAGGGCTGTGGAGAGCTGGAGGCGGACGCGTCGTCCCGCGCTGCGGAGAGGCCCCCTCCTCTCCGGAGCCTTAGGGGCAACCGGGCTGCCCACAGGACGGCGTCTGAGGCCGGCCCGGGGTAGGCTGGCGAGGCGGGAGGCGCAGGCGGAGGGGCTGCGGCCGGGCCGGGGCCGTTTCCCCACGGGGGCAGCCCTGCACGGCCTCCCCCGCTCCGCCTCTGCGGCCTCTCCCGGGGCCCGCGGTCAGGCCGGGGGGCTGCGGGCCGCGCACCGGCCAGGTGCTCTGGCTTTCACACAGAACCGTATTTCTCTCCCCGGTGCTCTGGGTTTCACACAGAAACGTGTTTCTTTCCCCGCTCTGTTTAGTGACCGCACATCTCTTGCATAACGCGACTGCAAGGCAGCAAATCGCTTTTCTGGCATTTTTATGTCATTTTGTAGTGTTGTAAAGTGCTGCTTTGAAGTGTACTTATGTTTATTCGCTGAGCAGTAATAATTTTTTAACACGTTAAACTCCATAAAAAGATGGGGAGGGAAAAAAAGAAGGATTTCAGAGGTTTTCATCTTAAGTTAAAAAGTCAAATGTCAGAAAACTCAGGGCAGCCTTGAGAGGGTTAATGTCAAGTCAAAAAGATGGCATGCAAACAGAGCCCTCTCTTGAGCTGAAATGCTGTTTTCATTGTCCATAACTTCGCCAGACCAATGCTTGTAGCGGTTCTTTTTTCTTACATATCTATGGCACTGACAGCGTAGTGAACAATGCTGAAGGTGTCACCATCTCCTGCTTCTGCTACCTCAGTTTAGAAAAGTCACCAGATAGTTTAGCTTAATCTTGTGTTTACAGGCAATTTATATTAAAAACTCCAGGTTTTGCTCCAAAGCAGCCAAGAAAGCCTATGTTCTGTTCCTCCAGCACTGCTGGAGACAAAATAATTGTGGCAGAAGGATGGCAGCATTTTAAATTACCACCATGTTTTGCACAGCCAATATGTTTCAATGCTTTGAGGGGTAATTGCTTTGAAAAATTCCAGCTGAGACAGCTCAGCCATATTTAAGAATGCATTTAGGGAATAGTATGTTATTCTGCTCATGTTATTTAAAAAAAAAAAAGAAGTCACTTCACTGAGAAGCTGGCTAAAATTTACCAGAGACTTTGCTGAGGTCAGAACTGTGTCTTTGGCCAGGCATGTGAAATTAAGTCTATATTTGGCAAACAACTTAGCATTTGAAATATCATGTGCATAGTTAATAAGTTATTAGTTCAGCAACTTGAGAGTCTGAGATTCCACAGATAGTACATATTGTCTTTGCTGACTTTCTTTGCAGTTGCTCCTTCTGGCTTCTGAGATCATTGTGGTGCTAAGGAAAGAAGTAATTTCAAAAGATCAGTTGGCAATGATTATTTTTTTTTTAATTATCCCAAAGTCAGTTTTGAAATCAGCATTTTGCAGTGAGCACTCTGCATGTATTAAAAGAATAATATTTGATGTGCATTTTGTTGTCAAAACCTCTTTTTTCACTTCTATATGTGACCCACCGGTAACATGGCCACACCCTGATTACACTAGTGGTTTCGCACTTATTTTGCTGTTGTTGAAATACATGACCAAGATATTTATTGTGATAATGTAAAAAAAAATCTATTCTGCTTGTACAAATAAGCCTTTGTTTCTCTGTACCTAGATTTGCTCCTGTCCTCTCCAAGTATCCTGAAATAAGGCCTAGAAAGTTGAACGGCAGTATTTGCCAGCTCTCCTCGTACCTGGCTGTTACAGATAGGCTGTTAACTCTATGAGGAACAGTGCTGATAAGAATGGCACATCTCTAGAAAGCAAGGAGAAAATCATAGAAATCCCAGAAAATACTGAATGCTATCTGGAAAGTTTTTGGGCTGCATTCAGGACCATGAGCATTGTGCTCCAGTGGGATGGGTGGAGGCCATCATGTATTCATAAGGAAGAAATGTGGTGAGGGAAACGCTGGAGCAGATAGGGACTTTGATTAACAGTGCGTGTCCTAATGTTAGAGAGAGGCAAAGTTTATGGCAAGACCAGGTGGAAGTATGTAATGCTTCCAAATTTGTTTTGTCCTCTCAGCTAAAATGAATGTACAACAGAATCATGCCCCTGAATTCCAGCCCTCCATTCTACTCTTCTCCAAACGCTTTTCGTTTTCTAATGGAAAGAAGAGACATGCGCCCCACCCACATTACAATCCTGTGTTTCACTGCAGTTGCAGGACTCAAGATCTAACACATGCAATTACAAAGCGTTCTTATCATGGGAGAGCAGATCACTGGGTAGATACAGTCATTATAATCTCTCAGCTCCTCAGAGGGAACTGTATTGACCTCCATAGTCCTTGTGGATTGCATTTCATTGTAACATCAGTTTCTATAAAGCAGCAGATAATTTAGAGTTAAAGCAGGACATCTGTTTTTGAAAGGGACAAATATATGTGTTTCTAGCCGCAGGAAACGAGCATTTCATCAGCAAAAATTAATGTTTTACCATATATGCACTCCCGTAAGTTTCATTGACATCACTTTATACACTGATAATGACATGATTTTAGAAACTGATCTTCATTTTCTTTACAGGGTAAATGTGATACTATGCTAATCAGGATCTTACCTGCCCAGACCCTACAGGATCAGCCCTTAGCCCTCAGCATTATGAGTGGAAAGGCTGCAGATATATAAAATATTGCCAAGCCATTGTGCCACTCACCAAAAGTTAAAAAAAGGAAAATTAATATTAATATATTAATTAGATCTTTTGTGGTAGCATAACACCTAACATACAGTTGAAAGGTTTGTTTGTTTTGTTATTTAAACAAAACAATTTTCAGAATGATGGACCAATTAAGGCTTTGAACATAGAAGGAAAAGGCATAGATACAAACTGCAGAATAGGATAAAAAAGCATCAGTTTAAGGCAAGTGATATCTTAAGGATAGAGTATCCTCTTTTCAAGTAGTACTCTGCAGACACTGTATGTTTGGTACTGTGACTGGATGATCCTCTGGGGTACACCAGATAATTTATTTCACCAAGACACTTCTTTTTCCAGAAACCTCAAAGAAGTTGCAGTTAGTGTGAAGTGAATCATAACACCACATCAGACTGTGCTGTCAGGGCATTCTGGAAAAATTTGTGTCTCTGGCATCTTCCTAGATAATAAGGCCAAAAGCAGAAATCTAGAGATAAGCAAGCAGCAACTATAGGTTTTATGTTTTCCAATAAGAATTAATTCTGTTTAGGGTTGGGGTTTTTTTTATATTCCTATGTGATTGTGCAGTACTGTGCTAGACCTGTAAACTATAAAACTTCCTATGAGGAAGATGGAAAGCCCTTATTTGAGAGTTTATATGGAAGAAATTACCAAAAATGGCTTTTGAAAAATCACAGTAAACCAACTTTAAGTACAACTGCACTGAATACAGAAGCTAGTTAATGAGTACATCATATACAATTATTTAAAATTAGAACAAATGAAGAAGGTAAAACTCAACATGCTGAAGAGCAGGTGTACGGCTATGGCTAGATTAATTTCCTTCTGCCCATCTGCCCTTCTATGCTTTTGATGGCATCTTTCAGTGACTCAGATCTGACAATAGAATTCTTTCTCCATAGTTATTCATAGGAAAGCTTATATGCATTGGTTCCTATAGTGGAAAACCAAATGCAAAACAAAACCTCAACCTGGATGAAAAGCTGAAGAAGAGGGTCTAAGTCTATCTGAAAATGTCAGCAGTGAAGCTAGCAGATTCACACTTTTAACTGCAAGAAATTAGGACAGAAGTGCTTCTGAAAAGTTTATGATCAAAGCTTAATTACTACAGTTCTGCCCATCGTGATGATTTTCAAGATGGATTTCCATTTCTTTCCCTCTGTGGTAGGGCCTCAGGTAAGTCAATGTCTTCCATTTCTACATGTAGAATATTTTCAGGCAAAAATTTACATGTCCAGGCTTTATACTGTTAAAATTTCAAAGGCCTTGATTCAAAATCCAGAGATGCCTGAGGGAGCCTTTTCCCTGGGTTCAATGAGTTTTAGATCAGAGCCTAAGTTTTCTGGCTCTTACACATAAATATCACCGTGTACATTCATATTTCTTCTGACTGTTTATACATAGTGGATATATATCCCTTTCTGTTCTTTAAAATCATCTGTTCTAGTTGGTCCACTTTTTCACTGTGAGAGCTAAGCATCTAACACAAATTGCATCTGAGGTAGGAAAAGTCTGACTAACATATCTTATTTATTAGCTTTATTAATATTATGATAAAATGAAATTGTCTGCACCCTTAAAAGGAAACCTGTAAATGTGAAATGGAATATTGAAATCACATCTAACTTATTCAGAATGCTGTCTGTTATTAAGTAGAAAATGATAACCTGAGGGTCTTCATTTGAAAATGTCAGCATTTATTATTAACATTGTTTCTTTAGCTTTACAAGATAGGCTTTTAGTTGTTGCTCAGAGCAATATATACAAAAGGTAGCTTAATGAGAAGCATAATTTTAAACTAGACATTTGATTTTATTAATGCCGTGTGTTAGATTTCACATGTATGACAAACTAAGCTTGATATGAGCAAGGTTTTGAAGCTTCTTACTGAAGTGAATATAAAAGGCATTAGAAGACAAAAGAAGTTGGAATAGCCTGGCTGGATTAATAGAAGTAAATTAATTATGTATTTTGCTTCTTTCAAGCTCTTCAACCCTTTTGTTACTCGCTTCTTTTCACTGTGATTTATTTCCCTATGTACTTTTTTCCTGTTTGTTAAAATGTTGCAAGCATGATTTACACAGGTAGAATGTTCATTTGAAGTTTCTTCCATCCAAAGGTCAACCTGTGTTAACTCATGCGAGAGCCAGCTCTGAAGTTGGTCCTCTGGTGGTACCAGTGTTAAACTTTCTCATTTGCTTGCTAGATGTTGACTGTTTCATTATGTTCACATGAATATTAAAATTTACCCCATCGCCTGGAGGCCCATGGAAAGCCTTTGAAACTACACAGTAATAGTTGAAAACAACCTCATAGTTTTATTTCGAGATTTTTTTTTTCTATTATTGAGGGTTCAAAATAAATCTGTACTACCACCCCTCCCACCCCCCCTTCCCACCCACCCCCTGTAATTTTCACAGTATTTTGCAGAAAGCTTTATGGAGATAATTATCAGTACTTTTTGCTTGTCAGAAAGTACCCCCAAAATCTGAGTATGTATTTACTCTTCATATCATTGGGTAGTTTTCAAGACCAAATTCTAGATTACATCTTTTTGCACATGCATTTGATTTTCTGAAGTTGCATGTCAATATCAGGCTGCAAATTTCTCTGCTGTTTATAGTAAATACCTGCATCACTTAAGAGCGTATTTATATTTTGCCAGTCATGATGTGCATTAGGGTGAGGGATAGTATGAGGGAAGTAGCACTATAAACTAGCTGTATTTTCTGATGTGAAGAAGTGAGAAGGAGTTTTTGTACAATCACTTGTTGCCATCAGTGTAAGCATTGGCTGGAAGGTACTGATGGAAACCTTCAGAAGTAGCCATCAGACCTATTTTTTTCTAAAGCAGAAGATCCTGATAGTTCCTGTAACATAGGTTTTAGGTGTGTGGCCCTTGCTGCTCATAAGGGGCCAAAGCAGGAAGCAGAACTTGCTTCAAGTCCTTACACTAAATATGGAAGCAGATGGAGAAAACTGATAAGAATTTCATATTCTTGCTCCACCTCAAAGGGAGGTGCATATGAAATTAGCTCATGCATGTGAAACCAACAGATGGAATTTGGGTACACAGCCAGTCCTTTCTGGCAGGTCCCAGTGAGCCAGACCCAGAGATATCGTAGCACTGCAAGTTAAGTCTACAGAAAAAGTACATGTAATGTACATGTAAAAAGTACAAATGTGAGGCTAAGAGCTTTGTCATACCATGAGAGCTTGGCCCTGTTTTGGCCACCTCAGAACATTATGTTAGATTTGTGTAAGATACAAGACAATCATGAAACAAATAAATATTCATCAGTTTCCATCCTATCACGATCTTATATGGTGAATGCTAAAAGAAAAGCTATGCTAGAGCTTAACACACTGCAGCAGTGGTCTCAGCTCATGCTTGATGGTTTACACTGCTGCTGACAATTAAGTGTAAGATTGCCAGGGAACATTTTTATTTCCATATTGTCCATACAAATTTGCCTCCATAAAATTGAAGATTGTCTGAAGGCTAGTACATAGCCTGCTCAGGTAATGTACAGCTGAGCTCTGAATATTACTATCAAGAATCTGGAGACCTTGACCTTTCTATTTTCTCTTTTTCTACAGCTTCCTATGGCCTATAGTAGGTGCTGGACTGCAACCAAATGTCTGTGAGCCACGTCTCTCTCTTGGTGAGACTTTCCTTCCACTGTGCAAAGAGATTACACCACTCCACACATCGTTGCATCACTTCTATTCAAAACTAGCATCTCACATGATTCACAAGAACATAAGACAATGAATGCTTTAATGCGATAGACGTAGTAAGCTAACAGTGTTTTCCAGACAATGTTGACAATACAGTTTTTCATAAAACACAAGCTGAATATGAGGTCTATTTGAATTTAATAGAATCAATAAAATGTAAAAGAGGAACTTGACAATAGCATTGTGCTTCCTTTGGTAGCATTTTTTTTTAATTTTAGCAGGAGGAAGTGAATTCTCACTTCCCCTTCTATTAAATAACTCAAGTTCCTACTCTACACAGTGGCAAAGTATGGTTTATAATATTTTTAGAATACAGTTATAATTAATGTATTAAATACTGTCATATTTTCCTGATATGATACTTTGAGTGTCCAATTACCAACAAACATTTGTGCTTTTGTGTAGTGACGTAACCATCTGCTGACCACAACAGAGCTTTCTATGAGAATAAGGAAAAGCCAGCTTTGACCCAGCAAAGGAAGTTAGAATCATTCAACAGCTCAAGTATTCCAGCCAGAATCATATGCTTTACTAGTCTTTTCTCTTCCTGGGGATTAGGGTTCCTGTGTACTAGCTATGTCAGTGGCAATTGTAAGAGTTTCTTGCAGGACACATTAAGTCAGGATGTGGCTTTGTTTTTTGGTGTAAAATTTTTGCAGAAAGTATTTGGTGTAAAATTTTTGCAGAAAGTATTTCAAATAATGTAGCTTGCCTTTGAGACAACTGTTCCTTCTGCTCTAAAACCACAATAAGCATGAAAGATCTTTTGGCTGATAACATTTCTCTGAAAATAAGCAGATTATTTTCTCAAATAGACTTAACAAATAACTTCAGGCTCTTAACCAATTTTGTCCAGGATTTTCTGGAAAAGGGGTGTGGTTTTGGTTTATGGCTGTATTTCAGCAAAGCAATTAAGGAAGTGCTTGTCCCATACCCACGTTCAGTCCACTGTATTTGGTATTTATACACTGTGCTTTCTTATTCATTCATGTTGAGGTTTCTATTTCTGCTCCCTTTTAGCCTCAATAACACTATTCTAATCACTTGGATTATCTCTGAACATAGTTCAAATTGTTTATGTACTCTTCACATTTCAGTCTTCAGTATTTTGCTCATTTTCAAATGAAAATCCTTTGCAGCAGCATTAGATTATCCCCAGCTGACAGAGACTTTTTGAAGTACTGGTAGCAGTAGTGGAGTAGCAAGTATGTGTACTACATTGTCCGTGGATTTGAAAAAAACTTAGAAAAAGGCTTTTTAGAAGTTTCAGATGTGAAGAATAAAATGTAAAGGCTCTTGTAAATTTTAATAAATGGGCAAAGGAGAGATGAGAGCTGATGAGAGTCCACAGTGAAAGAGAGGTGGTGTGGAATGTGGAGAGTCTGTAGAGGGACTTGAAAATGAAGATCAGCAGCATATGTTTGATACAAATGGGAAGCCAGTGCCAGCTAAGGAATGCAGACACTGCGATACAATAAAAGTATTGGGCCTAGAAAATAATCTTCAGAGCAAGAAAGAATAAGTGAGAAGGGAAAGACCACATCTGGAAACCAAGGATAAGGGTATGAAAGGAGAGCCTTGCTTCAAGCTTTGACGTATGGAAAGAGGGCACCTATTTCAGAGGTGCTGCAAAATATTAATCAGCAATCTCTAGACATAGCTGATCTGAGAGGATCTGGATGTATGTCTGAGTCAAAGATGATGCCCAGTTCACAGCATGGAAAGAAAGCATGTGGAAGAAGGTATTTTCTTAAATCTTCATTGGCTCAACTTGAGCTTGAGCTGACAGCTGGATAGAGAGAAAAGTTGAAAAGCGTACATTACAAGTGAACCTGGAACATACAAATGTGCATTCCAAGTAAATTCTGCAACTGTCATGCACTGATCTTTGAAGCAGTCAGTATTGTCACGTACATAGTATGTGCTTGATTTGTTACTTTTGAAGACTGTGAAAAGCAAATGCAACACTTCGTTCTGATGGTGGAGTGTTGTAAAGGTAATAGGACTTTCAGAAACAAATGCAACATCTTTAATCATAATTTTTTTCTGTACTCAGTTTTCTTTTCCTTTCCTATGCAGAATTAATTCTTTGCCTTATGATACAGACATACAAAAGTAACGTCTCATTTATGTGAACATACTCCAGAAAAAATTCTTAAACATTTACAACTTTGTGAATATGTTCTTGTCTCATAAAGTGAAGACAGTCTTGGTTGACCACAATATATACCACTTTTCCTCTATAAGGGTCATCTGAAATGAAAAGTGTAATCTTATTCAACTAAAAATGAAAATTCCCATAGTTTTAATCTCTTTTATAGTCTTCTTTTCCCCTAGTAACTCTGGGTCTCACATTCTCCAATGTATCTGCCTCAAACATTTCTAGAGGGTAAGGAAGCCTGCTCTTTGCCTTAAGAGCACAGAAGTCTCTAATAAAGCAATGGAGAGTGAGGTGAAGGACCTAATCAAGGGTTTGGAAGAGCTGAGTTGGTTTCCTGAGTCTGCCACTGGACATTTGTAATCAGGTTGTTAAAGGCATTTAAAGCCACCTAAAAAATGTAAAAAGAGCTGAATGTCACCTCAGACTGTAAAAATATTTGGGTCCCATTAGCTATGAGACTGTGCCTAAATGCCTAGAATTCTGCACCATAACTGTCCTGTGAATCAAATCCTTATGGGTGAAGAATGGGAAGGGAACACTTCTTCAGGTCCTACATGTGTTCTGAATGTACCTGCATTGGACTGTGACCTTCTCACAAACTCTGGCCAGGTAAGTACCTCACAGAACTAGATAGGTGATTTAACCACAGCGCAGAAACTCTAACACAGCTCCTGAAAATACTGAGCAAACACAGGATGTAAGTGAAACTAGTGTAGTACATGAGAAGAAAGACACAGATATTTAGCCTGCTCAATGGTCTTTTTCTTTATAGAAACATCATTTTTGCCAGGTTAATATTATTTCTAGAAACAGAGGCCAAAACAAACACTCTTCTTGGACTATCTGATGAAAATCTATCTCAAGTAGAATAAACTCAGCTGGGTCTTGATCAATCAGTGTCTGAAACATTTCCAGTTTGACTGTTTATGTGTTTTTTTGCCAAAATTTTAGGCTCTAAATTTATTTTAGAACTACATTGTTGAGGAAAAGTCTTTGTAATTGATCCTAGCCTATTTTTAGGATTACCAGAATAAGGTCTTGATGGTGGGCAAATAGCCATACTGAAAAAAAGATCCATAAACATCTCACAGCTTGGAGCAAAGATCAATGTAAACTGTTTACAAAGGGTATTTGAGATATCACCAGACACTGGAGCATTATTGTGAAGAACCTTGTGAGTTACTGTGCAGAATTCTGTGCTAGGAACCAAGCTAATTTGCTTTTCTCTTATACAGCAAGAGTGTAATTCCTCTCTTAAGGAGAAAACTGAATTCTTCTTATTGATAGAAAGGCACTGAGATAAGCAAATATGGGGTGTTTGTTGTAAGAAGTTTTATAATAAGTTGGAAAACACATTTGCATCTGTAGTAAAGCTTCTTCACGTGGGGTAAATGAGGATCAAGTCTACAGTTTTTAGTATCTTAAACAGCCTTAATGTAGTCATGTTTCCAAGAATAACCCCCCTTTTCTTAAAATTCTAAGCTTGCATACAGGCATGCACAAGTCTAAATTGTCAGGTGCTACTGTGCTGCCTAGCTTTGCAGAAGCCGTTTGTGACAATGCCCTTTCCTTGGGTACATCTGAAAAACCTTTTGCTGTATATGAAAAACCTCAGTTGTTCTTGGATGAACAAAGATAAAGAACTGGAAACCTATAAATGCTCCATGGTATCGCTTCTGTGCTGTTTCTCCTCTTGTTACTCTGGAATACTAAAAATTCTCATGAACTAAAAGGAAAAAAGTGGCCGTAGCAATTATTACAACTGCAGTTTTCTCCCCATTTTCACCCTAAAGACAAAAGGCACCAAGATGTGTTCCCGTCTTTCTTGTAACTCTGCAGCCTGGCTGTTTTGAAATCACACTTCTATTAAGTTGTGTACATTAAAACTATCTGGGACCTAGCTGTCTTCTTTTTTGTTCTCTTTGGCAGCCTCAAGACCGAATGGTGATATTTTTCAGCATTAGTGAAATATAGACAACACTCAAGATTTTATATTTCTGAATTCCAGGTCCAAGGCCTCATTTTTAACAGTGGTTTTACACTTGTTTGAAACCAAGTAGAAACATTATCAGATTCATACCTGATGTGTCTGTCATCTGGAGTACTCACTGAAAGATTTCACAGCTAACACTTCCCTTGGTTAAGATTTCATTTCTTCATTGTTGGCCAGTGCTTGAAATAGTCATTGTTTCTGTTAAACATAAATTGATAAGAAGGAACATTGCCAAAAGCTTTTCAAAACATTAAGTATATAATTTCAAACATGGTTGCTTTTTTTCAGGTTTCAAGAAGACTAATCTTAACCAAATCCAGCAACTAAAGTAAGATATAAACAGGACCATGTTGTCCTATTTCCATATTGACAAGCCCTGTTTCAGAAGTTTTGGAAGTGAACGTTAGATCTCTAAGTCTGTTATTTTTTATAACACAGGTCAAAAACCTCTACACACACACTCTGTACTAAGCCAAGTATTTTTTGGTTTGGAAAAACATTGGTTTTGTGATTTGAAGACTTCTAAAGATAAAGAACCCAGTCTTGCACCCAGCTAACTGCAGGTTTTCTAGGGTTTGGTTGTGGTTTTTTCGGCTTTGGTTTTCTGCACGAAATCCTGACACTATTTGTAGCTCTGGGTGCTTTACCATTCTTTTTAGTGGATCCAAGACCTTTTCCTCATTTTTCAATCTTAATAGCTTTTAAAAATATTTTCTTTAACCACCATCACTTTTCCCTCAGGGCTCTTTGATGTTCCAAGAGTAGTAGCTGATACATTTTAGTCCAATCTGTATTTGCAGGGGCCATGGAATTTTGATAGATAGTAACCTACCAGTGATTTATTTTATACCAAATATTTAAAACATAAGCATATACAAACCCAAAGCTTTTATTAAGGCTGCAAAATAAAACTTTAGTGACTTAGGAAATGCCAGAATTAAGACTGCTGATGTAAATTAATTTGTCACATTCTTTGCATACAGTATATAGCTTTTTGTATGGCCTCTGTGCTTCTTTCCAAAGACCGCTGCCAGAGGCAAAAACCTACCTGAGTATGTATTGGTCCAAACAGTCAGAAACTGGCAAAAGTATAAATAACTCAAACCAGATCTTATAATGGGAAAATCTGAGGCAGTTTTACTAGTAAGTGATAGTTTCTGCTACTCGTGTAATGAGAGAGAGACAATAGGTTAGGTTTGAAGTTGTCCTTTAGCCATTAGAAACAATGCATGGAAGGAAATACAGCAGTTAACATGGAATGGTTAGGTATCTCTTGCACTAGATGACATTTATTTATAAACATTATTTATGTCCAGCAGGGGATCCTGCTCCACAGTTCATGGTAGCCCAAATGCACGTTAGTGTGATGTATCTCAAGCACACCTCCTTTTAGTAGAAGACTTTCTACATGAAAGCTTGAGAAAACAGTAGGGCCTTCCAAAATGTAACTCCAGAGTTGCTCAAGAGACATCTTCCCTCATCACTTGTGTGCTGTTCCCACTACCATGATATAGGGGCCCCGTGGAACGAGAGAGACCCCTTGTCAAGGTGGTTTGATCAGGAGAGTTTCTGGGCGGTCTGGCGATCTGTATTTAACTATAAGCCTTCAAAGTAGAAGGCAAAAATCTCTTTCCAAAGAGATTTCCTCTATCCAAGCATGAATGCATTAACAAGGACTACGTGCTGCATTACGAGTGCTCACATGTGGTGTTACTGAGGGAGTGCAGTCAGCAATTAGGAGAACAGAAAGTGACTCAAAGATTGTTATATGAGGAGGCTGAGACTTATAGCACTGAACTAATGCTGATCAGCTAGCGCAGCCAAGATTGAGATGTTTTTATCGTTGTGTCATTCGACTATGAATGCATCTCTTTGGAAACGCCATTCCGCTGGCATGTTTTCTGTCAGAAGTTGCTGGTTCATTGGGAGTGAAACGTTTCATGAAAGCTTATCTCAGCAAGCCTTATAATGGAATACAGATAATTTTTGATAGCTCTCCGCTAGACAGGTCAGCTGCCAGTTTTCCATTCTGTCAGATCTCCTCCTGTATGATGGCCTCTTCCTCGTCTCAGGGATCCAGGGAATACAAGGACCTCCCGGGTTTCAAGGCTCCACTGCTGTAGAAGAAATTGTTGCTTTTTGGAAATCCTGTGGATCTTTGTTTCCCAAATTACACTGTTATTGGAATGTCATTTCTTAGGAAATGTTTAACAGTTCCCATTCTAAATTGGGACAAATTAAGATTTCAAAGTGGTGTGATTTCTCAGAAAATGTAAGTTCCAATATAACCAATCATGAATAACTTTTAAGTATTTGTAGTATGCTCCAGCTGTAAAATCCTAGAATAGGCAGAGTCTTAGAACCTGAAGGCTTATCCACAGGGCAGATAGAGCTCACTTGGAGGAAGCAGTTGCAACACAGAGCACATCTGCAGAGCTGCGTGCAGCCCTGTGAGCCAGTGCAGAGCAAATTAGCCCACCAATATGATGCAGAACGCTGTTGTGCAGAGAAGCTACACCGGGTTGCAGAAACAATGCCATGTTATCAGTAATTTTCCAAGCCAGGGTGTGTGCATTCTCCTGCTCAGCTATAGTACAGTCAAGAGCTACATTGTGAAAAGGGCCTGGGTTTCTCTCAGCTACTGGAAAAAAACATTTGTATTTCCTGTCTTTGTACTATTTTAACCATAGAAGTATAATGTACAAAGACTAAACTTGTACTTCCAACCTAATTTTATGTGCTTTTCCTACCAACTTATACAAAAATTATTTTAGGTAATACCTTAAAATTGTTTGAATAATCAGGTCATTCCCAAAATTACTTAGGAAAGGGCTTTCCTCTTTTATTTGTAGCTACACTGAAGAATTGTTGCTATTGCTTCTGTGCAGGTGGGGGTTGGTAGTATGGGTCATCTGAGATTTATGACATTGATCTCACACAGAATAACTCTTTCTCACTACCCGTCTACCAAAGTAATGACAACTTCTGTGTGCAACTTAGCAACAGTAAAGTATATCCTTTGAGCTACATTATTTCCCTTTTTCATTGTTTGCATGAAAAAGTAGCATCTCTGCAGGGCTAATGTTTTATTATTGCCATTATTCAGTGGGATTTATGCATCTCACTTTGGACAGCTGTGAGTTTACATTTCTTTCTCCATACCAACTAGATGGTAAACTGTTCCCTGTAAAGGGATGACATTCTAGACATGTAAGGGAGGTTGACTATCTCATGAAATTTGGTGTTAGCTCTTTATGGAGGACACAGGAGAGAGCAGTACTACTTCAGTGACATGGCTGTCTTCTCTGTTTATCTAGTTGTTCAGTCCTCTAAGGTATAGTTACAGGCAAATTAGTCGTCATGCATATCATTACATGCCATACAACTATTCAAGGAAAGAAGGAATAAAAGCTTGAGGTCGGTTCACTCTATATCAGCAACAGTGGGTGATGGCTTTTTTAGGAGAAACTTGTCAGTCCCTAAAGCCTGTACTACTTTTGATTAGGAATCCTCTTACAATGTACAGAATAAATTGCTTGAAGGTCAGTCAAGAAATAGACACTGAAGGTTTGTGGACATTATAAAGGATTTCTAACCAGGAAACTTAGCAGTTCTGAAAGTACTGACAATGCCTTGGAATTTAAATTTGATGATGCTTTGAAAACCCATGGAGGATACAAGGCATTGAGCAAAATCAGGGTGTGTCAGATGCTGGCCGATAGTCAGTTAGATACATTGTAGCAGGATTTGTTTCTCCTTATTTTCTTTTTCTTTCTTTCTTAGCTAAGGATCAAGCAAAAATCCCCAGAGCTTTAATGGAAAAACTCAAAACCATTCCCATGCTTTTCATCTGGTACATAATTATCTCTTTGTTTAACTAGCATTATTCTTTGGAAACCAATATTTACTAAAAAACTACAATAATACATGGAATTTTAGCCTGAGAAAACCCCCAACTTGTAAAAAATCAATAATTGAAACCAACAAATATTTATTTTGTTCTGGTTTGGGTTTTGATTAAAGAAAAATACATATCTTGAAAGGTATGCACTGTAAGCAGTTCTGCTGGATGTGATAGTAATTCAGATTGCTACATTTAGCATGTCTGTAAAGCCTGTAGGATCAAATAATTGTAGTACATTGCTATTGTAAGAGATTGTGAAAGGCAGGAAAACAAAGTGGGGTTTAGATGACACCTGGCATGGAGTTTTTCCAAAACTGCTGCATGATTAAACTAGGAATTTAAGAAAAAAAAATCATATTTAACAATCACGTTTATGTATGACTGCTTTGGAATATTTTTTGCTATCCATATTGCAAAATATTGTCCAGCTTAAAACATGCTTAATACAGGTTGTCCGGACTTTTGCAAAATACTGGCTCATGCAGAAAGCACACAAAAAAGAACACTTATAGCTTCCAGCTGCCTCAACCGGTTAGAAACAAGGAAACAAGCAGAAAAAATGTGCTGCTGGGGTTTTGACAAAGCAAATGGTCTTTAGGGAAGCGGTGTCTCCTCCCGGGTGTCCCCTCTCGGGGTCCGATACCGCTGTAGGGCCTCGAGAGACCCCAAGCCACTGGCCAAGGGGAGCAAAATCAGAAAGGAAAGGCGGGGGGAGCGATTGCCTCGCCCGGGGCCGGGGCAGCACAGCACCGGGGCAGCGGCGGCACAGCACCGGAGCGGCACAGTGGCGGTGCGGAGGAGGCGCAGCACCGGGACAGGGGCGGCACAGTGGCGATGCGGGGGCTGCACAGGACCGGGGCGGGGGCAGCACAGCACTGGGGCGGGGGCGACACAGGGGCGGTGCGGGGGCGGCACAGTGGCGATGCGGGGGTGGCACAGTGGCGGTGCGGGGGCAGCACGGGACCGGGGCGGGGGCGGCACAGGGGCGGGGCGGGGCTGCGGGGCGGGCGCGGGGTCCTGCTGCCCCCTGCTGGCTGCCGCCCCGGGCCGGCGTCAGCCCCCGCCGCGCTCCGGCGGGCCTCGGGGAGGTGCCGAGCCTCCCTAAAGGGTCTCTTCGACCTCGGTGAGGTGGACCTCGAGGCGGGCAAAGCCCCCTCCCGCTGCATGGGGTGAGCTAGAGCTGCCGCGTCTACCTGAAGATGGTGCTAAGCAAATCAGTTTGGGGTTCGTTCTGGGTTGATGAGCTGGTTTGGAGCAGCAGGGCAGTTTTGAAGCAGTTACCCTAGTCTTCCTCACCTATCACATTCAGTTCTGGTGCTTGCAGAGGGGCTCCCTTTTGGAGGAACCTAACACATAAGCTCTTTTCTGGACAGACGCCAAATGGGCACCAGCCAGCGCCTGACTGCAGAGGTAGGGGTCCAGACCAACTCTGTATGAAGTTTAATCATTGCGAAGTCTGAAGTACCCTCCTCAGACTGCACACGGTGTGGTTGTAGGAGCCTCCTTACTTCCTCCTTTGATCTGAGCCACCCCTGTTGTGCTAGTGAACACAGCCAATCTGCAAAATGCCACGGAGAGAAAAAAAAATGCCTCGCACCAAACCGTCTTGCAAACACGTGAAGTATGGACTTTCCCTGCTTACTCAGAGTCTGTGCAGGGAAAACCGGCAAGTGTGGGGTAGGTATTGTTTTATGTGTATTGACTTACAAGTCACTGACTTCAGTGTGGATCTTTGGCAAGTTTGCTGGGTGACTCTGTGGCACCTATGCAGCAGTAGACAGTGCCTGCAAATAGTGTCATATAGCTTATATGCCAGATACTAGATATCAGCAGAACATATTTTCTTTATTTTTTCTCCCCCCATTTAACTGATGCACAGTTTCTCAGTCACAAGGGATAGCATACACATATTTATGCTGCTTGTCATTTCACACTGCTGCATTCTGCAGTATAGGCACTTCCAAAGTCAAAATGCATGAATCAGTACTCTTGTTTGCACTATCACTGATACAGTATTTGACTGTACAAAGGCTTTTTATTTTTCTGCAAAAAATAGTTATTAAGCTTCAGGTTTGAAGTTAAATTCTGTTCTTACTTTTCCCAGCAGTACATAAACACCTCAATTTCAGTAGAGTTGCTCTTGATTTGTGCTGTGACTGAGAACATCATGTCCCATGTCATTTCATAGATTATTAGCCTGCAGGTGTAGCTGTTCTGGAAATTATCCCAAACTCTATAGCTTTTCTATGTCATTTCTGAAGATGATCCAAAGATGAGTTTGCATCTTAGGTAGCTTTGTATGCACTGGCATGGATCCCCAAAATAATACCACTGTGGTAGCAATGCGTTGGCTGCAAAACCTATCAAGGAGCCTGAGAAAATACAGAGGTATTCATTCATAAGAAAAAAATAGTTCACGCAGAGCACCATACTATCACAGCTGGGCTGTGGATTCCCTGGAGGGGCAGCTTGTGAGGGTTTTTCTCTACTTATTTCACGTCTGTTTGTGGTAGAGGTATTGGAAACCATAGGAAAACCTAGCAGCTCTCAGCAGTAGTTGACCCCGGAGTCCTACTTCAGTTGAAGTTCAGGGCAGAGTCTAGGAACTATCGGGTGTTTCATGTAGGACTCACTCTGGCAGGGCTTCCAGGTTTCCCTGCCCCAGGCAGGATCGATGCAACCTGGCAGGTCACCAGCCCCGCAGAATTCAGCTGGGGGTACCACCCCACTGTGTCTGGAGCTGCTGCTGCTGCACAGCATTTCAGTTTTGACCAGCTCGTATTTTTGCAAGAAATAATGCTCGGTCAAAAAATGGCCAGCCAACTAGTTGTAAGTGATGTATTTGGTATGCTTTTTCTGTAGCAAGGGAAACAGTAAAACAGCCAGTCTAGATTAAAAAAAAAATGGAGATTACCAACTAGTTTCAAATAAAATTTGTAGGGAAAAAAAGAAGAGTGTGCTGTTTCTCCTCTTTCCTGTGTAAGTGATAGCAAAGGGACTGGGTGATAGCATCCCAAAGATACTCTGAGGGGGTGGGTTTATGTGTGTGTGAGCCCATGGCTGGAAGGAAGCTGAAGCTAATTAATAAATAGTATTTTCTGTATTTGTTCTTCTCTCCATAGCTATTGTATCTGTGCTGGCCAACTTCCCAAAGACAAAACGCGGCCCCGCAGTCAGTGCTGAAGTGGACACATACTTGGTGTCGCTTTCCCCCAGTAGCATGTGGAAGAGATTAGATAAGTGAGGTGGCTCCTGCTGCGGGGAGTTATTCACGCCTCGGAGCACTTGAAAGGTATGCTGATTCTCACACTTGGGTGTGAGCGCTGCCAGAACGGGGTCTAGGAAAGCTGCTTTATCAAAAAGCACTACACACTGCCACAGCCGCAAGGCTGATTTAAAGTCAAAATCAGCCCCCCGCTTCGGTTTGTGCTGCGGCGATAGGCAGCCCAAGAGAAAACGCCAGCTGCCGATCGCGGTTATCTTTGATGTAGGTACCTGGCAGTCAAAGCGAGAACCAAAAAATCCAAACTGCCAATAACTTTTTCCAGCCGCGTGAAGTTTTCTTTACTGGAAACTGCGTCTCGCACCTACTTTATTCCTGTTGTTTTGGGGTATTTTTTTTTTCAGGAGAAATAAAACCACTCGGACTGAAAGTCAGCTTTTCAAGGGGCGTACACATCCTTGCCGGGCGCCTTGGGAGAGCACCGGGAAGCGCCGGCGGGAGCCGCGGGGCAGCCCCCTCCTCTGCCCTGGGCAGCCGGGAGGGGCTGGAGGAGCGAAGGAGTTAAAGGGAGGCGCTTGGGAAATCTGATGCTAACGAAGCCCCAGGAATGTTGCACATTTCCATTCCCCTCCAGCTTTCGGAGGAGGTCAGTCGCCGCTGCGGGCAGCCGCCCCGAGGAGCCCAGCCCCGAGCGCTGCCCCGCACCTTCCCGCAGGTGACGCCGGGAGACGCCAGGGAGGGAGGGGACGGGACGGGACGGGGCGGGGAGGCGGCGTGGAAAGTTTTCCCTGCGTTTGGCGTGCTCCGGCGGGACCTGCGAAGCCGAGGGAGCGAGGGACGGGGACGGGGTGGGCTTGCCGGCCGCTCTGCGCGCCCCGGGCTCGGGGCGGGGGGAGCGGCGGGCTCGGGCCGCCCCGCAGAGGGGCAGACCCCTGACCCGCCGCCGCCTCTCCTCTCTTGCAGGGCAGCCGGAGATGCCGGGGAGACGGCTGTGGTGGGCGCGCTGCTGGCTCGGCGTCTGCCTCTCGCTGCTGGGCGCGGGGGGCGCCGCCGCCGAGCCCTGCCGGGCCCCCCCCTGCGGCGGCGGCGAGGCGCCCCCGCCACCCTGCCGCGGGGCCCGCTGCGTCGGGCGGGCCGGCCGCCCCGCGCGCTCCTTCCTGCACACCGCCACGCCGCTGCGCCCGCCGCAGGGCAAGGCGCCGCCCGCCGCCCCTCACGCCGCCCCGCCGCCCGCCGGCGCCACGCACCCCGCCGCCAGGGGGGGCGCGCCCGAGGCCTGCCCCGGCGGGGACTGCGCCGCCAACGGCACCCGCCGCGACTGCCAGGGCCTGGAGTGCCGGCTGCCGCCCCGCCTGCGCCCGCGGCCCCGCGGCCCGGGCTGCGCCGCCCCCGCCGAGGGCTGCCCCGAGCCCGCCCTGCTGCGCGCCGCCGACAGAGCCGCCCAGTTCGCGGGGGACGACTTCGCCTACGCCGCGCCCGAGCGGGGCGGCGGCGCCCTGGGGGTGCAGCTCACCTGCGACGTCAAGCCAGGTGCGGGGCGCCCTGAGGGGCCGGGGCGGCGGGGGGGCTCTCGGCGGGCTCCAAGGGCTGCGGCCGCCGGGCTGAGGGGCGTCAGCAGCACGGGGAGCCCGGGCGGCTGCACCGGCCCCCCTCGTTCTGGGAGCACCGGGGGGCAAATCCAGCATCGGCCTTCGTGCTGTGTGGGGAACTGCTGCCCTGGCTCCCTCCTCTCCTCCCCTTCATCCCCCCTCCATATGCACTTGTCCGTGTCAGAGACCTACAGACGAAACGTGGCAACACCTTTTTTAGTGCTGTTTTTAAATACATGTAAGACTTCTAACTCTCTCTCCTCACGCTCAGGCATTTCTGGCAGTTTACATTTCTAGCAACATCATACAAGGCTTTTGTGGGGCACGTGTATCTTCCACACCCAGGATGGTGCTGTTGGTAAGAAACATGCTGACAAGTTATCTTGCTGTAATAGCCAGCAAAAAACCCTCCAAAACCCAAAAAAATCAGTTGCAGAGCCGCTCTTGCTGCGCATCATTCGGAGCACTTGTCTATTGATTGACAAGAGCACAGCTCTGGTCAGTTCGGTATCCCTGCAGGAAGCCAGGTATGTCCGTGGTTATGCTCACAGGTCAGCAGAAGGTGTTGTGTAATTGCGTGGGATATGTGGATTTACCCACATGAAACACATCAGCAGATCTTGAGTGACCACAAAGCAGTTTGGGTTCTGGTTTAATGCCTTATCTGAAAGTTATAAAATGTACGAGGAAGGGTGATTTATTTTATTCCCTTGACATTAAAAGCTAATGGAAAGCATGAAGATGGTAATTTAAACTTTGTCACATCTGTGAGGCTAATCTGAGGGCTGTGGCTGCTTCAGACACCAGAGCACATGCCAGACCTCATTACCAGTGTCTACTTAGTGAAGTGACATCTCCTCCAAAGCAGACTTGAGCACTTAGTGGCAGTTCCAGTCCCAGAGCTGAGATTCCCCCTACCCCATGCCTGGTGTAGTGATGTTGTCAACCGTCATCTTGCCTGATGTTGCTCCCAGACGTCTTACAGAACCTCTGTATGCTCTGTGACCAAAGATGGACAGAAAACAGAGAAGTCAATATGGTTAGCCTCCCTTTTCTCTTCTTCTTTGCACATTCTTTGTACTATCATCATAACTTCCATGCCCCCCTTTTGCGAAAGAACCCAGGATATCTGCATTGTTTTTGTCCTTACCGAAATCCATCTCTGTGTAATACAAGTCCTGGCAAATAATCAGAGCATTCTGCATGGACAGAAGGCACTAATCCTTCTTGGATGGTGCTGAAAGCAGACTTGCTGGAACTCCATGAAAGTCTTGCAAAGAGCATCTGGCTCAGTACGACCTGTCTCCAAACATCCTCTTATTCTTTGGCTGTCTTCAGAGGACCCGGATCAGTCTGTGCTGCCCAGTCTCCAGTACCATCAGCCCTTTCAGCTAACATGGTGAGTTGCATGCAGCTCTCATCTTCTAGGCCTTAGGGTTAGGTCCTCAGTCCCCTCTGACATGGGTGGGTCAGGGGAAAATGGGGTAAGGGAAATCAAAGCAGAAGGGTTGGAGAGTGAAGATGCTGGGGTTTTTTGAGACTTGATGCAGAGTTCACTGTACTTTTTCAATTTTACACTCTTTGCAGGCCTGGTGCCAGGTGAAGTCTTGGAGGAATGGAAGCATAGTTAGATGTTTCCCTTAAGAAAATCTTTCAGTGCATCCAGAATGGATTATACCTTATGGCCATGGCAGTCATGGATATGTGCATTCATCTCCTTCTTGTGGCAGGCTGAAGCATCTTGTATGTTGCAGGGAAAGCAGCGTACAGCACTCCCCACTAAATCGCATAATCTCACGGAAGGCACTGTCAGCGTGGAAACACACAGTGAACAAACCTGTGATAATGCATGAGCTTCCATGTGTGAGAGAGATTCTTCAGATGAGGACAACTGCACCCTCAGAAGTTCTCCCCTCTCACTGTTTCTGCCTTGTGGCCAGTGAGTGACATCGGTTAGCACCAGCCCATGCCCAGGCCTGCTGTAGTGATCATGGCTGCAATTGGTGTGTGTGAGACCTACTGTAGACATACATTTCTCCAGACTGGACAAAGAACATATATACGTTTTGCCCATTCCAAAGACTGGACCCAGGCCTTCACAAGGCAGCTTTCTCTCCTAGGAGTTGAAGAATAGCATACTGGATTCATCAACATCTAGCAGATATTCCATGTTCCTGCCATCGGGAACAAAAAAAATAAGCCATGTTGACAGTCTTTGGTTTCCTTTGAGTCAGTTTACAAATAAGCATCCAGTATTCTGCTCTGCCTGCAATCTCTTAACATTCTCTGTGTTTGCCTGAGACCACCTTTTGAACACAGGTCAGCGGGTTTCCTGCGTTAGTGCAGATAATACCTTGTTTGCTCCTCATTTGCAGCTGGAGTGGTGGGTCTTGGAAATGAGCATGGTTCAGCGTAGCAATTCCAGCATGGCTTGTCACCTAGAACAAACAGAACAACATAATGTGATAATCAGACATCTAATGAGGGGAAATGCATTTACAGTTGTCCGGGGAGAGGTGTTATTCAAACAGCATGCAGTGAACGTGACAGGGCAAATGCAGGTAAGGATCATGAAGAGCATACTGCGGTTCAAGTCTTCTAAAGAGCCCAGCTAGGGGAGACTTGGGAGCTCACTCAAGAGCTGTGCCTAGTCTGTGTGGTGCAGATGGTGGCTTTCCTGCTGTTAAATTTTGTGGATAAATCTCATTATGCAGGTGTGGCAGGAATCTGTCTTACAGATGTGCAGCACAGATGTAACTTAATGGAGAAGAACCAGATTCAGCGAGAACTTTCTGTTCTGTGGTGGTCAGTAGCGTGTGGGAACCAGCAGGAGTTCCTCTGAAGGAAATCTAGGGACCTCTTGAGTGCAACAGTGAATATGCTGCAGACAGGCTTAGCTGAGCTCTTGGGATTTTGGAGGTTAGTCAGAGTGTACAGTGTTCCCAGTCCTCTTTGCAGTGTCTTGTGAGATGAGGCTGCTCCGTGTGCTCAGCATGTGACTTAACTGAGCAGAAGGCAAAGAAAATACCACCGTATTTTTTTTTCTGTGCACAGCACATCTTTTGCAATACTGCACAATGATGTCTATACGTTTTATGGACAGCGCAGGTGTATGCTTCCAGCCCAGGCAACCATACATTTATTTTAGCCTCCAGGAATGCGTCACACAGTTGGAAAGAACACATTTATGACAGATTATCTGCCACCTCTGCATCCTTACCCATACACCTAACTCTTACTCAGTCACCCCAAAAGAGGAGGTTTCTCTGACAGCCATGTGCAGAGAATTAGTCTTGGAGATTTCCAGTGTTTTCAGATCAAGGATAAAGGTATGGTTAATTCCTGGTGGAAGAAAGAATTAGCCTTTCAGTTTCACATCTAAGGTGCTGTAGCTGAAAACAGAGGAAACCATCTATTTAAGAAGAAATAGATCAGTGACTGTTCCCATCTTTCTCGTTTTTAGGGGAACACTTCTGTCGCACTTTTAGGCCAGCTGCAAGGGGTGTTTCTTTGCTGTTGACATCTCCTCAGACAGTAGGGGAACTGGAATATGCTGCCTAAGGCTATTTTTCCTGCCTGTATTAATTCACCATCCACAGGTGGAGACCTGGGAGTCCACCCCAGCGTATGACTGCCAGGCCTGTGACAGTGCATGAGGAGATTTGCAATGATTCTTCAGTCACTGAGAGAACTCCCTCCAGTTTACCTGGTGAAGGCTGTGTTTTGGTGAGCAGAATAATCTTTTGTTCAACCTGTTGTGTGGCCCCGTTCCTGTGAGGTTCAGTCTACTTGAATGCTTGCTGAAGACCATGTCTGATATCAGGCCTCCAAGGTACAGGCCAGTATCAGGGGCTCTACTTTATTCCCAGCACTGTGTGTTTGCAGGCTCATCTGCATGAGACAGGTGACTTACTCTCACCCAGCTGCCTGCCAGAACCAGCACAGCCCTTCTGTGGGGATCACACAAACAGCTTCATCAACTTTTCAGCCAGTATTGCCAGCGCCACAGCTACTATCTGGAAAGCTCCTGCCAACTGCAGCTGAACCACCACTTCTGTTGGCCAGGTGAAGATGCTGGAGTGCAGACTTGTACTCCCTTTTGAAGTCAAATGAGCCCGTTCCTTTGCAAGATAGTCGCTGCTATTTCTTAGCAGCATAGTGAGTACACCTTCAGATGAAAGGCTGGTGTCCCAAAAGAAGAAATGCACAGAATCTATTTTTGTTGTCTTATTATTTTGTATTCCTCCATGTTTCTCTCCTCATTCATTAATTGCCATTAAATCCTTATTTTTTCCTATCAGACCCATCTTTCTGTTCTTTTCTTTTGGGCAGACTTCGCTGCAGCTGTGAACACCTACCTGCATATGGGCAAAATAATGTGCAGCTGCACATCTCATACTTGGCGAAACCTGGTGAACAAGGTTGTAGGTTCTCATGCTGTTGCTATCTGTGCACTAAGCAGTGCCTGCAGCCCACTGCTGTCATCTCCTGTGGTTACCAGGAGTGACTGGCACTGTCAGATGGCCCTGTGCTCTCGGGTCTCAATCAAGATCTCACCTTCCCTTCCTTGCAGTAGGATGACTTGTAGCCTCTGCTCTTTATGCAGTGTCAGACTGTGCCTGAGGGCTACTTTTTCCCCTGCAGCATGCCCTCAGGGTGATGTGTCCTTCCCAGGCATGCTAGGGAAATGTAGCAGAGGTTCGTATGTGATAATATGTTGAACTATGGATTGGTCCTGGAAGCATGGAATAGATGTGGGCAAAACAGACCTTGCCATGACTGGTTGTGGTGTGCATGTGCAAGGAAAGTAATATTGCATCTGTGGTCGTGAGAACATTTGAGTGTTGCTAGTGGGTGTACCTGTTGTCTGGGCAGTGTGGAAAGGTCCTTAAGTGGGATTGCTGGCATCTACTAATGTGTGAAGATCACTTGCAGTGGAATTATAATTTTAGACATGCCTGTGACATCCCCATCTGACATATTCACTGTGCCTTCCCTTTGTATAGTTGAATGGAGAGAAACAAGGCCACATTTAGCGCACTCTGCATCTGAGCTATTTTAGATTTCTACTACAGAGTTCTTCTGGCAAACAAGATACCACTTCTGCTTAATTGAATGCAGTTTATTTTCAGCAGAGTCCTCTCTTGTGCAAGAGCGTTGTTACCCTCTCTGTTGCTCTGGCATTGGGAACTGCCTGTAGCACTGACTGTACTGTGCAGTGAAGGGCCTCTTGTACCAGTAATCATAAGTTTAGTCGTACTACTGCAAAATGTATAAAAATGAGAGAAAATAACAGTCACAAAGGATTTTTTTAGGCCTTGTATTATCACCAGCTGAGCTTTAGACAGCCCAAAGGAGCAAAGCTAAGTTGAATGACTGGAATGTAGCTGTTGTTACAAAGTTCTGGAAGGTGGTTTAGGGCAGATATAATAGAAAGCTGACGGTCCATCATGTGAGTAGGCTTCACTGCAGTCAGTACTTAAAATTATAGCTGTTACTGCCAGCAAGTCAGGCAGTTACTGGTGGAAGACAATGCTCCTTAAGTGTGTGCTTAAAAGTAAGCTCTACTTTGTCTCTTACTGAATCAGGGCTTTAATTAACCTTTCTTTGCTCTAATAATTTGGCTTGTGTGAGTGAGAAAAGCCCAGATTCCCAGGATGAGAAGAGCTCAATAACCCTGTCTTAGAAGAGTCTATATTCTCCCCACCTATAATAAATTTGTGATGGCTGGAATAATTCAAAATGTTATTGTTGTTGGTTCCTGAATCTCAGCCACTGAGGACTGATGGAAAAGTGGTTTTGGGAAAAAATGGTTTGGTAATATGTCCTTGACTATAGGATTCACTCCCTCTCACAGTTCCCCCAAGGTGGTTCCCTGGGCTGACTGTTAGGCGGTGCAGTTGGACTTTTCCTCACTCCTGTGAAGGTTATTTCTTTTTTCATGTTTCATTGAGAAAGAGGGTCAAAAGGCCTAGAAAGGGGGAGTTTGATGCTGTTACTTTCATTACTGTTTGTTCTTTATAAACCTGTATTTGTTACAGTTTCAAGCATGAAGACAAGATCTTTTCTTTTTGAAGTTACTTGTAAAGGCAGACACACACACAGCTCATTCCACAGAAAATGTGATGGCTGTTAGTACAATGTAGCAGTTTTCTAGGGGAATGCATTTAGATGTTAGATTTTCTGATAGTACAAGAATACTGTGCTCATTATTTACTGTGTTTATATTTAGCGATAACTATATTGCAATACTAGCATGGAGCCCTGTTCTCATGTGTGATCCCAGCATGTAAGAATATTAATGCGGGACAGGAGGATGAAGAAAACTTACAGGGAGGTCTACCAAGAAACAATTAAGTAATGGTAGTTAACATGGTAGCTAAAGCCTTAATATGCCAGCTTTGATCAGCTATTTTTCTAGGTGCATATGCTTTATTTAGCCAGGTAAGGGCCACCCTTTTCCTCACAGACTTCCCATCTGCTTTGAAGTGATGCATTGGTGTAGTCCTTTTGCACTGTGTTATCACTTATATAGCCAAAATATTTGGCAAAGACCTGTGCTGTACTGCCTGTATCCTCAGTTGTAAGCCAGACTTCTGAGAGCAAAAGTTTTGTGAAAAGGAATTTGTTAATGTCTTTCCAGCCTCAAGCACAAGTGGAGCCTCTATAGGCTGATGAAAAATCTTGATAGGTGGTCACAGAGTTCTTGTAACTCTTTTGCTGCCCAGTATCTGTCAAATGTGGGCTGATTTCAGTCAAATTTGACAAGGAGCAGAGGTATTAGAAGTAGGCAAAGTTGTATAAACTTTGTAAGAGGTGATTCAAAAGAGGAAAGAGTGGAATATGAGCATCTGAAAGTTTGCCTCTAGCTGTTAATACTTTCAGCTGGTAGGACAAAAGCAGCTTGGTTGTTGCTCTGTATTCTGAAGAAGGGTAATGAAGGAGTGCTACTTATTTAGCCAGTCAAATGGAAGACACAAATCCACAGAAATCAGATGACATTGGTTCTGCTTTTCACAGAACTTGTTCACGTTAGATGGAAGGAGATCTGGGGGTATAATTTGCCACATACTTAAAAATCTGGAATTTTCAACTCGTATGGGGAGTGTGGGCTTTCCCGGATCCTGGTCTTCACTTTCTCAAGTCCAGGATCCTGCAAACTACCTTAATATTTAAGTGAATAGTGAAAAATAAATATTAATGTGTGCCTTATGCTGTGAATAAAAGTAACTAAACAGCAAAATATTGTAGGAACTGTAAACAGGAACTGGCTATGGTCTTTTTCATTGTCTCATCCTTGATGTTCTGCACTTAAAAAAAGAAAATTCAATGCTGCATAAGAACAGGTGAGTGACCATATGGGATTCAGGATTTTCTCTCAGGCAGCACCTAGCAGTGGATACTGTGGAAAGCATGGCATGATATTTGCCTAGATCATTTTCCCAGCTCTGGCAGTTTGTTGTTCAGATTTCCTGAACATGATTGATGCCTATGTAGCTTTTAGCCCCAAATTGATTGTATCTTATATACTGAGCTAGAAACTTTCTGGACTTGATAGAACTTTTAACATGTATTGAAACTTTTAATGTCCCCTAATTCTTGTATTAGAAGAAAGAGCGAAGAGTCTTTAGGACACCTGTAATATAGCGCAGTAGTTTGGTTTCTTATTTTTTTGTTTGCCCGAGCCTGAAAAGTCCTACCTATTTTCTCATATTGTAGCAGTATCATATGTTAGATTTTCCTTGCTGCCCTTTTGTGAACTGTTTGAGTTCTGTGCCCTTTTTTGACATGGGGAAGCAATACTGCATGCTGTATTAAACATGCTCTATTGATTAATGTCATAATGATACATTCTTTTCTGTTAATGTATTCCTCTTCTAATTAGTCCTAGCATTTTATTTGCCTTTTAGACCCATGTTGGGCACTGCACTGATGATTACGTGGCTCTGTAGCCCAACATCTGTATCTAGATGTATGTAATTTCCAACTGGTAATAATAATCTTAAAAGTACAACATCTGATATGAAAAGTTTAGGGTTTTTCTTCCAGCGGGTGCCTTGATTTCACCTTTATCTCCTTTGAGTTTCTTCTTGCCATTTCATTGCTGCTACTCAGTATCATAGACACCTTTTGCAGCTCTTTGCAGTTGACCTTACTTTTACTACCCTTAATAGCTTAGCATTCTCAGCAAGTTTTATCACTTCATTTTATTGCCTCTACAGTGAGAATTGACCATTTAGTCTTTACTGTATTTGAACATGTATATAGGAATGATCACTCTGTTATGGAACCCCATAATATAAATGATTAATTTATGCCCTGAAGCAAGGGGCTGTGATGATGACTTCTTTAATGTCTACAACTATAAATGTTGTTGCAGATGAAATGGGAAGACCCTGTGGTCCCATGAAGGGGCTACAAAGATAGTAGAGGAACTGGCCTTATAATCATGACTTGAATTTATTGAGATTTTTCATCAACTTTTTAAAATTTGAGATCCTTTGAAGAGGTAATGGGGCAAGCTGGAAAATTACTTTTCTTGGACAATAATTGATCATTTGTATTTCAGGAGAAAATGAAGTTCCATCTGAAGATGCCCTAATACTACAGCTGCACCTTGCAAAAGGGCATGAGAAATTTACTGAAATGCTAAAAAGCCAACAACAGATCATTGTCGATTTGCAGCAAAAACTTGCTGAACAGCAGCACATATTGGTTAGCCAGCAACGTGAGATTCTCGAACAGCAAAGAAAAATGTATGAGCAAATGGACCTGATCAAAGTCCAGTATGGTATGCTTTTTGATACAGTGAAGCAAATGTCATTTCAGAGTTTGCAAGAAGATATTCAAAACTATTTTGAAAGTCATCTTCAAGGACTTCAGAATCAGGTCAGAAATCATCTCCAAAAGTCATACTCTGTGCATAAAGTAGAAGTGGATGCAAAAGTGATTAACGTTGGGGAGTCTTTGCTGGACTGTGGCCTTTGTGAAAGCGATGAATTTTGCAACTTCCAAAAGACACCTTCACAATGTGAAAAATGCACATTGTGTCCTGCTGGTTTTTTCCAAATGGCTGAGTGTTCTGCAAACTCTGATCGGATTTGCCAGGTGAAATATGATCCTGTATTTTTCAGTTATTGCTTATGAAGTATTGTGTTGGACATGCTGGGATAATATTCTGGAAATAACTACTTGGAGAGCTAGAAAGATCCGGTTTGAAGCATGTGTTTTACCAAACGTGTCTATGGCACTTCAAAGTCTGCCTGAAGTTTTTTGTGGGTTTTCTCTTTACCATTTACTGCTCTAAATGGGGCACTAGTTTGTGCCCATTGGGTGTGACGCTTTCCCAAACCTGACAGCTGGCAGGACTTCGATTCTTTTCATCATGGTAGGAAAAGACATCCTAAAACATGTATACTTATGCATGCTAAATTTGTTTATTTAATCCCCGTCCACTCTACAGAAACTTCTAGACATCTGTGAAAAGCAGAGGAAAGCTTTACTAAGCAAAACTAGAGGTCAGATATTTATTTATAATTTTGGAAATAAAAGTTATCAGTTAAAACAAATCTAAAAATGGGTTCCAGCTTAAACGTAACATGAACACATACAAAAATATGGAACATAGATGCTTTAACTGTTAAATACTTTTTATTATAAAACACATTTTATTATACTATACATAAGCAGCATGTAAGCAAAATAAGCTGGTTCTTCAGTCACGTTCTGTTGTTTAGAAGTTCTAAAATACATGGAGAGCTTGATATGTAAAGCAGTGTCTTGTTTGACAGGTGTGACCTAAGCCCAAGATACCAAGAAAGACAACCTGAGAGAGTCTGTCCGGTTCCCTCTCTGCTAGTCTCAGTTTTCTTTAATGCTAGCGTTTAAATGTAAATGTAGCCTGTTATTCTTTCCTGTCTGCCTGCCTTAAGGAGAAAGGAGGGCTGGTTAACAGGAAAAACTACTTTATCATTTACCTTTCTTGTGTGTTTTTTGGTTAGCACCTCCCTCGCAGAGTAAATGTCTTTAGGAGCTTTTCCTAACTCTGTCTCAGTTGGTCTTAAGGACACTGTAATAATTGAGTGATGCATCGCTCTGGAGGATGTGGTATGGTCTTACAGATCATGTATCATAACAAGCGTTAGTTGTATAACCAATCCATTTAGCTCAACTGCACGCTACTAGCTTTCTGTGGACACCACGCAGTCTTTTTGGATACCTTGTTAAAACATGTGACAAATCCAAAATTAGTTGTCTTGCTTCAACATGCTTGCAGGATCAGCCCCCTCTTCACCCTACATATACCTTTTCCTGGCAGGTGTCACAGAGCCTGAAGAAGTGCCTGTTTCACATTGTAAGTTGTTGCATTGAAGTGTTTGAATATGATTCTTGTGATTTACAGGACAGAGATGAATGCACTGAATCTCCAAGCATTTGTGGCGAGAGGATAAAGTGCCTGAATACTCCAGGTAAGTTGTATTCTCTGGTAATTAAAGAATGAAGATAATTAGGTCTTCAGAAACGGGCCAGAAAGACAGGAACTCAGGCCTGTATGTTTGTGAGTAATGACATGCTCGGCTTGCTGGAATCAAAGGGGTTGAAAAACACTCAGCTGTGAGTTGATGGTGGGCTATGTAGGACATAATATCCACTAGGACTGTCGGATGGTCCCTTTTACCTTATTTCTGTGGGGTTTTTTTATGTTTAGGTTTTAATTTTCACTTATGACCTGACTTTCTTTTTGCTTATTATTATTGCACCAGTTACTTATGCTGGTGCAAATGGGGTCAAAATCAAAGGTATTATTCCTAATGGAGAGAAATAGTTGTCATTTTCCTTCTGCTGCGCTGGGGTAGATATTTGATTTGATCTAATGAAGGTTCTTATAAGGCCTTCCTTCATTAATCTTATTCTCCTTTAGTAACAATATTGTCAAATACTGAGGAACGATCAACAGTTTCCATCATTTGCAGGGGCTTGGGGAAATTTTTCAGGCATTTAAGAACAGATTTGATAGAAGTTCTGTACTGTGGACTTCGCCTTCATTACTTTTCATGGCAGTCGGACACAAAAGAGCAAAATTAATAGACATACTGAGCAAATTATGTCCAGGTGCTAGGTTTATTTTTACTTGTCTAATTTCTGGTCAGCCAAAAAATATTGAAAGGAATTCTGTGATCAAATAGAGCATTTCACCAGCTGTGATCTCTACCTAAGGGCTCCCAGTCAAATAACTGTGGGAGAGCTTCACTGGGTTTTATGTTTTTCCTCCTCTAGACTTCTTACTTGCAAAAAGAGTGTCTGTCTGAGGGAGAAGGGCTGTTTTCAGCTGATTATGAGTGATTTTGTACTGTTCCTGCCCTGCCACTGATGGAGAAAAAGTGGGAGGCAATTGGTCCTGGGAAAGGGTTAAAAGAGGACATGGGCTCACTTACATTATCCCAGCATCCTCTGGGCAGGAACTGTGGTGGGTTGGATGGTATTGCTACAAACACCACATTAACTACAAACGCCACAGGAAACTGAAAATGACTAGAGGAAGAGAGCACTTAGTGTCCCTTATGTGGTGAGTGCTGTAGAGGGTATACCATCAGCCTTACAAAAGAAGAGGCGAGACACTTTTAGACAGCCTTAGTGGTGAGCAGTTAGAGGCAAGACAGCTTAGGGTACAAAATTTGAGACAGAGCATTGGAAGGGTGTAAGGCTTTGTCTCTTCTTTATGTCAGACTGGGTTTGGTTGAGTTGGTGGTTTTGTGGAAGGAAGCCCACGAAGCCCCAGCCCTAGGAAAGGAGAGCCACCAATGTGGTAGTCATTTGGTGTTGTGTAGTCTGTGGGAGAAGGAAGGCTGTAAGGAATTTATCCAGTGGGTTCTGTGGTGGGGGGACCCAGACCATGAGTGGCTCTGTACAACTGCTGGAGAAAAGTAAGTGAAGGCAAAATACTGCCAAGAAGCATACAGACAGTGGTGGTGTGTCAGACCACAGAAAGGCAGTAGCGATGTCTTTGAAAGGAAAGGACTCTTCCCTTGATTCCTCTTCTCCTAATGGTGGTTTGTAAAGATGTGAAAGCAAACTAGTTCCATTCACCTGGGTCGGGAATCGATGTCCTGTCAATGTCATCCCTGCCTGTCATGGAAGAGAGCATTCTTCTTATTTTTTGTTAGAGAGGACTGCTACTTTCAGTCCTCTGCTCATGATAGCTCATTATCTCATACAAGTGCAATCAACATGTCAAAAGGGAGGCTGAAACTGCATGTCTGTTTTGGGTAATGTGGGAGAGATATGGATGTGATCTGACATACGAGTTGCAGATGTTGTATGTGGTTTCTTGAGCTGCACGCTAAGGTTGTTGCATCTGTAGCAACTCATGTTCACTGTACAGTGTGAAGGGAGACAGAGCAAATAACAATAATGAACCATGGGACTAGAAGCCTCTCTTTCTTCGTCCTTTACTTTCCTCTACATCATTCCTTCTTCCGTGCTGTTTTTTCTTGCTTTTATCTAGGATGAGAGTTGTTAGGTTATTTGACTAAAGGCTAGTCATCAAGGAGAAGTGACAGCTGGAGGTACTTCATCAGCAAAAATGGAATCCAGTGCATCATTTCCTTCTTAGACAATCATGTGGGAGTGGTCAGATTGTTATCTTTGGTGTGAACCCACCAAGTGGAGGCAACCAGAGATGTTCTCCCCAGAATACCATGCAAGCTAAAGAGGACTTACTGTAGAACTTACTGTGGGATGCAGGGGGAAGAGGAATGAGAACGTGGACAGATAGCCCTCCTTTGTAATTGGCCACGTTGATTTGTGATGATCCGAATTTGACAGAGAATGTTTAAAAAGAGATGGATTCCCATACTTAATCTGCTTGAATGTCACCTTTGCATTAGGCAGTTATGAGTAGTAACAGCAGAAAAATGTATGCATGACTTACTCTAATTACCTTGCAATTGCCAGGCCTTCACGGATGATGAGGGCTAGTGAATGTGCTGCAAAGGCACTCACTTTCATAAAACTGGCTTGAGTACAGCTGGGCTGCTCACTGTTAAAACGGGTGCAGCAGTGCCCAGAGCAGGACTCCCACAAGAGGTGGGAGAGAGGTGGTCAGGCAGTAAAGAGAAGTAGGAAGCAGTCACAGCATGCTGCTGTGCTGGCTTTCTGATGTTTGGCTGTCATTGGCTGCTTGACCTCTTCTGGGCAAAGGGTAGGATGTGGCTGTTGCCACCGTGTCCACAAGACAAAGTGGCCTGTGTGCTGCTTTGAAGTCACCTGTCTGAAGTACATGCAGGGGGAACACCTGCTGCAGATCTAACCAATAAAAGACTAGACAGCAAATTGGTGAGATTAGTCACCACATGTTTTTGTAAAACTAGATATTTATAAAAATCTCTAAATATACTTTCAAATATTTTAAAGAAGCAAATAGCATAAAAAATTTCTAGGTACTACTGCAGATCTTCTCTGCTACGTGAACCAGGTGTATCTGTGCACTCAGCAGCAGTCCATCCAGTGGTTCTCAGTGAAGGGGGAGACATTGCTATGAGAAGTAGAACTGGTTAAGTGTCATGTGAGCAATTACACCATGGTTAAAACTGATTTCAAAAGGAAAGTTTGTCTGTTTGGGTTTTTTTCTGTATTCCTTCCAGAATGTTCTTAGTTAAAAAAATTTGGTCTTTTTTATTTGGCTTTTGTTTCTTGTAAAAAAAAAAGCCAGACACTTTCAGGGGGAACAAAAAGTGTTAAGTTTCTCATGACTTTTTTCAAATGGAAGAATCTTACTGTTCTGCGGTGAGGTCTTTTGAGAAAATAATACCTGATCTCAGAAAGAATGTTCTCACATCGTAAATTGTATAGTCCTACATGTCAGTGTTAGAGGAGAATCATTGCTTAAGTAAATGAAACAAATAGACAAAGAGATATGAGGGTGATATACAAAGCCTGCATAAATTGACACAGTTTCTGGTGTTCTCTGCTGAATAATGTAGTATCAGAAGTGAATTTTAGCCAATATTCTGACCTCCCTTGTGGGCCAGGTGCGTGTGTACTGCTTTGTCTTGCAGTTTGCAGTATGTGTGGTGTGCTTTTCTGCCTGCATCAGCCGTCCACATAGCCAGCTCCACCCTGGGGTTAGCAGTGGAGAAAAATAGCTTGTTGGGGTCCATGTCAAATGCTCCTACTCCCAGACTAAGAGCAAATCCCAGACCAGATATAGCAAGTTTTCAGCTGATAAATAAAGGAAATGTATGACACAGTATTCAGATAGTAAAGGATGTTTAAGAACTATAACAAAGATGATTATTAAGTTTTGATTATAGTGGTAAAAAAGCAGAAGCAAGTGCACTAGTGATTAAGCTTTGAGGCACAAACTGCAAGTGGTTATTCTCTAGGGTGCCTCAAATCTTTTGTGTTGATTTAGATCCTGAAGGCTCTGTGCACAAAGGTTTCGGGCACTAGTCGCTCCAGCTGGAGGCATTGGCAGCTGGCAGTGCTCTTGGAAAATTGCCATAGAAAATTACAGGCTGTTTTTAAAACCTGCTCTTTGGGTGTGCATTCTTTGATCCACTGAGGTCATGGTGTACCATTTAACAGCACAAAATTGCTTTATGTCAAATAAAGTAATTTCAAATGGCACCTTTAGATATTCTCTTTGCTGTTTGCAGCAGTGTGTTATTTTAACTTCAGAGTATCACAACCACTGCTGTCCTGTGTCTTAGGGCAGTGATTTTCCTCCTTTTAAATGTGTGGACTTTTGCATAATGATTTTAAACAGCAGGCTTTACTATTTTGTTTTTCCTACTTGTCTCTTCCAGGTTTTTTCAAAACTGTACACAGAATGGCTGGGGTGCATGGCCCTTAGGTTGAAAAGCACTGCTTTAGCAATCACAGCTACAGCAGAGCTGTACCATAACATGGCTGGGCGGACAGTGCACGTTTCTCCTTGTATAGGGGAACTCTCCATCAGCTGAAAATATCTGTGCTGCTCAGTGCACCAGTTAGTCACCATGCCCTTTACCTCAGGAAGGGAAGGGAGCATCTTTGGAGCAGTAGCATTGTGTCTGATCCATTACAGGTTTTGGTTAGAATTGCCCCAGTATAGCTCCTTTCCTGCTCTAAACTGCTGGACTTGGCTTGGACAAGGTGAGTTACGCCTAGTATTTCTGTTTGCTGTCAAGGCTCATTTAATAGCACAAAGTGTTCTAACATCATTGTTTTCTCCCTTATGATTGGATGTTATCAAAGATACTTGATATGTGTAGCTGTAGACTTCTTATTTTTAGTATTTTAAAGATATTTCAATAAAAATTGTCCATTTCCTGTGAACAGGTGGTTTCCGATGCCTTGGAATTGCTGAGAAAGATGCAGCTTTGGGAATGTGTGGAGAGGAATATTTCTTTAATAAGGAAATGCAGGAATGCCAAGCGTGTTTAAAATGTGAAGATGGAGTTGTGGCCATGCCTTGTTCCACTGTCAGTGACACGGTTTGTTCAGCAACTAGTGAAAACAAGCTCTCAGAGTCTTGGGCTGCAAACATCATTCTACCTCCTGTAAAGTCTGGTGTCTCTCAGGTCTACTCTGGCTTGGACTTGAAGATAAAGGGAAGGTTTCCGTGTGAAATCCTATCTGTTGAAGATAACAGCCTGGTATTCAGGCAGCATGGTCTGTTGTGGACTGACCTCAATTTTGCAGTAAAGCACAACTGCAGGAATTTTTTGCAACTTTCCTTAAAGCTCAATGGCAGTGAGGAAGGCTACGAACTGAGCGGTGTTCGCATTGAACAGCCAGAAGGGAAGTATTACCAGAGCACTAGTTTAAGCAGTGCTGCTGAAGTGGAGCCCAGCCAAACTCTTTCTGTGTATTTGAGGAGCCCAAATCAATTCTGCAATCAAAGTAAAGACTTAAATATTTATGATCTTAATACCCCACTCAGTTTGTTTTGGTTGTCCCACGACACAGGTGCTGTGGCACTCAGTGCACAGATGTCAACAGCAATGCATTACCAAACCAACTATCGACCTGCCTTTAAAATAATATCTGTTTCTGACCCTTACATGCTAAGTTTATCTCATGATGGCAGAGCTATAAAGTTCACTGAAACCGGTGTTGTCAAATTTGTGTTCCACCAAGCATTGTATTCCATGGGTCATACATGTGTCCGGGAGGGCTTCTCCTTAATTTCTTACATCAATAGGAACGGTACCAACAGAGAATTAATTAATGTATTTAAATCTGGGGTAAATTACAGAGACACATCAATATCTGCTTCTGGGGCTACAAAAGTTGGGGCTGGAGATCTCATAAGCTTTGAGATACTTTCTCCTGCACAGTGTAATGTTCGGTATTTTGGAGATAGTTCTGGAATCAGTATGTTTAGCCTCATCTGGATCCCTTCAGCAGTTTCTAGTGCCATATCAGCCACAGTTTCTGTTACAGGTCTGCCTACTGGAGCTGTGAGAAACAAATTACTGGATTTCACCCAGGTCTCATCCAATGAGAAGCAGATACAGCTGGTTTCTTCTGGACAGCTTGCTCAGAAGTATTTCATTTTCACTGAGAAGGGAGTTGCCAGCCTTGCATTTAACTTAAAGTTAATCCACTCGTGCAATGTGCTCAAAATGACTCTCAATCAGTTGACCATGGATCACATGCAACCCACAGCAATTGCTCAGCAGATTGGAGGTCAGATGCCAGAGGGAAGCATATGGACCAGTGTGTCCCTCCGTGCATCTTTTGAAGTACGTAATGGAACACTAATATCAGTTTCTCTTGACTGTGTGCGTGGAAGGATCAATCAGATCACTCATGAACATGGAACCAGTATATCTATTTTATGGATTTCCTCTTAATTTCTGTACAGTGAAGTTAGCACAGAATTGGGGTTTAAATTGTATTTGGATTATACTCTGATTCTGTACATATTTGACACCTTATATGTGTTGACATGAGCACATTGTCCCACTAAAATGGTCTCAGTTATAGGAATATTTAAATATAATCTTAATTGAAACATCAGTATTTAAAGAAAAAAGGGCTTTCGGTGTTCCAATATTTTACTTCTGTTAACATCTTCAGGCAGGGGAACCTTGAATTCAGATCAAACGGTTTTATTTTTAATAAAGCAGTCTCTTCAAATTGCTTATTTCTGGACCACAAAAAATTGCAGGTGAGGGTAAACACATACCTTTTAGTACTGCAACTGAAAGCAGCATGGCCACATAAAGGAAGCCTGCTTTCAGTTTCTTCACTGGAACAGGCTAATAACAAGACTAGAAGCACTTTGAGGCTAAGTTGTCTAGATCTTGTAAAATATTGTGCTTTCTATAAATGGGGAGAACATGCCTCAAACTAGAGGTGCTAATATGGTAACACTGGAGTATACATGCTTAATATTATGGAAGTGTACCTGGGTCAAAGATAGAACACTTCTTACAACAAACCCCATGGAAACTAATAACTGTTGTAAATTAATTTGGAAATAATCTACATTTAAATAATTTGGGAAGGCTTTTTCCCCTTTTAGTTTTGCCTGTGAAGAGTTGCAGGTGAGAAGGAAGGCTAGGAGACAAGAAATGAGTATTAAAAGAACATCTTGAAAATGAGACTTTTGGAAACGAAACAAATTTTTATTCCATTCCTTATAAATGACAAAATATTTTTCTGACCAAAAAGGAACACCATTCACAAGCATATTTATTTTGCCCAACAGGTACTTAATTTTAAAAGATTTTTTTTTGGTCTTATTACATCACTCAGTTTATTCAATGAAATGGCATATTCAGGGACGCTGAATTTTGTTTTGTTCCAACTCTTCCATCAAACTATTCATTCTTTTTCTAATCTATATAGAGTGTTTTCTCTTATTTTCTCCTTTCTCCTCCACAAATACTGCTTCACTTTCCTTTCTCATTTATTTTGTTAGGAGTAAATGGTATGCCCTGTCATGTAGCCCTCAACTCCTTCCAGCCTTCTTATACATAGATGTATGTATGTCACATATATAATTATAGAAGTGGGACGTTTATAACGCACTTGCAGGCTGTCTTACATTAACCTTGCTGAAAGAAGGAATATTATGCACAGTACAACTTTAATGTAGGTGACTGTCTGAGTATGTATATCTGAAATATATGTACTTTCCTATGCTCTTCACCTGTTTTGGAGTTTGTCACGCTGTTTTACTGTACAGTCTCCTCCTATAATTTTCTGTAAAAGAATGAACCCAAGTGCAAGACTTCTGTATGGTGGTTCTGCTTTTACTTGTAACTTTATAACTGTGTCCTAAACTATTATTTTTCCATCGTCTTTTTTTTCTTCAAGGTTATACTCAAAGATGCATGCTTAGGACAAATTGTTCTCTTGGTTCAAATAGAGTTTTTCTTGCTTTCAGCTGCAAAGTCTAAGTAGTCCATCACAAGATACCTCATTGAGCCAGAATAAGTTCCACAGTAAGTTCAATCCTGCTGCCCACCCTTGATGTTTGTGACACACATCTCGGTGCCTGTGTTCAGCCAGACTGTCATTCATTCTCGCAGGGTCACAAGGAAGGATGAATTAAAGCTAATGTTAAAGGTGTTCAACACTTGCAAAATACTGTTATTGTTACAGAGGATATTTTTTCTTAGAGAAAGACTTCTGGAATGAGAAGCGTGTATATCTGTTATATACAGAAGAACTGCATTACCTAGGAGCAGAGCAGTTTTTCTGGATGCTTCACTCTGGAAGTCTACTGAGACTGAACAAAGATGAAATGCCACAGCAGTTAAAGTTTTCTGATACGTCCATCTGCTTTCTGCAGAAGGATGCACATGATGTAAGAGGAGCTCTGCAGAAAGCAGATCCGGGGTATTTCTAAGGTAAGATTTCAGGGGAAGATAATGTTGGAGAAGGCTCAAAATGATACTCTTAGGATTTTAAAGGCAGCTAAGAAAGTCACCTTCTCACAGACATAACCCCTTTTTTCCCTGTGTTGTTTTGTGCTATGCAGTTGTGTTAAAGGCTGCTACTTCCCAGTATAAAGAGTCATTCTAGATTTAAACCTCTGTGGCAGGTAACAGATATCAGAATCTGATGTTAGACATAATCTGGTACATCTTCAGCAAAGTGCAGGTGTTATTTGAATATAATAAACATTTGCCTATATATAGCATGTAGCAAATCTAATGACATTATTTCTGTGAGTATGCTTTATTTGAGTGAGATTGTGTTACCAGTGGAATTGCCTGAATATGGAAAGACTGATGCTCAAATTCAGTAATATGCACATTGGCGGTACTTGCATTTAAAGGCACCATTATTAAAGGATGGAGAAACTACCAGGGAGGTACAAGTGAACATTATTACAGCTAAGAGAGATTTCAGAGTATGAATTCTTCAACGTAGTAAATCTTCTTGGAGGATTCTGGGGTGAATGCCTATAACTGCCCTTAAATTCAGAATAGATTTTTAGATGCGCAGTAGCAGAAATGCAGTATTTTGCATCCATGTGGTGGTTATAATGCATCTAATACTGTTTTGCTAATGTCTGTGATAAGGTACTTGTGATGAAAAAATTCTTACTAAATATGTAGTATTAATTGCAACTTACAGCAAGTTTAGCCTGATTTCAAGCAAGAAAAGGCCAATCGTTTGAACTTCTTTTACATCTCTCCCTTTCAGGGGAAAAAAAAGCCTGAATCCATACTTCAGGCCACTCACTGACCTTGGCCGTAGTAACATGAATTTGGAGTGAGTGTGTTGGAATCTGTGGATTTATGATAGCCTAATTAATGGCATAGTATATAGCCTTTGCATCTATGAAAATGATATATATTGCTTCATACCATGCAACATTAAGTGGTGCACTATGATCCTAAATAAGATGAAGTTGAACAGGAATCAGACAATGTACAATGAATGCTAATTTCATGGCAATTACCCCTTTTGCTATAATAAATTGCATGTTTTATTGACAGATATCTTAATTATATTTACAACATCTGAACTTTTTTATTCTTTTTTTTGCATATGGTTTCTTTCTATTAGTAGCACAATATAATACTGTGAAGTACAGAATTAATTTAAAAACTTTTTCTTTTGCATCTTTTGATACCACATTCATGAATATGCTTAAAATAGCTGGAGACAGTCTCTCCAATCCTTTCTGCCAGAGAGTGTGTCTAATGGAGGTATTAATGGAGTAACAGAGTAAGTATGAGCCTGGCAGAATCCAGCTGTGCAGAAAGAGTTGAAGTTAATACATCCAGGAAGACAGGTGGTTATTTCACTAATAACCAACAGGTTGTTATAGAAAACTTGACCGTTACAGAAGGAAAATAATTTAGGTTGTATAGTCCTGCTCCTCATGCAAGAGGAAAAAGGATTTTGCTTACAAAAACCTGCATTGTTTTATATTGTGAAACATTTTGCAAGTTCAAAGATTTTACCTGAATATTTTTTATTACCTATACAAATTTTTTATGCTTTCTATGAAGTCAAAACTGGGCAGAATATGGTAAGTCTATTTTAATATTGTGGGCTCTTCCTCTGTTTTGTGTTCTGCAGATTGCAATACACTATGAAAATGCCACTAGTTTCAAGTGGTGATTTTTTAATGAAATTTCTTACTTTGAAATATTACCTTGTTTTAAAAATACTGGTTAGATGTTTGCCTCTGTTAATATTATATTGTAATACGTTTTAAGAGAACTTCACTGAAATAAACCAATAAGGCTTCACTGGTGTTTTTGTTCTGTTCTGAGAAAGACTAATTGCAGCTGTTGTAATTTTTACCACTGACTCTTTTTGGGCCAGGATTTCACAGGTGTTACCTGAATTAGTTACCTGTGTTTGCTGAAGTGGCACTAAACGAGAACACTAATAGTACAAATTTCTAGAGATCATCTGGTCTACATGTTTTATGTTCCCACTGTTGTAGGTCTGAGAAGATGAAAATTGCACTTGATGCTACTATACTAATACATGCTTGTATCAAAAGAGCAGTAGGGTTTATCTTGGTCATTGCTACCAGCGTAGTAATACAGAGGAGAAAAATGAGAATACATATTTTTAAAAGAAGAAATTGGTCCTGCCTTGGTGCTTCCTAGGCTCGTTGTCATACCCGGAAGCTTTGACAGTGTTGTGGGGGGTCCTGATCAGACCTTTGCAGTAGCACAGCTGTGCTTTTGTCAGTCTGCGCAAGTTAAAGCTCACGTGTTCTCAGTAGAAACTCTTCATGATTATTTTAAATTGTACAACTGTTTCTTCTTTTTGGAGGTGTTACTGTTTGTGAGGTCTGAATGAAAGAGAGGTTCTGTCAAATGACCTCTGTTTAGAAATCATTTTGAGACAGATTCCTCCAAAAAACAATTTGAGACCAAACTGGTATTTATTTCGGCCTTTTCCATTAAAAGCAAGAAAGAGGAATTTTACATTATGTGTTTTTCATCAATTGCATTTGTACTGATTCAAAGGGCTTGAAGAAATAATTCCTATAAGAAGGGGATTACAAACATCATTAACCTAGCCTAAATTAGCCAAGGATGAAATTCAGAGGAAGGAGAAAAGTGTTTATGAAATACTGCTGAAAACAGAACCGTCCTCCTCCAGGCTGGATCAAAAGGTGCCCCTGTTCTTCTGGCCTTCAGCAGCTGATACGGTTTATGGCCTTTTCGCAATAGCCCAAACCATCTTAATCTTTGACTGCTGTGTACAATGGCTCTCCCAGATTCACCTTGTGTTTCTCTTCAGGTGTCTGATGTTCACCTGTACAACATCCATACACACGTGTCTGGAAGCACGCTGTGCGACCAAGCTTGGTGCTGCATGAAGGGTTTGCCTTGCAATAAGGCTCAGGAGACATGAACTGTGGCAGTGGCAGTGCCTGTGCCGCCTGACATGTATGCGTGACCTTCAGTGTCTGGCTCTGGAAGTATGAAAGCCAAATGACTGCAAAAGGGGGATCCAAGAAACTCTTGTTTGCTTTAAATAATAGGATCATTACTGCTAAAGCAGTTTTTTTGCCAGCTGCAGTTTGTGCAGCTTTCTTCCGTCCTTCCCTGGAGCTCTGCAGGCGTGTTGTGACCTGCCGGATTGCATCTTTTATTTACAGGCTCTTCAGAAAAGAAACTAACTGCACTCCAGACAGTCTAGTGCAATCTTGTTAAATGGCATCTCTTGAAAGTAGCCTTAAAAACCTGGATGTAATTTCCTCACTAGAAGGGTGTTAATGCCTGGCTTTAGCAGAAGCTTGAAGTATGTTAAAATACATATATACCCTTGGGTTATAGAGAGTTTTCTCTAAAAGAACAACTGTGGAAAAAGGATTTTAAAAGTTTCTACATCTTCTTATGAAAACAATTTCTCCGACTTTGTCCTTTGCCATTTTTCCACTGGAAAGGTAGGGGAAAGAAAGAAAAATAAGAAAATGAAGGTAGGGGGAATGGAGATAGAAGGGGAGAAAAGTGCGAGAAGGAAAATGCAGTCTCTAGTGTTTAGGTAATTTAATGTATGAGAATGTAAATGAGTTTTCTTCAGAACTTTCTGAAAGAAATTCTTGTTTTTTCAACCAGTTGTAATTGAAAATTTGTTCAACTGAAAACTATGTCTATCGCATTTGGCTTCATTTCTGTTTCTTCGTCAAAGCCCTACCTACGCACCAACTTTTGTAAACTTCAGTAACATCAGAGTATCCTGAATACGCTTAAGTATTTCGCTGAGCTGGAACATTAAATTGGGTAATTGGGTTAATTAAGTGCCGACTTATATTGGGAAACCTCTGGATATACTTGTGGGTTTTGGCATGCAAACCTCAGTTTTCATCATTACCTCTTAACTGTGTTTATATTGGGAACTGCTTCTCATTAGATAAACGAGCTTTCTCTGAGCTCCCCATTATCATCACTTGACTGCTAATGGTACCTAATGTTGCTCATTTAAGCCTCCTTTGGGTATTTTTCTATTATACTGCAGTCAATAATGTAGACATCTACTAAGTGTTTTCAGGACCTCGGTACATGTGGGATGTCGACAGAGCGTTCTTGTCACAGTTAGTTTTTCCTGACTTGCTTCATTGTTTTAAATCATAAGCTGAAATCAGTTCAGGAGTCTGTATGATAGATATGTGCTTTCCAAGCAAATGTGACCTGGTGAGTGATTTAAACTGGTGACCACATCTGAGTTGCATGAATGCAGCCTTCTCTTGCAGAGTATAAAAAACTTCTGAGAATATTAATAGATTAAATGCAGGTGTCTAGAGTAAAGAGCTGGCAATGCTTTGCCTCAAACTCAAACACAAGCTTCATACTCAGAAGGTCAAAAAAGTAAAATGATTTAGTATATACTGTAAAATACGCTGTTTGTTGAAGAAGCATGTTTGTTGGTTTTATTGGGAAAGGAGATTGAAAACCTGTGCTTTATGCCAAGTAGGTAAGACAAACTGCTTAAGATACCTTTATGCCTCAAAATGTTCGGTACTTCACTTTTTCTTAAACATGTACCTAGATTTTTTTAAACTGTTGCTTCAAACCACTGCTGTATCAATGACTTAATACAGGCTTCGTTTGTGCTAAAACCTCTTCGAGGATATTTCCCCCTGTATGCCAGGCAAACATAATACATTTCAAATGCATCCAATCTATCCTTGGAAAATGGTGCCCAATACTGCCAGTTGCCCAAGAGATGTGAGCCCCGTGACTCTGGCTGAGGCAGCAGTTGTTATCCTCAGCTGCTCCAGCTTCCTGCAGCCCTTATCCCGAGGTGGTTAAGTTTTCCCTTACTTTTGGCATTGCTAGAGGAGTGCAGTGACAGCTCTCTTGCCTGGGAAGCTGCAAATAGTTGTTTTGGATCGGCCGTGAATGTTTTTTTCTTCTGTTTTTGGCCATTCTGCCTTCCACCCTCCTTTCATGCTTAGCTATAAGGCTGAAAATCCACTGCTCCCACATGTCCACCCGTGATGTGCACCTTTTCTTCTGCTTTCTCATGTTTTGGTGTGTGACTGTGGTTTGAATCATTTTGCTGGCTGTAGGCTTCCCTCTCATACTCATCTGTGAAATACCACATATACTTACACACCATATACCTCCAAGAAGCTTAGACATGTGCATAACTGGAGACGTTTTGTCCCATTTGGATCTGCCTACGCCCTTGGAAGACCAGGGTAGAGGCATTCTGCAGGAATGGTGGGAGTCATAACAGCAGCATTTGTGAAGAGCACGAGATAGTTAAAGGATGCAAACCCCCTGTCCGGTCAAGACTGAATTTTGATATTTTGTATTTTGACTGTCCTCAGGAGTTCCTGTCCTTGGTTAAAAAAGGAGATAAAAACTCTTACAATGCTGAGAACAAACGTATATTTTTCTCTGCCCAGCTTTTCTCCCTATTATTTGTATATCTCAAGCTAAGGCAGCAAACAGCCTGCTTTCCTTTTGTACAGTGTTGCTGTGCTTCATGCTGCAAACTTTGAGAACATTTTGACAAGCCTAATCCTGCCAGCCTGCTGTGAGCCTTGAAGAACCACTTCATAGTCAGAATAATTAAGCCAGAGCCCAAAGTGAAATGGGGAAAAATCAAGTGCACATTTTTGGGTTATCCATCAACATCATACAACTCTGCTTCTAAGAACAGTAACATTTTATGGAAATGATAACTGGTAAAGTAAGCCATAAAGATCAGTCCCGTGCCTACAATGGGCTTGCTGTTGTGACAAAGCACGCTGTCATTTTTCTTCTATTCCATAGCTTGGGGTAAGATTCGGAGTGAACTTTGGTAACTGGTTTGTGATCTTTTGGCTTGACACTGTTTGCTAAAAGGCACCTAAGTGTTAAAGCACTCTGTAACTTCGCCTATGGACACAAGAGGTAATGAATTTGGCCATCTCTGCAGGCAGTATTTAAATCACAATGCGGGTACTAAAGTCTTTGAAGTTTTGTTTCTATCCAAGCTGGGCACAATATTTTTTGACCACAAACAGGTCAGAAAGCATATGGGAACACCAAGTAAACAGGCCAGGCTGGCTCTGTGAGAGGAATCACTTGCTGAAGCTCAGGATCGGGTTTGATGGAGGGTCCTGCTGCAGCCTGGCCCTCACAGGAGCAGGAGTAGGTGGGACCTGACCGGCTACCAGGGTGTGCTAGGCTAGGCTTTAGGTACAGCAGGAGGGTGTTGAGGCTATTTTGTAGTATTTTGTTGCCGATTGCTGTACTGCTAAGGGTAAGCGATGCTTTGCTTGGAAGGCTGCCCGTATTCAGTGCTATATCTAACTACAGTTTAAGGGAAATTTGTTCTAGGAGCTCGACCTTGTTTGAATATCTGAGCAAAACACCTAGAAATTAGAGAGGCTGTAGTGTGGAGATCTTACTGAAGTGGGTTGAGTTTTCACAAGTCAGTAGGGGCACAAGACATGGCAACTGACAACAGAGACTTAGGCTGGAACTGTAACATATACCCTTAATTTTTGTACTATAAAAATGCCGCTCTGATGGATTCAGCATGGCACACTAAAACTATGCAAGGATCCAGTCTGAGGTCTATATTAGGGATGGCGGTAACCTTGTGGGTAGTCCTTGATCAATAAATAAAAACTGGTTCCGACATAACTCAAAGAAGACCATTCATTCTGTCTATGCTGTAGTTTACCAGACCTGTAGCACTTGCTACATACCACAGTGCCTCACAGGAGACCAGTGGATATAAATTCACTGGACTTGACTGATGGCAAAGTGTTGAGGGCTCCTAGTCACATGCACCTGAATTTATGGAGTGAAACTTATGAAATCCCTTCTGCAATCAGTATTTCCAGCTATCTAAAAGATCCACATGGATCTGCTGTCTTCTAATAAATAACCACTTTGAAATAGGTATTTGAATTACAGTATTTTTGGTAAATTGAGAATTCTTACTTCAGTAGCACTGCTGTTACTAGCCGACAAGCTACATCACTGGGGTCTGGATCCTTGCTTCGAGTGACAGCTACTCAATCCGTATTCAAACTCTCAGTCCAGACCTCAAAACTGAAATACCCCTACCGATCACCAAAGGAGCACTGCAGCCTCGCAGTCCTGTTAACGACAGTGTCTTAGGAGCCGGGCAGCAGCAATGCCTGTCTCTACACCAGGAGGGTGAGTAGCTATACCTGAGCTGGACCTTGCAAAAAGTAACAGCCCCTCCCTGCAACACGCGGTGCCCCCGTTCAAAAGTAGAAACTCACGCACGCGATGCTGACGTTCCCTCTGCTGCAGTGTCCCCAGCCCATGTGCAGGAACATCCCCCCACATTTCACACCCTTGCAGCCAGCCAGGTGGAAGGGAAAGCCAAGCCAGGCGCTGCTCGCAGCGGGTGGCCACGCAGTGAGGTTCCCGATAAGCAGGGGAAGGCTGCAGATGGGGCAGCTGCAGCAGACTATGGAGAAACCGAGCCAGGAAAGAAGTTTTCCTATTTCAGGGCCGCTAAGTGCTGATTGTGTTCTCATAGCCCCAGAGGTGTTTCTGTGCCCATCAAGTCTGCCAGTAGCAGGTTTGACTACTAAAGAGGATTTTTTTCATTCCAGTGGGAAGCTTTGAGCAGGGGAAAGTCTTATTTATCACTGCCTCAGCTTAGCAGTCATAAAAGTGGCAATAATAGTTAGCTGATAAGGGCAGTGAAAAGGCAGGTCTCCAACCCTCGGGACGGTTTTGACAAATGGCTGCTCACTAGATTGGAAGCGTTGCTGACTTGGAGACAGATGGGTTCATTGGATGAAGGTAGATAATGCTACAGGTAAATGATAGAGAAATTACTGTTAGGCATAGTTGAGGTAGTTACAACAATCTCTTTATCTACTGTGTTGGCATCTTTTGCCTTCATAGTTCACTCATTTTTCTTTTAAAGACACCTTCAGAGACCAGGGGTGAGGGATGAGTGGTGTGCTCTTTGGGCACAAAGAAAAAGATGTCTTTTAATTTTGGTGCCACACATTAAATAGGTGTGTTTGCAACAAGCCTTTGCACCAAATTGTTTTGCTACAGGTTTCATGGGCCTCTGATCTGCAATCAGTTCATAATAGGTTTTCATTTTAGTCCTTGCTCTGACAAATTCTTGTCTTTTCTCACAATATGCATCAGCTGATATTTACTGTAACCATTTGTTAGAAATTTCTGTGCAGATTTACATGAGTGGTAATTCACTGTTAAACCCCCATATAAACTCATTTTCAAAAGGGGAGGAATACACAGTCTGCAGTTTGCCTTATGCAATGTTTTCAGCAATTTAGGTTTTCTTATATTTCTCGTCTCGTGTTTCTGAATGATCAAATAATCGTAAAAATAAATGTTACGTTTCAGGTAGCTTTTCTTTTGGGCTTGAGTCTATTGCTGAATGTGAAGGTCCATACTGACTTGCCTTAGGTGCCCAGAGGTCAACTTGGAAGTCTTCAAAGGCTGCATTAATCCGACATAAGAAAATGCTCAGACACAGAGGATGTAAGAATGAAAACAGAGATCACAGTTACTCTGTTCCCTCAATGTCTGTGGGTTCCAGCTAAACTCTTAACTTCAATTGATACAATAGGATGTGTTGATCTGCTTTATTATGAAGAAAAAGCATATGTGTGGGAAGAAATCTGGGAATTTCTGCGTCACAGGCCTAGAAAATGTTTTGAGGCTTAAACTTTCATGGCAGAGGTATTTAAGAGTGTTTCTAAACTTATTGCAAAAGTGTCATCTTCAACCATCTAAGTGAATTAATGCTCAGTTACCTATTCTTCCAGAGCAGTCTAGAAGGAAGCAGCATCTTTGACAAAACAACAAAGACAGACAGAACAGGACGTGCCATTGCTCCTTTCTGTAGCTTGTGTTGTGCCGTTGAGCCACAGCTGAGAGAACTCCCCTGTTTGGAAGATAGGATGTTGCCAAGATTTTGAAACAGATTTTCAGAACAAACTCTGACACACAGAGCTCATAAAACTGACCCCGAACCCATCGTACGTCCTGAAATCACTATGGACTACTCTATTCACTGCGGACAATTAGCCTTTTCTGGTGCGCTTGCACCAGAAATCTCCAGATTTCTTAAAAGGGACTGAAAACCTTTTACCATGGTCTGTGTTTTCAGTGCCTGATCTGTCATCCACAGCTCACCCTGAGAGCCCTGTGCTGTTTCTTCTTCACTGGGGATCTAAAAAACACATGTCTCAGCGTAACAGTTTCTACTGTAAGAATAATGAGAAATAATGATTGTTCTAATTGTTTCTTTGTTCTAATAAGAACAAAGTTTGCTGGGCATGTGATAGACTGGAAAAGAAAATGGAAATAAAGGGCAAGGAAAATAAAGACTGAGTGTTGGGTAGCACATCAGGTGGTTTATTTGCCTATGATTGGGCCATTCCTTCATCTTCCCCAAAGAGGGAAGAGTTCCCACTCTTTCTTCTCTTCCAAGCTTACAGGGAGCTGTGCTGGTTTGAAGGCAGAAGTGAATGGACCATGACGAACATTTGGATTTTGATGGATAATGTCTGCTCATTTCCTTATCTCTATCTTTCCATTAAATTTTTAATAAAATCACCAGTATGCTTATGATAAGAGGTATTTCCTATAACTTTATTTGATTCTGAATAGACCCCCAAACTGCATACATGTTTCCCTGCTACATTTAGGGAAGAAAGTGTCACATTTCCTTGGAAATGAACTGGGCACCATTCCCTGGCAATCGTCTGGAGCTGGAGTTTTATCTTTATGCTCTTCCCTAGTAATTTATTGTTGACCTGTACCAAAGTCACGACACTGGCTAGATGACAGGTACAACTGCTGTGTTCTGATTTAGATTTCAGGGTCTGACCGCACAGTGCTGGTGTGGCTGGGCAGGTGGCTCAACCTATTTGCTTTCACTCCTTTAAAAATGGGATAAAGCGCCACTGTAATACAGGGGTGTTATGAAGGTAAAATTCATTATTAATGACTGGGAGGTATTCAGATGCAGTGGTAATGAGGCTATGTGGATGTCTGGAGTATGTGCTTCACTGCACAACTGAAGCAAAACATGTCTGTTTCCTTGACAACCCCTCTGCATCCGTAAGGTTGTAGCTGCTCTCCCCCATATGTGGAAATGCCAAGCATCATTTCTGAAGCTTGCTCACGTTTTGCTGCACTCACATTCTGCTGTTAAAAAATTTCTGTTTGTTGCACTGACAGTGTGCTGCTCTGAAGGGTGCAGGACTGTTCCTCCCTCTTCCTTCCTCTTTTCCTTCCTCTTTCTGCCCTGGGGTGCTGCCCTCCCTTTTTCTCTACCATCAGGATCCATGCTCATCCCTTCAGGAGGCCAATTTGGTTCAGTTGACTGGTAGCAAACTAACCCCGTGCAAAAAGGAATTAAAGGAATAGTTTTCTGCTGAGCTGCCTTTCAGAGGGGTCATTTTGTGCTGCGGGGGTAGCAGGGACCACGCAAGAACAAAGAGAGGCAGGAGATGGTGGGAGCCATGGAGAGGGGGCTGAGCTTAGCCCCCTTCTCTGCTTGCAGCAGAAGCCTCAGGTGGGAAGATGGGAAGCAGCAGCACTTCTCTAAGCAATGCACAAACGTGGTAATACAGAAACACATCATGTTCGTGTCCATACATTGCCCTTGAGAAAATTAAAACAACATGAACTTTCTGCACAACAATTAGTGCTGCCATCTGTTATTGTCAGCAGAGGTACACGGTAACCTTGGGGTCACTTCCTTGGGAAGAGCTGTGTGTATTTCCCTTGTGTTACCCATAAACGTTTTCCTTTTAGCAATGTAAAGATAGGTGATATTATCTAACAGTTTTATCTTGACATGGGTCGTGGTTATATGAATGCCTTTACATAAAACAGATATCAAAGAGATCATCTGCAGTTTTGAGCTGGGAGGTCACTGTTTATAGACAGGTGAGAATTTACGGAAAGCCCAAGGACTGCTCATGTGAGAAAGTGCTCACTGCAGTGCAGAAACTTTGTGCAACCTTATCCTCCTAATGCAGCCAGTGTTTGTGTGCTCCTTTGATTTCTCTCATGTTAAGATGATTTGTAGCTGCCAAAGATCAAATCCTACATATGGAGACAGGCAAACATGTAATGTTTAAATAGTTGTCACCGATTTCAAAATAAAACTTCAGGTTTTAAGAGGTCAGTTCTTCTCACTGTCAGTCTGGCCCGATTACCATGTAAAGATATAAGCGAAATACAGACAAGGTAGTGGAAAGGCATCTGTCTTCAAATTCCGATGCTCTGCTTGTTCCCAGCACCTACGTCTCTGCAGCTCAGTTCCCCAGGGGTTCATTGCACTGACCAGTACTTCACTTGCTTGCATCTCTGTTCATGAACAGTTTTGTAGCTCTGTGCGTTTGCACTGGGTGATGTCCCAGGAAAAAGTGCCACACAAGAGGTTTAAGATGTTGCAAAACTGACCATGGAAATCAAGTTCAGGTTAAGAAACATTTAATGATTAAAATGAAAAGGAAGCACAGAATGTGGGCCACAGTCTGCCCTGTAAATCTGCCCATTCATTCACTGTATATGTGAGCATGATATTACCATAATTATATCTTTAGTGCAAGTGAGACCTCCATCCATTATCTAAAAGCTGGAATGTGAATAGATGCAAAAAAGGAGAACCCCGTGCTTATTTTTGGCAAGCACTGAAGGCAGGTCAAGGAGACTTTCCTCTGTGAGATCTAGGAAGGTTACCCTAAGAGTTCCTCCTTACAGTGCATGTTCTACCTCTTCCAAGTTTATACATCTCCTTTTGCCTAAAATAGGCTGGTCCCTACTGAAATCTATTTCTTGGATTAGTATTTGTTGCAAATCAAGACAGAAGGAATTGCTTTACAGTATCCTGGGAGACCATTTTCCATTTTAAAATCAATGCTAATTGAGTGTATGTACTCTAAAGTTAACATAAATCAGTTTCAAATTTACACGCTACCAATACCTTAAAAACCATACTTTTCCTTGATTCTAATGAGATCTTTCCTCAGTGTGTTTTGTGCAAGTTAATTAATTAAGTGCCTTTCTTTTTACATAAACATAAACTTAAATGTGAACACACAGACACACAGGGAGTATCTATGCATAAAGTAGAGGAAGAAAACAATGGGGATTTAGCTTTTTTGAGCAGATGTGGGTTGAAATTGCCCTTAGGTATAGGACCTCACTGAAACCAAATCTTCTAAAACATCCTAAGTGGACTGTTGGGAAAAATCACAAACCCACTTATGTGTGTTTGTGAGAAAGCACTGACACAGATGTCTCATTCCAGGACAGGGCTCAGGGTTGCTAATCCAAACTGAAAATAGTCACTTTCTGCAGCTTTGACGTAGAGGCTAAAATTCCTGGAGGAGATGGCACTTCTCTCCTCCCTGTTTCTTACTGTTTCACGCAGATCTCCCATCTCCAAGCACACTGACTTTCATTAGGCATGTTAAATTTCTCTGAAAATTATGGACTTGAGTATTTTCATGCCTAGCAGTATTTTAAGCAGCTGAGCACGGACACAGCAGCAGAGCTGCTCTATAGGCAGTGTACAGTGAACAGCAGAATGTTCTTTGCTTCTGATGTAGGTACCAAGAGAGCATTGGCTACGTGACAAAGAGATCTTACGGTACACATGTTTACTTTAATGAAGGGCAGGGTAGGAGAACATATATATATCTCTAACTACAGGCAAAAATATACTCCAGAAATATGGGAGCCATATGGGGAAACACAGCAATTCCCTGTACTAGGAAAAAGACTCAAATGTGACAGAGACTTCAATGAAAATAAACTTCAGGATTCAGTAGGTGCTTCTGCAAGGGATTAACGAAGCAAATGTAGACTTGCCTCTAAGAAGAAACAGAGTCCTAAATTCAATACAGACCAATTAGCCCATTATATTTGGGTCATGGTCAAACTATGAGAAGCAGGGAAATACGCCCCTTCATATTACAGTTTGCTGGAGCTGTGCACTATGTTTCATACTGATTGGACTTCTAGATTGCCTCTGATCAATAAAAAGGCCAGGACTCTCCACTGTGCCTTGCCTAACAGACTGCATTTCTGTAGGGAATCAAGTCAAGCCTGTCTGCTGGTTCCAGTGCAAAAGTAGGTTTGAGAAGCTACTTCCTTTCCTTGTAACTGTTATAAGCAAGTGTTGCAATGCTATGCTGAAGTTTACTGCCTCTAAACTGTGAAGTTACGGCTGGTTTTGAGGCCATGCTGTAAACCAGGTCACTAAAATGTGTAAAATAGTCACAGAGGTTCCAGGGCAGGTGCTTCTGAAGCCAACTTTTTCATTGCAGCTAGCACTGCATAACTGCAATAAATATCGTAGCTGAGTGCAAGTCCATGAAAGAACATGAAGAATGCAGAATGCGGCCTACCTGTGCTTTCCAGCTATATGATAAACAGCTACTGGCCACAGCTGCAAAGAGGAAGAGGAGCCGCATCCAGCTCTCAGTTTAGTTATTTACAGCACATCTGATCACACCACATTATTGCCAGCTAAAGAGTTGTCAGCAACCTGCAATTGTTTCACAATTTCATCCCGACTTTTAGAACTGTTGGTGGGAAAACCCCTATGTGATCATCCTCAGGATGGTCTTTTTTGGCTATTCCTGAATGAAATGGTTCCACTTTATTAAAATATCTCATTTCAATTTATTTAAAATTAAGAAGAACAGCAACCTTAAAACACCTTTACATCTAAAAAGGTGTTTAATTTCATCCCAGCTCATCCCCACCCTTCTGCTGATAGACTTTGGCAACTATTTGGAGAAGGAGGGGCTTAAAAACATCTGTTGATGTAGAATCCCTCTTGTATGGAGTCAATGATCCTTCTTTCAGAAAACTGCTTTCTTGCAAATCCAGCTGTGATACTTAATACATTGACTTATACTTCTGACCTATGATTTCAGCATCTTCTAAATAATAATCTGGCATAGCAACCTTCTTGTTGGCAGAACTCAAATGCTTCTGTAGGATTAAGGCATGTAGTCATAGTGTCCAGACCTCTGAGTGCAGGCAGCTCTGCCAAGGTCCTAGAAATGTACACTGGAAACAGCTCTGGGACACTCTTACTTGAGTTCCTGCTCCCACAAGCAGATCTGGAGAGGCACAGGAGTAAACTATCTCTGTCATCCTTCAGAGCAGGAACCACTTAGTACGAACTCAGTGGGGCTATACCGTAAGACATAACCTACAATCTCTGGCTATGGACATTATCCTGGACCAGAATGGGCTGCACGATACGAAGAGCATGGGGACTCTGTTGCTCAGTAGCAGTCCACAAGACTCTACACCTCAGAGGACTCTTGGTCTGCTTTAATTTAAATGAACTATAGAATCCATGACAGCTCAGTGTTAGATGGCTGAAAAGGTGACTTAAATCTCCTATGTCTGTTGTGTTTCACAGTATTTTCCCCTTTTCTTGCCTGCTGTGGTTGATGGTTAATGATTATAATCACTCTTAATAGGTGCAATCATGCAATGGTAACACAAGCCCTTTGCAGTTGCTGGGGCTGCAGAACTCTTCACGTCTCAAAGAGATTTCAGCGGCTACGATGGAGGCAGGGTATGGGCTGTTCAGGTCACTGTGAGTGTGCCCCATTACAATATTAGGTTATCACAGGCACATTGAGAATGGAAATTTAATCATATACCAAGAGGTATTGCCTTCAGGCTATGTTTCCCTTAAATTCCTATTCTTTTCAAGTGACTGTCAAGGGTTATAATCCATCAATTTAAAAAATATTACTCCTTTGAGTCTATCCTTAAAGAGGACTCATCCATTCCAGCCGGCTGAAAGAGTTTAACATTGTCAGTTGCTCTATTCTTGGATCACCACGTGTGTGACATTGCCTGGAATCCCAGGCTTTCCCATCTGCTTTCGCTAAAGGACAGTGCTTTTCTGCCTGAAACAGATTAAAACCAGACCTTTTACTTTTTTGGGCTGTGACCATCAGGCATCAGAAGGAGAGAACACTAAAATTTTGTTTGAAACAAATTAAGTGTAACAGGAGCTTTCTTGGGGAGAGCTGCAGTGTCTGTGTGTATTTAACACATAAATGATGCTTTATGCTTCACCAAAACCAAAAGCCAAAAATATCCATAGTATTTCCATTGATTGAAAGTGTCTCTGAAGGGGCACCCTAAAAACTTGATGGTGGTGGTGGTAGTGGTGTGGTAAATCTTCATTTTCTAGAGTAAGGATAAAGACTGATCTTTCCTGGGGACAAGTCTAAAAATATACAGTCATGCAGAATTTCTGTTAGGGTGTTTCTTCAATTTACTTGTCTAAAATCAGCATAGAGCAATGATGAGGCTAAACACCCAGTCAGGTAGAGTCCCTACCAGTACAGGACATGACGTTTCACAGACCCACACTGAGCCCTTGAGCGGTAAAGGGAGAAAGCAAAACACACGTAACAAGTATTAGCTGCATCACTTGATGCACCGCTGGAAGATGTGCAGATTCTGTGGTGTAACAGAAATGCACAGAAAACAGCGTATGATTTTAACTCTTCTGGGTTTTATCACAGAAGTTACATTTTCTTGGGCTTATGGGTTTGAATTTATCCTCTGTAATCTAATTCTTCTTGGTTTCAGACAGAGGCAAGAGTGTTCACTCGCACAGAGCACCTGCATTAGGACGCAGATGATACATAGATGAATTATTTGAAATCTCTGAGTCTGAAGGCTTGTATTGTGGGCCAGTCCTGCATTTTCATCTGTGTTTGCTACTGACTGGTCCTTTACAGTCAAACCTCCCAGAGATACACATACCTCAGAGACACAGCTGTGTGTTTACCTACCATTCTCCTCGAACTTGCATTCTTGGTTTCCTAAAGCTGCCTTAGGGTATCTTTGTAAATGGTGGTGGCATTCATGATGGTGATAGTTATACAGACTTTTAAAGTATTGTGACGCAAGATTTGTTTTTATGAAAAAAGATTTTCATTGTCGTAATAAGCTTTGTAAGAGGTGCTAAAACAAATTGCTAATTTAGTAAAAACAAGGTAGTGCAACACATAAAAGTTTAATTCTGCTTCTAACAAAATCAATGGCAAGGTCATCACTGACCTCACTGGGGTATAATCTGGCTTTGGGTACTTGATCTTGTGTCTTCTAAAGGCAAGAAGTTTTGCAGTGAATATAATGAATGCACAAATAGCCACTAGAATAGCTGTACAACATTCAGGAACTCAGAAATTCAAGACTCCTTGTACATAGTTAAGAACCAACAAGAAAAAATTTACATGTCGTTTGCTCTGCTCAAAATAGAATCAGAGTTAATTGTATTTTCTTAAATTTTTTTGAAATCACAAGGTCAATATCATTATTCTATCGAATTTTAAACATTAACAATCTGCATTTAATGCCACATTTTGGCCTCCCTTGGAGCACATCTACCCTGGAACAGCTCTGAAATTTGGTGGGAACACGGCAGATAGCATGGTGTGGCAGCCACCTGTCGTGTAACACTGTCGACAATGTAACATGCCTGTGTCGGTTAGACTCAAGCATGTAGTAGTGCTGTATAATCAATACTGCTGCTATTTCTATTTGATATACTCCGAAGGGTGACGCCGGTAAGCAAGTCTGAGAGGTCTGTCAATACAGCGCAAGCTGTATGTGCAGGTGTGTGTAGGTACAGAACATGTGGTATATATGTATATACACATTAAAATAACATGTGAAGGAAAAGAGAAAGCCTTAGTTTTATAAGCATGTGCTAATTATTTTTAGGAAATGTGCACAGTCATACTAATACTCTGAGCTGGAAGAAAATGTATGTCCCCTTAGGATAAATATACTTTCCTGGAGTGAGGTTCAAAACAAAAGGGTCCAACAATAAGCACCTAAAAAAAAACGTAGTGCAAAGTACTTTTCCTTGAGGTATGAGATTGAATCTGTTGAAGCAGAGGAGCGAATGAAATGTCATTGCTCCATCTCTGACCACGGATGCCTGAATAAAGGACAGAGTGGCGTCTCCACGGGTATGTGCTGAACCCCGTCTGGTTTTTGTACGTGAGGCAAATCTGCAGGAGAAATCTGTGGAACGAGATGGTAAGAAATCCAGTTTGTGGTCCAGAAAGGACTACACTGAGCTAAACACTCACCTGATCAGCTACATCGATATGTAGGTCTTTCGAGGCATGCCCACAGCACCACCTAGTAGGCTCCTACACGCTGGCTGTAGTGAGGACATGTATGCCTCAACATTTCTTATGCTTCAAGGTGGGGCTGCAGACTTTGAGGCTTTATTGGTGATTAGATCTAGTTGCTTTTGTCCCATGTTTCAGTCTCAAATAAGCCTCTGGCTTGCAGTGCTGCATTGGCCGCAGAAGTATTTCTGTTAACCCATCTACACGTTAGGGATCACACTGGTGTTTTGAGATACATGGATTTCAAACACTGGTTGTTGTTACAGCCGTTAAGCGTACAGATATCACTGTCGCTTTTTCACAAAAAACACCGCTTAGAGTTCATATCATGCCACAAGTATCTGGCTACGAGAGGTTTTGCTTTATAAACAGTAAGAGCAATACAGTTCTTGCAGTGGTGAACCAAGATGCCTTCTTGAGGGAAAGCACTGGTCAAGCAGCTGTTGCTGGCAGGGTTGTGCCTACCTTGTGGGGACACAGAGCCCCTGGAGAGCCACTTGAATAAAGGTAGCTTAATACAGCCTCTGGTGAGAAAGTGGAGGGTTTTTATAATGCCCTTTCTCATAACCTTTTCTTACCCTACATTCTTTTAATGGGTGAGAATTTCTTGGTGCCCCTCTGACTTCATCTTCTTGTTGTTGAAGCACAGGAATGCAAGCAGGAATGCCCTCCTTCCACACACCAATAACAACTTTCAAGAGGAAAAATCTCAGCCCAAAATATAATTTTCATAATAGCGTAATTAAGAAAGATCTGCAGTGAATAATCACCTTGGGTTTTTGCATAGTTTTGGACTGATTATTTGTAATGAAGCTATTGCAAAATTTTCTAAAACAAAACCCATCAGTTTTTCCTCACCTAATTTTTCATGTTGATAGAACTGTATCATTACCTCTGGCAGAGCCTGAGTGTGTTCACACTTGCCTTTGCACAGCTACTTGAGCTTTCTGCAGCGGTAGCAGGTAAGATGAGGGTCAGTAACCAGAAATTGGGGTCAGTTTGCCAGATACCACATTACATGTCTCAATCACTAGCTCTTTCTGAAATGTTTCATCTGAAGACATTAAAGTTTAGCTGCCTTTTAAAGCAAGGTCACTCAGTTTCTCCAGATTTGATCTCCACCCTGTGGCTTTTTACACAAAGACTCAAGATTTGCTTGCAGCTGTTTCTCAGCCCATGAGTGGGCTTAGTTTGCTGGGGGCGATTTGAATATTGACAGAATGCTGAAACAATGCTGGGTTAGTGCTCCAGTCCAGTGCCGCCTTAATTTGAAGGAGAGGGAATGGAGCCTGAAAAAAGCTACACTGTCACAGCACTATTTCTACTGTGGGAGTTTTGCATACATGTCGCAATAAATGTGTGCAATTCAGAAAGCAGAGCTTCCTGCTGTCAGATGGGAGGGATCATTGCACGAAGTAATTGGATTACAAATAGAGCAACAGCGATGCAACACTTGTTTGCGGTGTGTGAAACTACAGGGAAAACAGAATTTCCCCTGCTGTGCTGTAATGTCTGACTCTCCCCTTGGGGAAAGCCCAAGCCCCAGCCCCTGGTCTTCACGGAGGAGCGCAGAAGGCCAGAAGGCTACATGGGGAGCCACTGCACCTTGAATCTGCTGCAGCCAGCCAGGAGTGAAGGGCACAGGCAAAGGCAGAGCTGAAATATCTGTCTGAAGTGACTCAGAGGAGACCCATGTAGCCAGCCTCTCTTTATTTGAATGCTAGTCCTGAAACCAGTTGGTATTTTTCGCAGAAGTTATATGATGACAAAGCCTTGAAATATAGTCACTGGGTGACATCAGAGTGGTGAGATATGGCTCCTTGCCATCACTGTCTGGATGATTTGTGCTTTTCATTACAGCAATATGATAATAAAATCAGAGTCCGGAGAAGGAAAATGACAGACAAAACCAGCCGCTTTCCAGTAGTGTGGTATAGCAAAGTCCCATGTTCTGTCTGGAAATATAAGCCTTTTACATCAGTAGAAAGCTATTTAGTTCATTCTCATTAAATTTATTGGTAGGGTGACTTTATATGGGTTTGACACAATGATTTGGTAAAGCTGGCCACTACATTTTTCTAAATGTCTTTTTTTCAAACACTGAAAATGGCCCATCAGGCAGTAAACCTGGCTTTAGTGGTCAGCTTCAGCAATTAGTGGGAGAAAACAGCCAGAAGATCCTGAGGTCTGCAAGGCAATTCCTTTGTCTATTTTTAATCACACCCTTCTGGAGAGACACTGAAAATCTGAGAATGCGCTACCAGGGAATTCAAGCTCTAGCACTTTCCTCTGTCTGTATTGGGAAAGCGGAGTATAAAAAACTGAAATAAAAAAAGGGTCAGGTTTGGTAGTGCAAAAAAGCTGATGTCCAGCTCACAGCGGTTTGCCACATCCATTTGCAGGAAAGATACGGGAGTGAGCATCATAGTAGGGGTAAAACTGCAAGGAGAGTCAGGTAGTGCTTGGGAGGGATGTTTAATGAAAGGGGGTATCTTCAGAGGCAGAAACAGAAGATAAGCTCCTTGGGTAAACATTTATAATGCAATAATGTAATAACCAGAGCTCAGGAGTCTGCCAGGGCCAGAGTGCCCATGTTTTTTTATTGCACATGATGGAAATACACCTTAGCATGGCATGAATATGAGTTATGGAGGGTAAAGCTGTCTGCCTTTGTGCTAAATCTCATGTGCCTTAAGTAGATAGTAGCAATTTCTCCCTCCACAAGGGAGTTCTCAGGGAATGAAAACCCAGACCTTTGGCACAGAGTTTAAAACAAGGCCATGCCTTGCTGGAGCATGGCTGGGCCAACAGAGCTGCTCTAACCCCTTGGTGCTCCAGCCACCTGCAGGGCTGTGCTTCAGGGAGCAGTGAGATGGTCCAGCCTCGCTTCTTCCCATGTGTTGCTGTTCTTGCTCACTAGTCCATGCCCATGCCCAGACCTCGAGGGGCTGAGCCTGCAATACATCTCTCAGTAGGGTCTGACTTTTCAAAAAATTGTCAGACTGATATTTTTAGCTACGCATCTGTCATTACACTGTATTTTAGTTGACATAGCATTTTTCAGACTGATTGCAGTAGTTGCCTGATAGCTTTGAAATTATCGACACTTGTTTCAATAGGAAAGCCTGTACTTGTGAGAAAAAATAGCTTTTCTGATTGGTATCCTGAAAAAATCAATAGCGCTGATGGCCACACCAGCTGAGAGAGGAAACACACCTAAGTGTGGACCACAGTGAGATCTTCTAGATCTCTCAGAGATACTGCAGCAGTACCCAGAACACCTCCAGGATACGCAGAAGCAATAAGTAAGCTGAATTAATGCTGGACAATTTCTTGCTAAATATTAAAATGTCCCACTTAATTTCATGTTTAACATGTTGTCATTTTAGAGCTTGGAAAGGAAAGCTAGAAGCATCATCATTAGTGTTTTGCTGTAAAGTGGGGTATGTTACTGATTTAATTTTAACAGCCATTTGTACCTTAAGGAAAGCAGAGGTTATCTGCTTCCTCTTTGTAGAAGAGTGTTAAAGACTGTGAAGCACCAGATAGAAAATGAGGACTGGTGACCACTTCTAACATGTTAAGCATTATAAAGCAAATTGCTATACATAGTGTGTCTGCACATTTTCTCTGGGTGTCAATGACATGCACAGAGCATCTATTCTCACTAGATAATTGTGGCTAGTAAGTGTCCATGTGAATACGCTAATGGCCACATGGTTACTCAAGTGTTGAGTTTTGCAAGCAGATTTTGCTTCTGGCTCATTATCCAAACAAGGAGGAAAAAAAAATACACAATAGACTTGTGAAATAGGGGATTAATCTGAAAATAAATATTTGCCATGCACCATTTCTCAGTATTTTAGTTTACAAAGCAGATTAAACAACCTGAAATCTAAAAAAAAAAAAAAAAAAGTCTGTTTGAGAGAAGAAATTTCCTGTACTAGAATCAGACTGACACAGGAGTTTGTTTCCATTTACAACTACACTACGCAGGCAAATCCTTATTCTGCAGACTAGCTCATGACCACTTTAGAAACATTCTTGTCTTCACTGGGTTTACAGAAGACTATAATGAGTTTAAAAACACCATTTAAAAACCAAACCACATGGTTTTTTTCAGAATTTTAGAACTGGGGAAGTTGTTAAAACTACAGGTTGGGGTTTTTTTTCATTGCATATGTGTAGTAAGGCCTCTTGCTTATAAATATTATGACTAAATGCAGCTGTGTTTCTTTTTTTTAAAAAGTACAACTCTCACAGTAGCAGCTAGACTAAAAACATGTAAAACTCATTAGATAAAAAAATCCTTGTTCTTTCTTAATTCACACTTAGAAATTATAGCAATTTCTTTATAGTCTTAGCAGCTCATAAAAGGAAAGAAATCTATAGCATACTTTTGAGTATTTTCCAAGTTATTTCTATGAAGATAAAGAAAAAACCCCCAATTTGTCACTAACCATGAGATGTAGCTGTCTTAATGGAGCTTGTGTAAATGCTAACAAACATTAATGCCTGTTGAGCAAGAGAGCATACCTGTATAATCCACTTTTTTGTATACAGAAAGGCACAAGCTAACACAGCATAGGCTAATGTGTACTTCAAGGTTTTCATCATCCTAGTTAATCTTGTCTTGATCCCTGTTCTTCTGTTTAAAACATCCTGGGCACATTCCACCTAAAGCTCTTCTAATAGAAAACGTCAGTTTAGGCTAGTGAACGAAAGACAATGTCTCATTGACCCTGATAGAGACTTTACTTTCATTTTTCAACAAATGCTTGATTTCCATGTACATTTTATGTATATATGTGCATCATAGAAGCTGAGCAGAGCTGTTACCTGTTCATGATACATTTTCAAAACACTTCTGGTATTCTTGCTTTATGGAATTTTGCAGAAAATAAACCATGCTGCAGAATTAACAAAGAATGTAATCCCTGCCATCAGGGTCTGTAGGATGCTTCAAAAAACATGGGTAAGACCTTGCACTCTCCTTTGAATGTTCCAGTTTCTATTTATTTATATTGTAGTATAGTACTCCTGTATACTGTATTTGCTAAGTTTTCAAATACTGTTGAAAACATTGTAGAATCATAATTTTAAAAGTATATTGAAGCCATTGCATGCATTCTGCTCACATCCAGATGAAATAAAAACTCCTTGCTTAATTTTTGGTGAAGAATTGTTTTGTCATGCCACAGTGCACCCAAAGGGCCAACGACTAGCTGGGGTGCCCAGGAGTTGGACAAATGTATATAGTAGAAATTCTTCTTTCTCCTTGACTTCCTTGGGGAGTAAATCAGCATCCAACTTTTTGGAGGCAGTCCTCTCTAAGCCCTATCCCTGGAAGATGGACCCCCAATCTGCCCATCTCTGTGCTAGCCTGCAAGTTTCTGCCCATCACTCTGCTTGGAAGCAGCTAATTTTGCAGCCTCAGGTCCTTTCTATCCTCTGTGCATGCCCAGGGTGGCTTCACAGTTTACCTCTAAAAAGGCCCAATTGTCAATCTGTGGCAAGCTTGTCCTCTTGAGAAATGTAGGGTCTGGAGAAGGTACCACCCACTGTCAAAATGCAGCCTCTCTGTCACTATGGCTTGTCAGCATGCTAAGCACCATCGAACCCAACCAGCTCAGCTGGGGGCAAGCAGCAAAGATGGCCAGTGGGGTCCTGGGACCTCTGGAGTCAGCAGCACTTTTATCTCTGACTTCAGCATGGTCAGGATTTCAGCCACCAACTACATTATACAAGCTTTAGAACTGGAGTTAGCTCTGAAGCACCTCCAATGCTTGCAACTTTTTTTTAGAGTCATCTTCTGACATACACTGTCTTGATCTAGGGGAAAGCATTGACGCTAGCTCTGCGGTGTGCCAGGATGCTCAGAAGTGCTGCAGCCCAGCACCACTTCACTGCACATGGTACTTGCAGCAGAAGACATGGCTGGAGGTGGTAAGACTGCAAACAGACATCATGTCACCCCAGCAGAGCATCCTCACATTCACTTGCCTTGACTTTTAAAAAACCTTCACAGGCTTATATTGTATGGGAGCTGGACTGAGAAATAAAAACACCGGGAAGCTCTCTGTTCTTTGTTAGTGCCCACGAAAATTAATCCTCCTCCTATGCTTCAGTGGCCAATTAATGCCTGAAATGTGAAAGCTTGTCTTCATGCCCTACTACAATCTCTCTGATTCACCCTTCCCCAAACCAGTCCAGGTACCTATGCTTTGAGCTTTTCTTTTTAATCTACATTACATAAAACATCCTCTACAGAAAAGCAAATGTTTCTAGGCAGAAAGTTAACTACAAAGTACAGCCAAGGTTTCTTTTATTTACGGCTTTGTAGGTTTAATTCCACATTGCTATTCATCTCTGATGTGTGCCGCATTGATAAAAACATTATCTTTATAGGCATATGGCAGTAAAAATTGGATGAAGGCAAAGCATGATATAAGTATAAGCATGAGAGGAAAAAGAAATAAAAGAAAATGAGGTACTGAGGAAAGACACAGATTCATGCATTAGAAACACATTAGAAAATGAGAGGAACAGTTTCATCTAATGAATTTATAAGGGCTGGTTATTAAAATGCATAGATGAGAATATTTGACTAGGAAAAAGATTAGGAATCACTGTAATCCTGTATAAAATGCTGTTTAATTGTGTCAGCAGCTTTCTCCAGCTAGCTAGTAATGAAAGGTAAAGTATACCCCAACTGCTACCAATGTATTATTAGTCTGTTTACAACTTTAACAATTTAATTGCACAGTCCTGGGTCAGTTTGTCTCTTTTTAAAAATAATGACATCCAAGGTGAGAAGAAAACAAAACATTTCAGGCTGTTAAATTAGCCACTGGGGGAAAAATCATAAGTTCTCCTGAATACAACTGAAGTATGGAGAAATTACAGGAAAAACTAACAAAGAAATCCATCTTCTTAATGATGCCAGTCACTTCCATATTTAGTGGCCTCCCCGCATGTGTACCACTGTGTCAGGTAAATCCTTCAGCTCTTCTAGGTCAATGGAGATCTGTCTTATTGATATCTGATGTCTACAGCAGCTTTCTGTCCCTTTTCCTGTCAAATTCAGGTTTCTATTAAGCAGTCAAACCTGCCACTCACTGGAGGTCTGATTCTTGTGAGGACAACCAGGTCACAACTGTGTGATGTAGGAAATAACTTCCTACTTGGGAAACATTGTCCTTGCCACAGAGAAAACCCGATCAAGTTCAGAATGCTGAAAGGATATCAGAGAAATTCTGCAATCCTTACAATAGATGGGAATTTTATTGCTGACTGCTGCAAGGCTGGGATTTCACCTAGCAGCTGGATTGCAGAATTCCTTCCCATAGCAGGGTGTCACAACTTGGAATATTGTAAATGCTCATGTAAAAGAGAGATCCTAGCTTGGTACCTGCCCACCCCCCCACCACCCCCAGCCCCCAACTGAAATTTTTATAGTCAATAAAAATCACTCATTTTCCATGTCATAGACCAGCAGTTGATCTATAGGTTTAAAATATCTGTCCTACTGTAAGGGCTGCACCTTCACTCTTTCTGTACAAATGTATGTTGCCCTTGGCTGCAGGAAAGCCAAAGATTTGCATTTGTATGAAATACATTTCTGTGCAGCTGACTCTTGCCCCTTTAACTTGGCTCCCAGTCTGAAGCAAGGGGACAATTTCTGAGGCCTTGAAGAGACACCTACCTTTCTCCATGAGCTATATACAGAACATGGACGTTTAGGTGGTTGTATTAAAAAAAGCTGGAATTATCACACTGAAGTGGTCAAACCACACTGCTGTTTGGTACTTAGCTGTTTTACCCTGAAAACACTGCTTACAGGCAGAAGACTTTTGGAAACCATCACATGTATGGCTGGGATAGGGCATCTGGCTTCAAGTTAATGACCCCACACTCTCTCGTGCTGCCCAGAAGCAGAGCTGGCATCATGCTGGTTCCTTCACTGCCTCAGGGCACCATAAGGGAGGGAAGATGTCCCCACAAAAGGCATCTGCTGGACTCTGTAGCACATTGTACACATCTCAGCCAGCTGAAGAGACTATTGCAAGCCCTGGTGCGATGTGAAGAACAGGCCAGCTCTAAAACAAGGGCACCTGCCCAAGCTGGAGGACCAGCATGTGACACCTCTCAGTTCCCTCCACACCCAAGTGCTGCAAACACACTCACATGGTGGTTGCTATCATTTGTCCCAATGCATGGTTTAAGAACACTTCACGGTCTGCAGTTGTGAGGGGAGAGCTTTCTTCTTCCTTGGTAAATGAGTGTTCTCAGCATAATGTGATAGTGCAGTGTTTTTATGTGATACTAGCTTTTCCTCCTTCTACTTCTAGAAGTCTAGAAGACATCTTCCCCCACCTTCACTTTTCCCCATTTAGTAGAAAAAAATTACGGTAAGTTAAAACCACATTAACAAGCAGCAGCACCCATGGGAGCGCCTGCTGCCCTTGGAGCCACCCTGCCTCCTGCCAGTGGTTCTGTCTGTGCTGTGCATTTCAGCCTTTACCTCTCATCTCTTCCACTGCCTGATAAGAAGTTTTGACATTAAACAACAGCATTTGGTTAGTTTTCTCTCATTTTTTTTCAGCCCTAAAGAGCTGGGTCCAGTACCCGGTAGCCTGAGTGGAGGGAGGCCTGCATGGTCACACCATGCCTCAGGGGTTCACAACACCCCCATTCGTGCAGGTTGGCTGCCTCCGCCTCTACCAATACACCTTCAAGGTAATGGCTGCCAGGAGTGAGAAACAGATTTATGACTTGATGAGACTGAAATGAGTGAAAGTTGCACACACGGTAGCTCTGCTGTGGTGGAAGTTTTTATTGCAGGCCCACGTTTCCAGACTGAGGCGTGCATGAGGAAAAGCCACATCCCTCACGCTGCTCCGGACTCCTCTCGTCATGGTGCCGTGGCTGGCGGCTGGTCAGGTTTAAACTGCTGCTGATCCCCACACCTTTGCCTTACCCTCACTGACCTGTCACGGGCAAAACAGTACAGAAAAAGAGTGCTGGCTCACTTTACTGTGGTCAACACACAAACCTGGTCCCGTCAGGAGGTGGTGTAAGGCCACCTCAACCCACCGCTCCCTGTGGCTGTGACTGACTCTTTCCCCAGGGCTTGGCAAGTGTGTGGGGCGAAGACAAAACCCCTGCAGAAACGAAGTGAGGGCTGGGGGGAGAAAAGGGCCGGGTGGGCTCCAAATGGGATCAAATCAGCTTTGACTGATCACCTAGTAACGCTGTGCAGAAGTGTAGTGACAATCTGAACATGTTTGAGATATGTAATTTCTGCATTTTTAAGCCGAAAATATGACATTGATTTTGAAATAGATTTTGTCAAAAACTTCACCAGTGTTAAAAAAATGTCACATTTAAGAGGTCAAGTAATCCCAATAGAAAGCATAACATTAGTTTTAACATCACTTATTTGACCAGAAATTACATTGTTAGGGACACATACATATTTTTCGTTTCTACAACAAAAAAATAATTTCAGGCCAATTTGAATAGATTTTAGAAAAGAACTTTTTCTTACCATTGAACTGAAAAATCTATTATTCTTCTTCCAAGTCTCTTCATTCTTACTTCTTAATTTTCCCCTTTTCATTTTTAAAGGTGAAAATGTTTTCTTAGTTGGACCACCAGCGTATTGTAGCTGTTACCCAGTTTCTGATGCCTGTTTTAATTCCCTCAGGCATACAAACTGAGTATTTACCTCCAAAAACACGTGCAGGTCAGGAACCAGGTTTTCTTATCTTGTAGATCTTTGCAACGGTCTGGCAGCACCTTACCTGTCTAGAAAGTACCTGAACACCCATCGCTGGCTGCTGCGTGCCCTAGAGCATGAGGACCCAGCGGGGCTATGCCAGGACAGGCAATCAGATGCTTCCTCCTGCTCCAGCTGACCCTAAAGGCACACCCTGCTTGAGTAACCCCTCAGCTGGGAGGTGAAGAGCAAGCATGTGAGCGCTGCTCTGGGGAAGGGTCCCTGAGAAATGGTCGTGTCCCAGGAGCTACTTTGCAGCAGCAGTGACAATCCAGGTTTCCATCTGGCATTTGCCTGTCAGGCCCTGCCTAGCCCCTGGGCTCAACGAGTTTGTTAGGTATCGTAAATGGCATTGAAGCAGATGGACATTAGTTCAGGCAGCCAAGATCCTGTAAATTATGTGGCTTATAAACTCGGTCCAAGTCCATTTGCAGTCAGTGGGAATTTTGCTGCCATGGACTTGGTCAGGGGCTGGATCAAACTCAGCTTGTGTTGGTTTAGAGGAGTGGGATTTACAGCTACCTTCCTCTGTCAGTTACTGAGGCTGCAGGGATATTTTATCACCTGCTCACCACTGCACTGGGTTAATTTTCAAGGCATGTCAGGGTGAGACAGCATCCAAGATCACTCAGCTGGAAAGATGAATTAAATAGGAATCACCACCAGCCAGGTCTGGCTTCTGCATTTCAGCTGGGACTAGACCAGGACTGTGCTGAGATGTGCAGCATCAGCACCTGTCCTCCTTCTCCAGCCCAAGGGAAATCGAACCCCTGGTCCAGCCACCTTGTTCCCACACCCCTCCCTCTCCATGCCCTGGAGGCACAGCCTGGTGTTGGAGGTCTGACAGCTCCACGCCCCATTTTATCTACTTAAAATTTTGTCATATCTATATAATCAAATGATTAATGTACCAGCACATAGTGTGGTGAGAATATGTAGGCAAAATAAGCTGACAAATTTGAAACGAACACAGAAGACTGAGTTTGTTTCCCCAGTCCTGGTCTTAAGGGGTCAAGATGAGCACCTAAGCTGCTGCTCCAGCAGAGCTAGCGGGAGCAAATCTGAACTCATCCCCTTCTCTCTCTTTTCCTGTTTTTACTTCGTTACCTTCAAAATTCAGTTGCAAGTGTAATCTGGAGTTCTTGTCCTGACCTCTCTCACGGTATTTAGATCTGAGAATCTTTTTTAGGAATTTTCTGCTGTGTTTCACAACAGTTAATGATTTAGAAGGAGACAACTAACTATATGGTTAACGTAGGGTAGCGGCAGGTCTGGGGAGCTGGCAGTTCAGAAGGTCACTGCCTTCACCAAAGGAGGGTAATCAGTGCAGTTCCCTACATCCATCATGACATTGACTGCCTGAGATCTCCACAGCTCTCTTGCTACAGTGGATTTCCTAGAAATTAACTTCATGTTGATCCACAGCACTGACAGGGTCTTGAAAAGTGTCATTGAAAGGAGTTACAGGTAGTTACAGATTAACCCAGGGCTGCTGCTTTGAGTCAGAAAAAAACAGCAGGAAGGACTTAAGGAGGCTCCCTGGTCCACCCCTCTGCTCAAAGCAGGATCAGCTGTTCCTCGCTTAACATTTGTTCACCCTGTTCTGAATACCTCCAGCATCCTATGGCCTCCCAAGGTGAGCTGTTTTGAGGCTTTATTACCTTTACCACTGGAAAGCTATTTCTAATATTAAATTGAATCCTTTCTTCTAGAACTTGAACAAATTATTTCTTCTCTGAGCCCTCATGACTACAAAGAAAAAAAATATGCCTTCCAACCCATAGTGAACTTCTAGATACTACAGGATTTCATCATAATTTTTGACATGTTTTTTAGGCAGACAGTTCAACTTTCAGTATTTCCTCGCAGATAGTGTGTTTTCAGATTGCTAATAATTATGGTTGCAGTTGTCTTAATGGCTTCCTGGAAGTGTGATGCCTAGAACTGCTGTGTCCCCATTAAAGCTGTACCAGTCACCAGTGGTGATCAGATCAGAGGCGTAATTCAGTTTGTGGTGCAAGCCATCTTCCCACTTATATTCCAGAATGACTACATCCTTTTTCTCTCTGATAGCACATTGCTCACCAATAATTGAGCCCCTTTTTTTGAAGGGCTGCTGCATAACCTACCCCTACAATCTATGAATGATTAGTCCTGCTTGAAGTGACGCTGTTCGCTTGCCTTTACTGAGCTTTAACCTATGTTTTTCAGACTGTTTTTCCAGGTTCTCAAGACTGATTTGAGTTCAGCTGTTGCTTTTCCCCTCTTCTTCCCAGAATTCTGCTCCTTCTTGCACCATACCATCTAGGCACTTGATAGACCTAGCCTGTATTTCACCATTCAAGTCATTAGTGAGAAGCTGAACAAAATCAGGCCTGGGACAGGCTCCTGCAGAGACAGTCTCTGGCCTACAGAAAACTCTCTGAGCACATTTATTAACCAGTTTTGTACCAACCCCATCATAGCTTCATCCAAACCACATGTCAGCAGGAGGGATTAAGAACATTTCTTGCCCCTATAAGTACCAGTGAGCACTTCATTGGAATGTGCTGGTGTGGGTTCAGGTCTCATTAGACAAAATTAGAGTTTGGACCTGAAACTTCATGGCAGTGTTTTTGAAGGTCCCAACCGGTGAACCACTGAACAAGAAGTGAGGCTTTCTTGATCTTCAGCCTGTTTAGTCTGCTGTTTGTTGTTCTTCCTGTGGTGAACCTTTGTGGAAGTCAGCTTTGAGTTTGTTCACATTCAATGACTATGTAATAGCACTACAAAGGATGGTGGACAACAATGGCCAACAGTTCCTGCATGGTCCTGGGCACCGATAGCCAGAAATAAGGATCCATCCGTAGTTTTCTAAATTTCTGCTTATGGAACTACTGTGGACAGTAAGACCCTCAAGGCAGTGTTATATCAGCTGAAGCAGTAACAGAGACCTTTGCTTCTCACTGGGACTTACTGTGCAAGGCAGCTAAAACCACAGTTGTTTCCATCTGATTGTTTTATGGAACTGAGCTAAATCCTGAAGCTAATGCCTGTATGCCTTCATCTTCCTACAGAAAGGGAAAAAGAAAACAAAGAAGCAAAGTGCTGGAGTCCTTGCAAGGTGGAGAAGTAGGGCCGCTGCAATCGCTGCAGGACAGAGCTTAGCTCATGCTATATGTGACCAAAGGTCCTGTGACAGGGTGAGTTTTCTTGTAGAGGAATGAAGGCAATGGGTTAATTAGCATTGATAACATGCAGCTGTGTCCTTGCCTCGAAGGCAGTGGGTTGGTTGACATGGATGAAGTGCAGCTGTAGTGTGTTCCTGCTAAGTAGTTAAATAGCACCGAGGATGGGGGGAGAGGGGGTTGGTTGGAGGAGGAGTAGTGTGGTCTGGCTTCTGGAGGAAGGAGGAGCAGCACAAACAGTAGAATCTGACCAATGGTAAAAGCCTTGTTGCAGCCTGGTAGTTTGCTTGTGCTGCAACAGTTGGGGCCTCATGGGAGGCAAACTGAATTGGACTGTGACTATAATAACTGGTGCCCAATGTAGTTGAGACAAGCAGGAGAACTTGTGACCTGTAACAGCCACTGTGAGAGGTGAGCTGTTGACAAATAATGGATATGGGTGTATTGTAATATTTGTTGTCTGTCTTAACTCAAATTGCAACTTTTTCTCAGGGGTGAGAAGTGCTTGGGTAGCACCAGTTTTCTCCCAAGAACAAGAGGAGCAGGGAGCATCCTGGGTGGATTAGAAAACAGGAAAGGATAGAGAAGAGAGCTATTTATGGCATTGCTCCAAAATGCTGTCCCTTCTGCTCTGCTCTAAATATTCATGTGCCAGGTAATAGAGCACAGCTGTTTGCCACAACTTGAGGACTCCCTTGAGAAGCAGCACAGCAGCCTCATAAGATGTGCACTGTCAGTGACAGCCCTGCAGAGGCCATTGTCACCCATGAGGACAAGATATTCCCCGTTTCTGAGGTTCTCTTTTCCATCAGCCCCAAGGCAGCCAGAGATAAAATGAAACCACTTACCACCTTACTGTGGTGCCTTTTCAGAAATGCTTGAACAAAGGTATCCTGGCATATCCCAACCCCTGCTACAAGGTGTTTGTCTTGGAGTGGGAGAGTGCTTGGATTGATTTAGCACGCTGGTCCTGTCATTGTGTCTGTTGTACATCTGTGGACTAACCCAAAAGACACCCTGGGCTGGCTGACTGGGCTGACTTGTATCTGTGCTGCTGAAGGCCAGCATGCACATCCACAGTGCATAGCGCTTTGGCTGGGTTGCTTCAGGGTACCGTGGCGTAGTCCTGAGCCATAACTATTACTTTTTCAACACTTCTTGAAAGATGTGTAGAAGTGCCACATAGGGATGTGGTTTAGTGGTAGAATTGATGCGTTAGGTTTATGGTGGGACTTAATGATCTTAAATGTCTTTTCCAACCAAAACAATTCTATGAGTTCTGAGAAGGCTCTGTGACAGCCTGCAGAACGATGTCTTTATGCATGACACTGGGGTGTTTTTTTGTGTGCCTGAGAGAGAACAGGACTATTTTTGAAATTGCAACGTCCCCTGTGATGCAGAAGTCAGGCTTGGTGCAGTATGCATCTATGCTGTCTGCTTGGATCACACTCTGTGGTGACCTATCCTGTCAAATGTGCCCCATTTCCCATAGAAAAGGATTAGTTGGTTCACTCTAGAAACAAGCCTGGGAGCAAGCAAGGCTGCCCGCAATGTGAACGAAGAGCCAGGCTTTCTGTGTGGGGAGTATGAAGGCTAGTGATCAATAGCTACAATTTATTTGAGATTCCTACCAGAGTTACTGCAAGAAAATTGCTTTTAAGAACTATAATACACCAGTAATTTCAGCTGCATTGCAATTGAGGCATCTACAATCACATCCAATCACTGGAAGGATTTTTGAGTTTGATTATTTTTATCTCTTTTTTTTTTTTCATAATGACTGTAGCTGAACTAGTCGAAGAAAAGGAGAAAAGTGATTTCAAATTGTCATTTGTAGAAGACAGTCTATCACAGTGGTAAATAAAAGGCAGACTGTTTCAGAAGCAACAGCAAAGTAGTGAGATGATCCATGCATACCTTTTGGGTTGCCAGTGTATATCATATCAACAATACGTGCTTTGCTTGTAGATTTTCCTGCAGCAGCAGCTCATAAAAACATGACACTGTGAATTAAGAGAAATGGCAAAGGGAGAAATGAATCAGTGTAAATTGAACCATATTATGCGCAAACAAGGCACTAAGCAAAGCACGTGCATCAACTGGCATTTTTGAGCACTACCATTAATCATACATATTTTGTATTTCACTTTAATGTGATTATTTCTTTCAACTACTGACATCTACTGAAATTTTAGTAAATGTGAGATGTAAATAGACAGACTTCTGTTTGGTTAAGCATGGAAAACACCTCTGTAGTAAGAAGTATCGCAACTCATTTGTATCGAAGGTAAAAGGACAGAGTACGATATGGAGGCATTTGCAGTATTTCATAACCCTGCCATTTATCATTTGCCTGTTGGATACTAATTCCCAAGGTAGCTTATTGGGTCTGTAGACTGCAAACAAAAAATGATTATATCTTTATCCAAAGTTATTGCAGAAAATAACCCAGTGATAATCTTGCAGTCCAAAAATTTCTATTAAAGCATCTCTTCAGAGCTGTCACAAATCTCACTGAGTAGTAGAATCTTACTTAAGGCACTCTGCATTTTATTAATATCACCCTCGCCAACTCTCATTAGTATCACTACTAAGACAGTTTAATTCTCAATATCTCAAATTTAATATAGACAGGCTTGTCTGGAGTAGCAGCCCAAACTGTCGGTGCAAGAGCCATAGCCATAGAATAAGGGATGGGGAAGGTTTGTGGAAATAAATCTGTTGCAGAGGATTCATAACTCATCTAGATGGGTTCTGTTCCCACGTGGAACCTCAGTGTCCACTGCAGGAGGAAGGTGCACTATCCCACCTCCCTCAGGAAGGACAATGAACCCTCTTTGCAGGTACTGTGCAGAGGTGTTGTCCTGCTTTCTTTGAGATTTCTGCAGCCAGGAGGATTTATCGAACGTGCTGGTAAAAGTCATGCTTCTGGGAACTCATGAAAGGAAACGGAGCAGCTCTGTATACCCTGTATCCCAAAGACTAGTTAATTGAAAGATGAATCCAAACAGATAATTGCTGAAAAGTTTCATATTTTATTTCCACTATCTCTCCTGGTTGGAAGAAAAGGTTGGTGAAAGAGAAAAATCACCACGTGTGACAAAGTCCTGAGACAAGCTCTGTGCACCAAGTCTCTTCCATGCTTTCAGGTCTTGAACTGACAGTGTTACAGCTTTTACTGCTACAAAGCTTGGGCTTTAGCTGGTTGCCAATGTAATACAAACAGCAGGAGTTCATCTGAATGGGGAAATTAGCTGGATTAGCATTAGCAAAGCAAGCTGTTTGGCAGGGACTGTTGTGGAGTCGCTTCCCATGGTGGGCATTGCCTCTCAGCACAGGAGGGCCTGGAGAGCTCTATTGGGCGGTCCCGGCGTGTGTGGAGTCCTCAGCCGCACTGCCTCATCACTCCTTATAGACTGTCTTTAAAAAGCTGCGGTCTGCAGCTAACTATTTTAACACAAGCCATTTCCTTTTAGTTTCTCAGAGCAGCAAAAGCATGTTTACATCAAATCCCAAACATCTGTTCTTTCTTCCAGAACTGCTTTCATTACCAGGACGGAGGAGAATGGGTAGGAAAACAGAAGTCCATCATGTATGCAGTGCAGAAGTGTGAGGAAATGGAAATTTACTGACACAGGATTATATAAAATACTAAAAATTTATATGGTGATGAGGAAAACTACGTATATGTATTCCTATACTCCCTGTCCTGTGTATTATCTTAAAGCTTGTTGTGCAGACCATATCTTTCGGCTGCTATATAATTAAAATCTGGTACAACTGTAGTGCCCAGCGCAGATGCCAGTAGTACACTAAACCGTTACTTTTAATGCCAAATGAGATGTTTGAGAAAGAAAGTTTGCCTAGTTGTGTGGTTTTCAAGTTCTTGTGAGTTCTGAGCCTCTAAAATCTTTCTGTGGAAGCTGAAGACCCCTTCAGAAATTTCACATACTGCAGAGTAGTACATGAACTTGTTCTTCCCAGTTATTGGTCACAGACCTCTGGGAAAATATCCCAGGGAAATTAACCTCATAGGGGCTTACAGGTCACAGGCTGAAACTGAGTAGTCTAGAGGACTGGGATTAAGCAGTCTGATTCACATCGTGTAAATTAGGTATCTGAATGCTTTTGGAAGACTCGGCACCAGGCATCAGCTGGAGTGAGAAAGTGCCCGGGGCAGCTGTGGGAGAACTGGAGGTTTCCATCCTTGCTTGACCTGTGACTTTTCTGTGCCCTGAGAAAATAGCCTTTGCTCTGTTCATGCAATGTGAATTCAGAGAACAGATTTTTTTATCTTTCTTTGTATTGCAAGAATTTCAGCAGCAACATATATAGGCTTTTATTCTGATACAAAGTGAAGTACATATTCCTCTTCCTCTGACTAATCTCAGATCCAATTTCTTGCTCCAGAGTAAGTGTAAAATCTATACACCTGCATCCTACAGTGCTGTAATGAACAGTGGCATGACCTGCAGCTTTTCTGTTTTCTCAGTGAAGAGCCAAGTCAGGTCTGTAATTCTTCCAGCTGCAGCACTTGATGGCTGAGTTACTCCCTTTAGTTAGGCTGCTCAGGTAGAAAGCTGATAGTTCAGACATAAGTCTAAGACATTAGCACATTAAAGACAGTATCCCATGACTTTCTATTTTCTACCTAGGATGATTTTTTACTTGGCAGTTAGCCTGGCTAAGTCAGATAAAAGATTACACGTTTCCTTGAGCTCTGTCTTGCTTTGTTCTTTCCTTAACTATGCTAGAATGGGTTTAATACAACTAACTTGATATTTAAACTTGCCTTCCTTGGAGCCAGGGGCTGTAGGGTGAGGGCTTCTCTCTGGGTCCCTCCTGGAGGCCACTTGCAGGAGAGCAAGCAGCATTCAGGAACAGTCAAAACTGTTGAGATCCAACCACCTCATGAGCCATGTATTTGAGTGGTCCATCTTGTGTTGTCAGGCCAGTGGAGCTGAGAGCTTCTGCCTCTCATCTGCCTCTCAGCCACTCCCGTGCTCTGACCAACATGATCCCAGGGCTGAGGATTTGCAAAAGCTGCAGGAAAGCCCACCCTACACTGTTGTTTCTGTGTTAACCTCAGCAGCAGCTACTGAGTATCGAGGCACATAATGTCAAGAAATTGCTTTTACATACTGTTTTGCTGTTCTTTATAGCTATGGACTTCAATATCATGTGTCACTGTGCACCCCTCTGCCCCAAATAATAATTGAAATGAACAAAAAAATCCCCCAGGTTTTATGTCATTTCAGATGTGGCTTGCTTTGGTGCAGACACAGCTCTTAGTATGCGGTTCTGCTGGCACTGGACAGTGCATGTAATAGCTGTTTCAACAGCTGAATTTGCTCCCTAGTTCCTCATAGCACATAGCCATCATCAGTAAAATATTCTGCTGCATTTTACTGACATGATACAGTTTTGCATTCTGTCCATTTCCTGACACAGTACCCATTTAGGTAAGAACGGCTTTCTTCAGTAGTGGGAAGAAGGTGTCTCTGGATGAAATTACGCACCACAGAGTAAAATCCCAGATGCCATATACCAGTGTGTCAAAGCTGCATGAGGCTGTGTACAGGCACCATTAGGTTTGCTCATTCAGCCGGTCTTTGCTTCACACAACCTGTTTTTTCTAAGATTTACTAAGCCATATTTTATTAAACTCGGATTTAAGAAGTGAACTACAATACAATTTATCAAGCGCACTAAACACAGTGCATTGTGGTTGTGAGTCAATTGGGATAGCCCCAGGCAGGTTTTGAGGCATCCTTGTGGGGTTCTTCCTTAGCGCTCTGCCTCTTTTCACAGCAGACTGGTGCTGGGATGGGGTCACCCATTGGTACTCTGCTTCTTGTGGAGTTAGCTTGGACCAGGGCCACCCCATGACAAAGGAAAGAACTGCCACGTCTTGGATTGAGGACCTCAGCTTTGTTGTGGTGGGTTTTTAATTGAATTTGTAGACTGCATTTCAAAGGAATCTTAATCTCTTCAGGAAAAAAGGTCCCATCAAGTTGTGAAGAGGGTTAAAATGCTCACGTATATGTATGTTGTGGGAAAGGGGCAAGATGGAAGAGAGGCGTGAAAAGGTGGAGCAGGGGACTGATGCAGAGCGGCAGAAGCAGCACAGTGGGGTGGCAGGGGCAGGCAGAGTGTCCTGCGGCAGCAATGCTCCCGGGCTTTTATGGGACTGTACAGCAGCATGGGAACCCACCAGCTGCAGACACGAGACTGCCATGCTGGTATGCTATTGCAGTGAATTAGGTCATCTCCTCCTCTAGATCCACAGTTCTCCCTGTGCAGGGTGCTCTTTGGGGGGTTTTGTGGTAAGGAGCAGAGAAATGGCAAATCAGGGCTGCTGTTCTCCTAGGAGAATGCCAAAGGCATCAGCCTTTGTAAAGAGCAGGCACTCAGGCTGCTGTGTGAATTCCCTCTTGCTCGGCAATTTTGTTTTGCCTTCCTCGAGCACAGCCAGCACTCTGAGCTCAACTTGGTTGGGAAAATCCATTCCAGCCACCCCTCTCTCAGGGAGACTCCATGCAGCTCTGGGTACAACAGGTTTACAGCAGAGCCCAAGCTTCATGCACTTTGGTGGGTGTAGCACTCAAAAATACTAAACAAGGGCTTCCTCTCCAAGTGCCAAACAAAGAGCTTCATTGGAGTGAGGATGATATGCCTACATCTTCTCCTTCTATTTCCTTACGGACCTCCTAGCCGGACTCTGTGCAGGTACTTGTCACAGGCATTCATCTCAAATTCTGCTGCAGACTTAAAGAAATGATACAGAAAATCTCATTTCAGGTGTAAGCTTTCTGACTGCTGCTGCTTTGACGGCACAGTTTTCTCTTTCTCTGCTGCTGGCATCACGCTGGGCATCACTTCAGTGGGGGAAGGAAAACAGAACAGACAGGTGGCAGTTTTTGGAGGAATGAGGCCCTGGCCCAGGGGAGACATAAGGATTAAAATCTCAATTTTTCTATCAGTTGTTTTGTCTTTTTTATTTCATGACCCTTTTAAATTGTTGCCATCATGTAAGTCTGTCTTGTCTTGGAAAGTGCCCTAACTGCTTTCACTGCTGTGCTGGAGGCTGATTAAAATCTATGGTTAATCTGGGGATAAACGCTTCTGGAATAAAAAGACAAAGCAAACCAGAAAAAATTGTTCAGCCTGTCTGACTAACACCACCTTGTAAAGATAAGGTAAAGGAATACCAGATGGCAGGTTCACATTTCTATGCTGGTGCCGAGTATCACCTCAAAAAGGGCCTGGTGATGGAGAGGTGGTTTTTTTTAATGTTACAATAGCTAACAGAATGCATCTCACCATGAAAAAATCCAGAAGACACAGAAAGTTACAATTAAACATTCTTTTTATTGGGGCCTTGCTCTGAAATGGCACACATGATAAATCCTCAGAGTGCCCGTCAGTGCTGCTAATGAAAAGACCCAGAGTCACGTTTTACACTTTTTATTTGGATTTAGATCAACACCACAGATAAGATACTTTGGTCAAACACAAGAACAGATTGCTATGCCGCTCTTTTCTGGCTGCAATAAATACAGTAACGTGAAAAAAAAATATGCTGGTTTTCCTGGAACACCAAATGTAAAACTTGGATTGGCACATACAGCTAATAAATATGTTGTTTGCACTTAGCACTCTAAAACGGAATTGCACATGCAAGATGTAACCAGGCTACTGATCACCTTCATCATTGTCCCTGCACTGTTTTTACTTTTTAAACTCTCTGCTTGCTTTTTTTCCCAGCAAGAAAAAAAGAATATAATTTGCTGCTCTACTCAGTATTTCAGTGATTAGTCTGCTGATTTTGAGACGTTTAGCCAAGGTCACATCGAAGGCCCTCCTAACAGAATTGGTATCTCCTCTGTAGCTTGACTTGCAACACTATGCATCACAGGTAGCAATGGGAGTCCACCGACGTGAGGTGAGAGGTCTGCCCAAAAGCTCACGAGGAGAGGTTGGTACCAAGCAAAGATACAGTAGAGGGGCCGCTGTGAATGCAGTTCTTACAATATCAAGTGTCAATACTACTACCACACAAATAATGACATATCAATAATATATTGTACAAGCTTATACAGCAACACATGTTGATTTGCAACATTGTACAGTTTAAATCTAAAGTGCACAGCCTCAATCTGAGGTGACAAAACAGTACTATCAATATAATAAAGGCAACACAATTACAGACACAATTATTTCCTCTTACTTCTTGTCCTTGTGACATTACATTGAATCAATACTCCATTTAGCTATTTTTGATGAAATTAAAACCACATTGCACTTTTTTTTTTTTTCCCCTCTTCAAGTATTTGAGAGACAGCAGAACAATATTGCTTTACAAACAAAAGCTGGCCATTTAGGCAAAGTCAAAACCAAAACTTTAGTAGGGTTATAAGTAGACAGGCCTGAGCTGCAGAACTCTTACCAACACTTCCAGATGTTGGGGGGAAAGAGGGTAAATTTCAGTTTCCATGCCAGAGTCACCTCTAATGTTAAGGAATGATGCAGCACATGAATTCTGCAGGAGTTGTGCCCATGGTTTCTAAAAAGGCTGTGAGGCTCTGTGTGGGCTGTTTTAGGCAGATGTAGCCTTATCGCAATTTTTTCTGCAATTTCAAAAGCTGCTGCAGACAAGGATAGAGTCCAGCACAGGGAGAAATCTTTGACGAAGTAGTTTGTTACTTAGACCCCATCCCTGTCACTCAGATTACAGTCACATTAATTCAGGCCTTGTCTTGCAGACATGTACATCTGTAAGAAGGTCTTCACTCTAGCAGTGAGGTTTTGCGCTATTTCTTTAGTAGTAAGACTTCCAGTCCACCTTTGTTTTCAACGTAGTTTTGAACTGCTCATAGCAGAACTGGTTATGGGCTAAGCATTTATTCAGACATGTGACTTTTTTTGGGGATAGGCTTTTTTATCACAGAACACAGAAACCATCCAAATACAACCTTATTTCAGTCTTGGTTAGCACTGTATATTGATTGTGCGTCTGCTTAGTTAGGCCAAGTGGGAAACATAATTAGGAACAATAGCATCTTATTGTACTGTAATTGATCTTAAGTGGTTTTAAGAGCTGCAGTTCTCTTGAGGTTTTTCAGTAATCAACCCTGGAGATGTACAATCCGTATGACATGGAGAAATGAGGTATTGGTACCTCTAAGGAATGTAGTATGTGGGCTTGTATTTTAAAATAAGCAGTAATAAATATTTGAGGCACCTCCATCAAAAGAAAAAGAACCCTAGTTAATTTTCAGCTTCTGTCCTTGCAGTTTTATAACCCATATAAAATAAAAATATATAGTTTACAAAATAGGATTTTTTAATATATATATATTTCCTTTTGTAAAACTATACCTATTTAAATACATTTGAAATGTTGCTATAGGTAAATTAGAAATTCTGTTCTAATACTACGAAAAAGGCAAAATACTTTCACTTTTCAACATACAGCTTGTATACTCTGCTTCTCACCACCCCCTCCCACTTCCCCCAATTTGATTTTGTCCTAATTTTGGGCAAATTTGGCATAATTCAGTCCAATTGCTTTTAATTTAAAGTAATTTCTATGTTAAAATTTGGGATAAAATTTTAGGTATCTTCTGTTCTTCCTTATTTGTTTCAATGCAGCTTTTTGTGCAGCTAATTATTAAGGAGGTATTCTAAAACTCAGGAAAGGACTTTAAAGGAGCCATGTTTCTTGATTTTAAACTGTACTCTACTCCAATGCCACAATATAGAAATAGATTTACTTTGGAACAAACTACAAATACATTCGCACAGTTTGTGACAACTTAATTGTCTACTTAGAGGTCCAGGAACCAACTTTCACACCCAATTATTATAAATCTTGTCCCAGGCGTTCTATTTCATCAATCAGGAAATCAATGTCTTGGTGAGTTGCTGCGGGGTTTGAGATTACCATCCGGAAGAAGTTTACTTTGTCTCCCAGGGGCTGATAGCTCACCATGGTTGTGCCATACTCCATCATCCTGGCTTTTATCACTGGTGCCACCTGCAGCGTAACAAAAAGCGGAGGAGGAGGAGGATGAGGATGCTGACCATCATCATTATTTTCATTATTAGTATCATCCTTATTATAACAAACACAAGAGTATGTTTTCTCTTTTTTAAAAAAAGATGAACAGCTACAAGAAGCAGTTAAATTGAAATTACATCCAATATTGATAAAACCATCAACCTCCGATAAGGAATAAATGCCTTATTGAAGAGACGCTGGGTTTATCCTGTTTCTTTGTCCTGCTTTTAAAATCACTGGGGGAACTTTCCCCCCCTACTTTCTCAGCGTTGCTGACAGGGACAGTAGCTGTTTTTTGCAGTGCTCAAAACATACTGTTCAATGGTTTTCCATCTTGTTTTCATATGCTAGAGTACCACGGGATTACTGAGCTTCTGTGGCACTTGCTAGGTTTAGCGACTGCAGTTCACCGTAACTTCAGTACACACACGCAGGGCAGGGAAGTGCCACAGGGATGAGGCAAATGTGGTGCCAGACAAACCTCTAGTACAATGACCACAGAAGTGCCATTTGCCAGAATATCATGAGGTGACCTTGCCCTGTGCCCTTGGAGGGCATTTCGTGGATGCCCTGCCTGCAAGGGTTTCACTGTTCACTGCATGATGTCCTGGAGGGTGCTGCTTACTTTCATAAGGCGGCTCATTCTTTCTTCATTGTCTTCCATACTGCGCAAGCTGGGAGGTATATACCAGAAGCAAACATTTGTGTGCTGAGGCTAAACACAGAAAAATAATGGTTTACACTGTAACAAAAGCTCATAATATCTCAACTGCAATTACGTTCATGCCTTCCCTCCCTCTCATACATCACGTTGTGACAGCAGTCAATGGTTTTCATTATTGTGGTCCACTGAGAGTCATCATCATTATTAATGCAGAAAAAATAATTTTAGGCGATTTATTCCCAGGGTGGATGTGATGTGGAAACACATCATCCAGCTAAGCAAATATATTTATGGCCCACTGAGAGGCATCTAGATTTTGTAGGTGCCATCCCCTCCAGAGGCTGAAGGGATCATGTGGCTACAAGTCTACTACAGATCATTCAGAGGTGAGGACAGTGTCATTTACTTTTATCACCTGACAGAGGAATACAGAATCTGGTTCTGTAAACAGAAGTCACAGGTGGTGCATGAGACAGTGTAAGATTTTCTTACATTTAATGAAATTATTTCTTCTCAGTTCGATTCACCTAGCTGTTGTACTAATATGCATGCACCACAGCATCTTAGCTAGTTTAACTTACATGGGAGCACCAAGTAGAAAGGCATAAAGTAAGAACTAGTTGACATTTTGTGTACTTTTGCAGTTTCCCAACAGTTGCCTGCCTTGCTATGTTCCTCTTAGCATTTACGTGCTAAATGTATGGGTTACAGCAACTCCGACTGCTGCCAGTTCCTTTACTCATCATCAGATCCAGCAGACCAAATTCAGTGATGATGTGTGAGGTAGGGGAAATAGATCACATCGTGGCCTGTGAGTATGAGCCTGTGATCTCTGTTTGAAGAAACGTAGTGATGTTTCACCTTAGGCACGCACGAAGTGATCACTACCGGAGAGCAACATTCTGAGACAAAACCTCCCAGGGCAAGTACAGAGAGCAAAAGCCATCACAAGGAGGAGGAACAAAGCTAAAATTACATCTTTTTTTTTTTTCTTCTTCTTTTTTTCAGGCAAAATACCAGTTAACTTTGTAACAGAGGTCTCTACCAGGCCTGTCCCCAGCCACCCCAGCTGGAGAGGGCTGCCCACAGAGAGATGCCCAGACACTGGACAGTCCAGCGCAGTTCAGAGGTACAGCCACACAACCCAGGCTGCACTGCCTTGCCCTGGGCACTGTGCTCCAGCTCAGCACGTGGCACCCAGGGGTCCCATCTCAGCTGGACTCCCTCCCCCCCAACAGAACCAACATGCCTAGAGATATTCACAACACACACAGTGGTGTCGCCTCTGCCCCGTGAGCCAGCTGGGATCCTGAGCAACACTAGCCCCTGCCCCGCTGTGCTGCACCCCAATGCAGCAGGGACTGCAGTGCAGATGGTCTCTCCAAGTCTCTCCAGGTCTCCTGTGACTGCCCACCTGAGAACACTGATAAAAGCACTTTGCACAGCCACCCCTTCAGAACTGTGTGGGGCACTGTAACACCCACTCATAACAGATCCTGCTATTAGGAAACTGCAACTTGTTATTAAGAGCTGGTTCTAATTGTGTGTGCACAATGTTAGCCCAAGATGCCAGTGTTTAGTTTCAGAAACTGAGCAAACTGTACACTCATGCACTCATAAAACAACTGCCTCATCTCCCTTGTGCCTGGATCCCATAAGGAAAAAAAAAGAGTTATTGGCAAAACAACAGGTTTTGTTACAAGGGACATGGCTTTCTGTCATGTGCTGTTTGGTTTGACCTGTTGGTAGCATCCCAACAGGTGACTAAAGCAAGTGCTATTGTCCAACTTGGAAAAAGAAGTTGCAATACATACCTTTCCATCAAACACCATTTCATACCCTTCTCTGTTCTTTATTTTATTGTATAGGTATTCTGCAAGTTCCAAGCACTTATCAATTTGTGCTTCAAATCCTGTGGTTCCCTGTACAAAGAGAGGGAGACAAGAAGTTATGTGACTATCTGTTCTGTGAACTGAAAGGGTGACAGGACCATGTGGCACTTGCCAAAGCATCAGCACAAGTCACTTTTCAGAAGCCTCTGTGGGATTCTACAAGATGAAGGCCACTTTGCTAAGCAGAGCTCATTTGTCTCCAGCTCTTGCCAGTGACTACGCTACAGACATCTCTACAAAATAAGCACTGGGAACTCGCCTGGCTCTCGGCAAAATACTGCAAACCTCCAAGGAAGGGTGCCCTCGGTACATTTTGCAAAGAGGCTGAGCACAGTTTTGGACAGCCTGGACGGGGACAGAAAGAGGTCTCTAGAAGGTCTTGACCTCAAGACATGAGGAGTCTCCTGCTATTTTCAGAATAGGGGATTTTAATCTTCTAGGGGTGATGTGCTGGAGGCTTTGCCAAGAATAATGTTTCTTTTTTAGTTAACACAGAATGGACTGATACGCTTTTAGAGTCCAGCCTGTGAAAATGAACATTTTGTTTAGATGCTGTCCTGCCTCTGCAGTGTTTTTCTCTCTTCTTTTCTAACAGACACCATATAAGCTCAGAAGCTGTGTTTTTAAGAGCTGCAGCAAATCCTGCTTTTTCTTCTCTGGCAGAAGTCGTAATCTTCTCTCTGTGACATCATAATTGCTCCTGCAATCACCAGCTGTGATGCCACAAACAAAGGATCCAGCTTCACGAAGGAGGAAGAGGAATAAACAGCTGGAACAGATAAACTGTTTAAGAAACACACATCCTATTTTGTAATGCTAATATTACAAGCAGGGTGTGAGAAGAGAAAAAGCAGTACCACGCATATTGAAAAAATGGGGTTTAGAAGAAGAACTGACTCTGAGTGCACGTCCCTGCTAAATCTGTTCTGGCAATGCAGAACTGACTTAAAAGCCCATGTCATTATCCCTCTGTGTATAGAGATTTCAGAACAGGCTAGAGCTAGCACAGCCCAAGGAGAAAGGCTTGGGGTGAAAGAGAAACGTGTGGCTGAAACTGCCTGCCACACTGGAGACCCCAGTTAGCACAACAGCTCCTGCAACCACAGAAACCTGCATCCTCCTTCGCAGACTCCCACACCTCCAGCTACATGATGCCTGCCTCAGAATTGTTTTCAGAGTTCTAATGAAGCACATGAGGATCCTCAAGGCTTTCTGGAAGTTGAAAGAGTGATGTCATCTCCTCTGAACAAACCTGAGGCAGCTTGACATAATTAATTGGATAAATACATGGAAGAACTTATTTAGCAACATTCTACAAATACAGATGAATTAATCATTAAAGCTGGTGTTTTCAGATTTCCCAGAGAACAGATTTTGATGAGTTTTCCTCTGCTCCTTCAAAAGATGACTTTATATCTACTGCGTGCAATGAAACTAAGTATTCCAGTCTTGATTTGTCACGTTTAATTTCTGAATGTCATTAAAACTTCTTATTTCCAGAAATCTTCATAACAACATTCCAAGGTATATGATTTATGCTGTTAGACTCCTACAGTTACAGAAAGCAAATGCTATGCAAAGCCATGGAGTTCAAGTTTCAAAATCATGTGTGCTGCTTTGAAGCTATATTGTTAAAAGTATAAAAAACCCAGAAAATAATAATGTTCTTTCTTTCATGTTATATATGGGAAATGCAGGTCAGATTTTTTCTAGAATGATGATTACAGAAAAAAACCCACAACTGTATCTGGTGTGCATTATTTTAATGCTAACAAATATATTACAGGCACTCCTACCTTTGCTCTCCACATCAGCCATAGCTTGAAGACATCAACATGCCGCCCACATTGCAAAGCCTTGTCTCCTGTGTCGTAAGACAGGTCATAGTGTTTGTCTTGTTGAAAGAGGTAGGAAGCATGCATTTGATTGCAACTCTGCATCAATCCCTTACAGAAACAAAGACAAAAAAGTGATGTTGGCACAGATGTGACTGACTACTGTTTTGAGGGTTGCTTTACGTGAGAAATTATGAACACCCAAATTCATGGAATATGTGTCCAAGTGCAAAAAGATCAACAAAAAAGGACAAAACCAGACCTAGCTGCCCAGTGGACCAAGTTTTTCATATCCCATTCAGTGCCTAGGACACCTTGGTATCTGATCCAGCAATGTGTAATCCACTCTCAGAGCCAAGGCATTTTTTAAAAAAACAGCTGGACATTGTGCTTCCTAGCATCATTATGGGTAAGTTCATTTTTGGATCTCTCTTTTTCTTCTTTGTTCTGGTTCCTTTGCTCCCTTTCCTTGGAAGGCATCTTTTCTGGTTGAGTCAGACCAAGCCAATTTGGTAACTATCTAAATAATATCAAACCACTTTTCTAATCGCTTTGGTTTCTAAAATCCTCATTTTCTTTGTTTTCTTTCTTTGTAGACACCATTCTTTTCTGCAAACCCTCAGCTGCAGATTGGATGCTTAAGTGGTAGGGGTATAGAAAGCTTTGAACAGACAGAAGAGCATATGGCCTTTAAACAGCCAGCTAGAGCTATTTCTGGGCTGCAAGACACTGTTCTGAGAGGCAGCTTTGTGGGAGAGCCAGAAGCCAACAAGGTGAAGAAACCTGGCTCACGAAAGCATGAGGTTTCCTTTTTAGCTTTTTAAGCGAAATGCAGAGAGTCATGCTCTGGCTCTAGTTAAGTCCTCAACCAAGTTTAGGACTGTTGCCTAAAACTGCAATTTCCAGTCCAAGAAGAATCAAAACATGGCTGCTTATCATCAAATCTAATCTCGATGTGTAAACTCAAAACCGAGATAGTAAAATGAGACAGAAAAAAAACTTTACTTTCTCCTAATCTGAGCCATCTGTTCTCACTAGAGGTCAAGGATGGTACTGACTTCAGCCAGGCAGGATTTGTCTCAGGGAACTGACCCAGAGGGCAAATAAAAGCCAGATTCTCTCCTCCTAAGTGCAATCACTTTGTATACAATCTGTTGTACAGCTGTTAGCAAAACAGCAACCAGGTTTTTGATAGCTGCTCTAGTAAGTGGTGGTTGTATAGCAGCTGTCCCAGTAACTGATGGTTATATGAAAATTATAGGCTTGAAGGGTAATTCAAATTCTTGTACTAAATGAAATGTCTACTTTTTATTCCAAGCAAACTTAGTGTTCCATTTTTACTCCCATGTGCCCCAAAGTGGATATATGGATCAAAGCTGTGTAGAAATACCTGTCATAAAAGTCTAGAAAGCGTAATGATGCCTAGATTCTGGATCAAACATTCTACTGCATGTGTACTACACCATTCATCACAAGACAATTAGAGTTTTTCCTAGTTACGTTTTATGCTACACAGCAACTAGTTGGGTTACACAGCTATGCACCCACAAATTAACTACGGACATTTTGAACAGAAAGCCACAAAACGCTGTACTGCCATTGACTTATCTATCATTTCTGCTAGACAACTGCTTCAATTTCTTTTGCAGTCACGGCTTAAGCATGTAACTAGAGGTATATTTCTCAGTTTCTTTTATCGTCTTCCATCACATCAGCAAATATTAGCTATGACACAGTAAGGAAGAAAATATCCAGGATTTTCAGAAGCAAAATGTCAGAAAAGATCAGAGAAGCAAGTGTACTGGGACATACCTCTTCTCTTACTAGCAGGGCTGAACACTGCAGCGGGACGCCCATCATCTTGTGAGGGTTCCACGTTACTGAATTGGCCCTGGAACAGCAAACCACATGAAACTCAGACATTGTACTACGGTGGTGAAACCATGGAGACACTTAGAAATAATCAGAATAATAATGAACATGTAGCAATGCACAACTTTCTCTTTTCTGAGCAAGCAAAACTAAAATAATAATGGCTGATACTAGGAAAGGAATGCCTTCATAAGGGACCTAATCCACTCTCATTGGTTTTTGGATTACAATCCTGGCAATTAACTACAGGATAACTGCTTTATCTACTCAACTTAATCAATAATAAACTTTCTGGGGAGTCACCTATACTTTATAAGCATAGGGCAAACTTCCTAAAAACACCCGCTTGACTTTCTGAAGTCACACAGCTGATGAAAGACACACATAGAAAGCTGGCAGACCAGCAGAATCCCTCCTATTGATTCCACTTTCAGCAAGATTTTAGTAAGCAGCTCACATAGGCATTTGTAAAAATTCCTTTAAATACTTCTGGGTGCCTTGAAGTCTCTGCGTAACTTGGAAAACCTGGCCCAAAGTAATTTTTCTCATTGCTCTACTGATGGTAAATTTTCATGGCTCCTTAATTGTAGCTTGGCTATGGTAATTCACACAACGGGAGGACTGGGTCCAAAATTACCACAGTAATAAACACAGAACTGATCCACCCTTTCAGAAGAGTCTAATCCTGCCTCCCTTCAGGACACATTCATTGCGAAAACAGCTGTCACTCTAGATCTTGTGAACAAACAGGGTGCTGTCACAGCACAGCCTAGAGAAGGAGCATTTAGGACTGTGGCAAGGGCTGAATGGAAGATTGTCCAGTTGTTTATTTTTTTAATGTTGTGTTATGCTTGACTGGCTATTTTTTAATTACTATTATTAAGTATGATGATTAGCTGATAGATGTATACATTTGCCTTCTATTTGGCAGGCTGTCAAGGATGCATTGTGCACAGGATTTCATGTAGTGCAATGATTTGAGTTCTGGTGGTATAAATTGGGATAAATCAGTCAACTGTGGCATGTAAAAATTTAAGGGACTCGGGACACACTTGCAGGTAACATTGATGTGAACATAGGTAAGCGTGTTAGAATCTGGCAGTATTTTCCTTTGCAGGAACTGGAAATAGCACTATAGGTTTATGCATATCCTCATAATTTCCTGCCAAAATTGCTTCCACTCCTTCAAAGCAAGCAAATCCAAAACTCACATGGACATCGAGCAGCACTTCTGTGCTTTCTTCTTTGCTATTTAAATGGGCCTGCGCAAGTGCCTGATGCAAAATCTGTAGGGAACAGTCTTCCACAGGCAACATCTGGCCACTTGGCTTGGCTTTTTGAGTATTTGGCAGCTTTTAAACAGCTCAGAGTCAGTCATCTGATTACAACACTAAAGCTAATGATTCTGAACATGCATTCAGGTCTATGAATTTCCTTTGACATGATACCTCTTAATTTTTATCTGTGCCTGTGCAGAACCAGAGAGAAATTCTTTAAAAGACTCCTAGTAGTAGTAGTAGTGGTATGTGTTTTCTCAAGCGAAAGGATTATTTTAGTGACAAAAGCCAGATGTTAATTATCTGCCTGAAACATTTAATTTACCCTAAGGTTACTTATTCCCCCAATTACATCCCAACTGCACAGAGAAAAAAAATAATTATGTAAAATAAAAATTTACCATTTTTCATTTGTTATCAGTTATTCTGGGCTTCAGTCATCAGTATGTGCTTGAAGAAGCTGCTGACTGAGACAAACAGTAAAGTAAAAAAGCTACACGGATCCACAGATGTTTTTTTAAAGCATCTCATGTTTGCCCAAATAACTGAGCACCAAGCACCTATATCATTTTCTGGATGTGGGTCACAAAGAAAAAAACAAAGGAAAATTTTCCCTTTGGAGGTTTCAAATGGATGACAGGAGAGGTTCAAGACTGGCAGAATTTGGTCCTCAGCCATCATTAAAAACAGACTGAGGTGCATTCACAGCCCAGCTGCAGCCCTGGGAAGGATGCCCAGACCCTGTATGGCAGAGCTCATTCAGTTGCAAACACGCTTTTCTCACGTAGCCATCACCCCTTGCCCCAGCCTCTGGGTGAGGGGCACCAGAGAGCCTGGAACTCCTGACGGTGGCCAGACCTATCTGTTCCAGACACCAGGGGACATGCTTCCTTCTGATGCCTTGGAGCAGCTTGAAATGTGCCACGTGGGGACTGGAGGGCACGGTAAGGATGGCCCTGCAACTCCTCCTACCTTTGACAGGCTATTTTTGCTGGACTGCCTGTCACCAGAAGGATGCAAGTACTTAGAGCACTGAGTGATTGCACCATTTAATGCTCCCTCCTTGTACCTTTCCTCCCTATCAAATATGAGTATCAGCTCCAGTTCTCTTCTATCCAGACCTGTAATGACTGGGTTGTACTCGAATATCTACCATGAAACAGGAACATCCATAAAAGTTAGGTCTGGTAAGTCTGCTCTAAAGGCACTCACATTTAAGATCTGGACAAACTGAAACGAGCCACTCTGCCCATGAAGCAGAGGAACAGCACTGGAAATGACAAATTTCATTCATTCACTGCCAAACGTATGGAGATGGTTCTTATCAAAGCACTAGATAAAATCCAGTGGAGTTCTGGATCTAAAGTGTGTTCTTTGGAAAATTCTCCAATATAGATTCAACCCGAATGTCTCATTCCGGCAGAACCTGGAGAGCAGTGTGAGAGGCAAACTCCATTTTTCATACTCTGTCCTCATAGGCAATTGGGTAGATTTTTCTAACTTGCTGGATATTTGGATGTATGTCCTTTTCACGCACACTATGTAAGTGTGGAGTGCTGGAGGCAGTCTTAATTTAACTAAATCAAATTCACAGAACTGTTGGCTGCTTTCCAAATTTTGGATGAGATATGTATGAGAAAGAAACTGAATCATCAACGTATTCTCCTAATCTTCAGGAACAGGATGAGGAAGTTGTTTGTAATTTTAATTGGCAAGGAACAGCAATTTGATTTAGAGATAAAAAAGGTGGAAAGGAGTAATGATTTACTCTCAAACAGCATGAGCTTCAGAAAATACACAAATGTGAGAGTGACGCAGTATACCGTATCTAGCGAGTGGCCTAAATAAGGTGCCTGGGAAGAATACAAAACAGGGCAAACATATACAAAATTTCCTCTAAATACTCCCTTGAGCTCCCACTCGTTTGTGGTTCACAGAGTCCCAAACAGTTTTTGTATTTCCTTGACTGCAGGTAAATCTTAAAATCCTATGGCAAGGAGTTACACAACTTAACTAAAAGTTTCTGAATAAGCAGCTGGTTTTAAGTTTAAGCTCAGTCCTTCCAGACTCTGAACAGGATTGGCATCCCTTACGTTCTTCTGTATGTATCTGTAATATCGATGAGCTTCTGACTACAACGGTGTATACATGCAGGCACAGATTTACTAAGAAGATGTCATTAGCACAGCCTGGAGGGGGGTATTCTCTCCAGAAGTGATGGAGCAGTGGTCAGTGACTGCCAGGACACCTGTACAAACTGCAGGTGCATCCACCTTTTATACTTAAGACTTCAGCACACAAAACCTCCAAGATTCATTTCTTAGAGAAATGCAATTGCTAATTCATGCTGGACGCTAAATCAGAGAATGCTGCAGAAAACACTCTGGATCTGCGAATGTACGCTGGAATGGAAAAACAAACAAGAAATGCCTGCTGTTTGTACTACAAAAAAAAGTGCCACACTACTGTAGCACTGAACAAAGGCACTTAGCAATGCTACTTCAACAAGGAAAGTTTGCATAATTTCTTCTTGCTGTATCTTGGAGACAACATTGATTTTTATTTTATTTACTGACATCGCTACGGTGATCACAAGTGTGTTAAAATACATTTAATAAATGTGTTCAATTAACATTAATAAATCATACCTTTCAACGCCATTTAACTTCCATTTGTGTTTTCTTGACATCAGGAGCCCGCCACCCCACGCTCCCTAGAAAGGCAACACACATTATCTTAATGAGAACTCTGCTTTTCTCTGTGATGACATCTGTGCGTTCACATCAGTTTGGGGCCCCTTCATTTTTTCTTGCTGATGTGGCACGTTCCAAAATGACCAGGCAGATGGGGCCTGAGGCATTAGCTGTGCTAACAATTTTCTTCCAGTAGCTTGGAGGCAGCAGTTTACAGCCCACAGCCTGAGCGCCCACCCTTATGGTCTGCTAATCCCCCCCTCGCCACCCCCTGTGACACTGACACACGGGGCTACCCCCTGCTGGAATTAATGACTTGCAGAGCTGCTCCTGGGTAAGCTGCCTTTTCTTTTTTAGGGACTAAGTGATGATAAACCAGACTGGGATCTCAGCTGCTCTGGTAGAGTTTTCATCACATTTCAGACGACTACTGCTTGCCCCCTACTTGTTTGCTTTCGCTGACAGAGATGTGGGACAAGCAGGCATTTCATGTGACTGAGAAGTAGTTTAAGGTAAATACTAATTCTTCCTTTGAATTGGACTGATTTTGGCTGATGCAGTAATCCAAAAGCAAGATACCCAGCTCTACGGAAATTCAATTACCAAGCCTTTTTGGAGAAAGGATTTGCAAAAATGACACAAAAGCCATTCTAGGGCTGAAAGATGATCCTTCAGAAAGATTTATTGGCAAAAGCCCAGATAAGGCTAAGTAGCCAATCTGATAAATTTCTCTATCGTTCGCATTAACCTGTTCAGCAATTTGCGGTACTTTACTCCAGACAAACGTAGCCTTTTCTGTACGTATTTATTTTGCAGCTGCTGCAGAAGCTAGGCCAGTGCTCAGTATGGTTCTTATGTATTTCTTGTACTAACGGCATTAAGAGAGAACGCTGAAGGCCAAAAGCACTCAAACCAGGTCACCTTCAGCGTCCCAGCTGCCAAAGTACCACAGTGTCACAGCTCCTGAAGCGTCCCCCTGACCCGAGCTTTCAGAGGAGTGGGAAGTCAGCGCTTGGATGTTAAAATTAATTACAGGAGCCAAATACAATGGGTTTTATGTAAGATGATGCTGTTCAAAGTGAACAGCCCCCCACATAAGATGATACTTACATCTACGTGCATCCAGATTTTGTATTTCTTGCAGATGTCTGCAATGGCTATGAGAGGATCAAACGCCCCGTACACTGTTGTCCCAGCTGTGGCACTCACCAGAAAAGGAACAAATCCCTGCAGAAAGCCCAGAGGTATTTGGCAAGGTCAGATGGCTGCAGCCCCTCAGTCTGCAGCAGCCCCAACTTCTCTTGTGCTGTCTCCACAGTGAGCCTAGAAGTGTCTCCTAGAGGACACCCCTGCTACATTACACTGGTTTTCTCCCAGTTTAGATGCTGGTGATATTACAAGTTCTACCTTAAGGTGGCAGCAAACTTCCAAACCAGCATCCTCCATTTATGTATGACACAGGCAAGGACTCAAAACAATTCTGCTCCACGCCGCCTGCCTGAAACAAAAAGGTCTGCTCTTCGTGACGCCACGTAAACCAAACCTCACCCAGGCACCACAGGGCAAAAAGCATCTCTGATGGACTGCGCCCTGCGCTGCATTGTCGTCATGCCAGCAGGTGCCTGAACGTGTGGTGGCCCAGTCCCGTCAGCAGGAGCATCTTGTCTAGGAGTGTCTCCTGGGGGTAGCGCACAGGGGAGGTGTGGGGCTCACCTCCAGCCCCATCCCTTGTGCAGGGCAGGGAGACAGCTCTTCTGAAGCAAGACAGCCACCTCCACGGAGGCCAGGGGCCATCTCTTGGATTCCCTCCGCTAAACGCCGCACCTCATAGAGGAGCACTCACTGTCCATCACACAGCTTTTGGCCCTATGAGGTCTTGGGTCTGCTGCAATTCATACCAGTGTCTCATTTTAAATTCACTTGTAGTTCTGTTGATTTCATAACGACTACTCAGTGCAACAAAGGTAAAAACTAGCTATTTTTTTGCAGAACTGGGGTTTAAGCTATCAAAAAGGTCCAAACTTCCTTCAGCAATGGTCAGTGGGTTTGAGTGGCACTCAGTACTGTCATTTTGCCTTATTTTTCATCTACTGTATTGTTTTCCTTATAAAAAGGGAGCTTTTAATGAAGATTTGTGTTATTAATGAGCTTTGAATGCTGTGTGTCTAATGACTATTTATATAAACATTGAAGGCACTGGGCTGAATCCACTGCACATTTTAATCTGATGTTTTAATTCTAGGTTCTGTTAATGAACACATACAAAAGCAGTGAATTTTTTAGAGTTTTGTGGATTTTAGTTTATCTTCCATTGATTTGGCGAGTCTATGAGGAGCACTTTCAATGCATTAAAACACAGCAATTCCCCAAATGATTACTCTGGCTTTTTTAATATTCAGCTGAGAAACTGTATCATAGGTGGATAATGTAAAAAAGGAGGATGTTATGTAGGGCAACATATTAAAAAAAAAAGCCAAACAGCTCATGGATATTATAAAGTAGCTCTAAAGCTGTTTTTCTCAGCAACCCTTGCCTCACCAATTGCCAGGCTACATTTCTGAGAAAGAAAGAAAAAGTTAATGGGCAAGTCTGTGTTGTTTTACCAAGGAAAGCAAAACAACTAGCTGTATCATTCTTGGGTTTTTTTTTCCTTTTTGGAAGCAGAAAAGCTAATAAACTTACTTTTTGTTTGGCTTCAAGAATTCTTCTTTCAAGGTCTGATGGGATCATTTTCCCTCTGGAGCAAGAGAGAGTTATATCAATAATTTGGTCTTGAAATCAGCTCTTGCTGCTATTTCTTCACTTTATAGGAAAATCAAAGAAGGAACAAAGTGACTTTTTTGCCCAAGGGTTATGCAGCATGGAAGAGCACAGAAAGACTCTGTCCATTAGTCTGAGTTTTCACCCTAATTATTTTGCCAACCAGTCTGCATCAATATGGTGATGGTAACAGAGAAGCTACCTCATGGCCACCCCCATTAAAGACTGATGCTACTCCATGGAGCCTCCTGGTCCTGTTTGATGTTACAGCCCCAGAAATATGCTCCAGGCTCCCAGGGAGAAGCTCAGCCCAGAGTCTCAAGAAGCTCACTGGGTGCCAAATCTCACCGTCCCCTTTCAGCAGGCACAGAAAATGCCAGCTGAGCTGCACAGCGCCGAGCAATGTGACTCAGCTCTGGTGTTAAGCAGTCACCTCTGTGCTTCCATCCCAGGGACACTCATTTGAGGGCAATTATTTCATGGATTGGTGCATTACACGTTCGCATTTGCTTGAAGCAGGATATTGGAAGAAGCTACCAGTCTAGACTCATTAAATCCACTGCGAGACCCCTTGTGTCGACTGTACACTGTATTTGCAACACCTTTAGTATGAACAATTTACCTGAGACTGAGATTTAGTGGTATAAGGCTTAAAGGCTAATTTATGAAATCCTGTAAATGAATTATGCACAAGACAAAACCAGTGCTGACACTGAGTAATGAGGTTAAGGTTTTCTTTGTTTAGCCACAAGCAAGCCTACCTAAGAAGAGACAGGACACGTAACAGCAATGCAAACACAACAGCTCCCCACATTACAGGAAAAAAAGGCTTCACTGGCTTTGAATGTTGTCCATTTAGATGATTATTTTTTAAGACTTTTTCAGAATTTTCTTTCACTAAGCACTGATTTCCTACTGCTGTAAAAAAAGAACAACCTTCACTAAAGCTCAAAACAGTAGCTTCAGGGAAATTAAGAAACATTAGTTTTAGTTCTGATTTTGCATTTTAAAAAAACTGAAGTGTTTTCATGACATTTGGATGGATGTAAATTAAAAAAAAACATTACAAATATATCATAATAAGATACTGCTACGTTTTTTAAAGTTGTCATCCTTACAGAGCTCACAATAAGACAATAATTATTTCAGTAGAAATGGGTTTGTACTGCTGAGTTTTCTGCAAAATCTGTCCTGCATTTTACTTATTCTAAACACTAAAACACTAAAAGAGTAACTGAAAATAAAAATCTCTACAAGTCTAAAAATTAGTCCTGGTTCTTGCGAATTTCAAGAATGGTCTGAAGAGTATTCAGCTCACTGTGAGTTCCCCCCATTTACATGTACATGTTAAGAGAAAAGCAGTAGTTGTCTTATCTTCAAAAACTGTTCCTGGGATCATCAGAGAAATAAAGAAAAAACCAACAATGTGCCAAACAAGGAATGAGTTCCTCCTCCAAACATAGTTTTGATGCTGATCTTTAATAGTTCCTAATTTATTGACCTTGTGCATAAAACACACACAGAGCTGGGCAGATCCCTATGTTGCCCACATTTTTTTACCAAGACAAGTGATCATCCAGCCCGTGGCCACACTGAGTACGTGCAGGAATTCATGGCCAGGAGAGGCAATGTCCAAGCAATGTCAACCTTTATCAAGGAGCATGCAGCAGGGTGGCTTTGAGCGTGGTCTAAACACGTGCTGGAGCACAACACCCCCCTGCTCCAAATCTAGTAAACTAGCCAAGAGCCCTGCTTACTTGCACAGCATTTTTATGTGTTATCACCTGAGCTCATATGCAACACTTAAGATGCACCGCAAAATGAACAGGCTTGTGCTTAGACAAACCTCACCCAGGTAATGGGGCAGGGGGTTGCAAGACATGGGCTAGGCAGCATCAGAGGCAGGAGGGCTGCTGGGTGAGGCAGAAGAGACTCAGCAGCTAAAGGGCACTGAGGATAGAGTGAGTGCTGGTGTCAACGTCTTCTCCTATCACCCACATCTGCACACAGGCTTCACTGCTGCCACACCAGCCTTAAGTGCTTTGACCCCAAACCTGCAACTAATACACTACTGCTACCAGTATGTCTGCATGGAAGTAAAACAGACATCGGAGATGTATGTTGTCCAGTCTGGAGCATGAGCAAGAAGAACATGACTTTCTGCATGTTCTCCATGCTTAAAATTGACCACACATTTACACAGACAGCAAAACCAGGCACACTTGGTGGGTGTGGGTCAGGATGGGCAAGAGCCACCAGGAAGTATGCTTGGTCACGCTGAAAACATCAGAAAGATCTCATGGTGTTCCTTCATCCCTCCACAGGTCCCCATCTTCACAGAGGTTCATCTCCACCGCACCAGCCCACATCCTGTGCAAACAACCTGCTTTGTCCTGGTGGCATCTGCTGGGATTTGGGGAGAGACACAGTAATCCTGCTGATTACTTCAGGGTGGGCAGGGTAAGCATTGTGGTCTTCACAGAAAATCATCATGCTGAATTTGCACAAGAAGAAAAGGAAGACACGACTTCATTGATCCATGCCTGTCTTTAGTGAAGAGAAACAATCGGAGGTTTATTTTATTGTGTGTTGGTTGTGTTGATGTCGCCATTAATTCCTCTTCAGAGTGTGCTCAGTCTTTTGTTAATAAAGAGATAATAAGCCCATAAGTCAATATGCAGACGCTGTGATTAGCACTGTAAATTGCTTAGCTGGTGCTCTTCTTTTAATGTGGGAGCAGAGTATTTTGATGGCAGTAAAACCTTCCATTTATGCCAGAGCCATAAATAATTCAATACCTTGTAATAGTGATAGTTGGGACTCATAGTAAGAGCATTTTCTGTTGAAAAGGTTCTCAGCAGAATCAGTAAGGATTGTTCTATTAATTTTTATCCCATAGAAAGTTTTTTTTTCCCTAAAATTGAAAGTCTTCATCAGAACACGTTGGTTTTGTTAATATACCTCTCTTTCTCTAAATGGGTTTTCACAGAATATCAAAACCTTTTAGTTGGGTGAGTTAAGCAAGAAGTTACCTACCCCTGGCCCATGGGACCTGCAGGTCAGGTGCCTGCTGTGGCACTCCCTTCTGCAGGCCATCCTTCTCCCTGGCCTTGCTGCCCACAACGCTGCCAAAACCCTTCTCTCCACATTCCACTGCAATCCCCATGAAGGGCACTGCGGGAAATGTGGGAAACAGCTGAGAAAGATGGTGGGGGCATGAAGTGACAGAATTACATCAGCAAACGCTCCTCGACATTTCACTCCTACAAAAGGCCCACTTCAGCTCATTTTAATGGATCAAAATGTGAGAGTCCCTAAATGCTCTATTTGGACCAAAACAAGCTTCTTCCTGGTTTCTTAGAAGAATGTGTAAAGAATGGTTGTTAGTTTGATGTTTTGTTTCACTTTGGCATCAAAGCAGCATAAGAAATCCCTGCGGAAGGGAATTTCCAGGATTTCTGATGAGCCCCAAAAACTGACTCGTGAAGAAGCTACTGACAGAGCCAGTTCCTCAGGCAGGGTAAATCAGCATAAGGTGGCTGAAGACGACAGCGCTACAATGAATTATACCAACTGCTGACCGCATCCTATATGCTCCCTCTGAGTTGAGCACCTCTTGTACATACCGATGAACAGAGCTGTATTTGGCACCTTTACTTACCTCTCATCGCATCTAATCAAAATCACACTATCTGTACCAATACCCAAGGCTGCAGCTCCTTTCTTCACAGAAAAGTGACTCTGAAAAAATAATTTATTATTATTTATCATTTTTATTATTATTTCTTATCTAATTTAACACAACATACTACACTCTTGCAATCCCTTCAGCAAGCAGTCGCACACAGGCAGTAATTCTTTTCACAGCCTTTTTGGAAACTGATCACTGTAATTTGAGGTGCTATCGTATCAGGTCACTACAGTCAATTAGAGAAACAACAATCACTCTAGTCTGGATTCACTCCTGGAATATTAAATACACAACTGTGGCTGATGATGGACTCAAATTCTGTCCTTGATGCATACCTGCAGCTTCTATTGCTTGTATGGATTCAGCTATGAACTTGATTTACTGAAACAAAAATTTCCACCCAAGAGATTTCATTTTGTTTTGGCGTCCAGAGCGATGTGCTTCTGCTATGTAACTTGTGGACAAATAATATACGGAGAGAAGTTAAGATAGGAAGCCTAATTGTGATCTCATGCCAGCGAAAGCTAGTAATAACTCCCATTATCAAGTAGAGCTACTGCAGTTTAAAATCAGAACTGGGCTATTAGTAAGGCTATTAGTTAATCTGTATGTACAGAATAAAATGTGGAAGTTCTACACTAGAGTACAAGTCAGCCTAATTTTCTCTAGCTCATAGGACTTAACTCCTGAGCCAGTGTTGGTTTATAATTCCAATTTAAATCCTAGTGATTACAGTAATGAAATCGTTTTATATCAAATTATACCACCAAGAATCTGATTTTGTATTAACTCAAACCCAGCTGTAACAATATTGTCCTAAGTAATTTTAACCACAGATTATTAAACTTAAAAAAAAAAAAAAAGGAAATTCTTTATATATACTACAGTACCATTAGCTTAGGATAACACTACAAAGAAGATCAAGGAGATAACAATCTAACAGGGCTTTTTAAGTGTCTGTAACATTAAAGGAAGACACAGAGTCTGCAGAAGACCACAAAGCAGAGAAGTAATCACTACTGCTCTGTCAAGGGAGTATTTGGCTTCAGCGGTAATGCTAGCGGCACAGAGCTGTAGGGAAAGAGATGGACACGATGGTTACACACATCTACTTCACTTAAAGGCTGTGAAGTCGGTGGAATTTCACTGCATACTAAAGGACTCCATACATAACGAACATTTCGGGAAATGCCAACCAATTCCAAACGAAATTTATGGAAGAGAGAGGAAGGAAAGTAGAAATGCAACACGTACATTCAACTTAACAAGTGAAAAAGCCCCTGTGTTTTAAAAACTGCTCTGGAGGTAGTTTTCTTTGAGTCCTGACAGCTATGTTTGAGGTTGTGGAAGAGTTTTCACTCCAAGCTCCTTTTTCAATACGCCTGTCTCTCACCATTTTGGCTGAAATGCTTCAAGTTTTCATGATGCCCACTGACTCTTTCAATGTTTAGACATTTTGAAGAAGTTCAGGTTGCTTGAGCCATGATTCACTGATGATACGTGAAAAATTTGAAAACACTTCTTTAGGTAAAGTTTTTCATACTACATTAATTATTTTTAATGCAGAGGGTGGGTATAGCTTTCCCCCATGGAGCATGGCTGCACTATGCCATCAGTGTGTATTGAGCAGCCATTGATCACGTCGCCTAGGCCTAAAATCAGCTTTTAAGGCCCTGGTACAGCAAACCACCCTAGCCCCTGAACTAAGCAAATTCTGAAATGTAAACATAAGCACGTTGGACTGACTTCTGCACAAGCTGATGATCAAATGAAACACATACCCACGCGCTTAGATGAGCAACGAGGGATTTCTGCCTGTGCTTCAGTGTTGTGCTGAATTAGAGCGGGTTCACTGCCGCTAGCCTCATCATGCTTCAGTCATCAAGTTGGTCCCTCTGTGTTCGGGGGGGAAACGGGCACCTCTGGGGAAGGATTCATCCAGCATGAGGGCTACTGGTTTGGAGTGGGCCCTGAACAACGTCAGGTGAGGAGATTTCTACCCGTTCCCTATGGACCAAGCCCTGTGGTATCTGCTGTCTGTGAGAGTGGAAAGCACAGCACCTGCAGGCACCAGTGCTCTGGAAAATGGCAGATGTTTGACTTTAACACACTGTTATTATCTGCTCTATTAAAACCACAGGTTAGTGGTATGCTTGGATTAGATATGGAGTTTCCCTGTTGTTTTTCTAGTTGGAGTCACAGGGTGCTAGGAAGTATTTATATATTGAACGTCACAGGCCTGCTCAGCCATCACACCAGTATTTTTCATGGCATGTTCCTTTATTTCATGAAAGTGCCTTTTTGAACAAACACATTTCCATGAGCTTCATCAGTTCCACTGCAGTCCGTGGACTTTTCCCAAGTACAAATGCACTGTAGACTGTGACCAATCCACAAACCTCTACACGTGGAAGACACTGGAGTCTCTTACCAGCCTCGCAGGTCTCCCTGTCTCGCTGAGCCCCATGGTGCAGCACTGCAACTTTATGAGAGCAGCGAGGAAGAACGGCCATGAGGAGGCTTATAAAAAATTCCCAAGTTTAGGAAGGTATCTTTGAGCTCTGCAAAAAATGGAACAGAGCTAGAATACTGCCAACATTACGACAGTTCACTGATATGCCATGTGAAGCTACAACCGAATTTATGTATGTTAAAAAAATTTCATCTATTTTTTTATTCAAGTATTACACAAACTGATGTGCACATACTGGATAGTGTAATATATAAATACAAGCAGAGATGTAGGAGTGAAAAGTCAGACATATTTCACTGGGTTTTGAGTCAATGACATTACATTGATAAATGTTGCTCCTCATTCCATACTAGTTAAAATAGATTTACTATTGCCATTTGTTGTTCTAATAAAAAATAGAAGTATTCAAAGTGCCTTAAAAAAGAAAATACAGATTTGAATGGTTTACTATGAGGAAGAAAATTATGCCCATGTGCTCAGAGGCATCCACTGGAATATGGCCAAGCTCAGCTGCCTCATTGAGAAGTCTCTGCTAAAACAGCACTGGGGAAAAAAAATGAATGTAGTGTTGATAGCTTCGTTGCCTGAAGACTTTTTACAGACTGAGGGGAATTCAGCGGTCAGGAACCAAAACAAGTTTAGGGACAAATTAGGAAGAAATACAGAAGTCTGTGCACAGAAGGGCAAATGCATTTACAATTTCTAACCAAACTTTCAGTATGAAATTGCTCAATCTGTGTATACAGTCACAGATATATGACTGCTGTTACATTTTTCTGTCTCAGGGTAGCATCAAAGGAATTACCCTAACTGCCTGAGAGGCTCTAAAAGAGCCATGATGAAAATGAAAATGCAAAAAATATAGTTTTAAGAACAAAGAAAGCTTTCCTAATGATGATGGATATTAAACATTGTTTTAATATTCCCGGTATGGTGCTGAAAATTTGATTGCCTGTGTAATATAAAGGTAAACATAGGAAAACGTAAAGGTCAAAGAGAAGGAAAGGTTTGCAGAAATAAGCCTGGTTAGAGAGAACTACTGACACGTTCAGCTGGGTTAATGGGGAAGAAGGACATTAATTGTGACCTCTTTGGGAGTACAGGGGCTACAGTCTGTTCAGCCATGCAAGGAAGTGAGCTTGAACACCATCTTTCACGACACAGCCATGCAGGAATTACACAGATCTTAAGTCTTATGGTGGGAGAACCAGGGTCAAAAAGGGAGGACAAAGGCAGACTGCCTGATGCCAGCACTGAAAGAAAAAAAACAGGCCGGGAAAAGCTGTCAGGTTCAGAGTTTCACCAGTGTCCTGCGCTTGCCAGAGGCAGAACACCCAAGTGGCAGTGGGCTGTCACTGAGGCTTTCTCTCTCCCTCCCTTCAAGCACTACAAAAGGGTGCATGGAAGGCTACAAATACATCCCCAGTAGAGAGGAACCACAATTCCTCTCTAAAAAGAAACGTGGTTAAAATTGAGTGGTGAAGGAGAAGGTATAGAGTATTAGCCAGTATTAGTAATAAAAGCATATTACCGGTCAGAAAAAAAATTGATCATTTTGAGCCAGGGGAATTTTCCTTGTCCAAAATTTCAAATGCTGTTAGGCATAGGTTTGTCTGCTTGATTGCCATTTTTTCATAGTTAGCTTTGCAACGTAAAAACAGTGTAAATTTATTACAGGTGTAATGATGAATAGGCCTTTTGGAAAAAGAAATAATTAGAATAATTAAAAATGTTATGATGCTGAAAAGTATGACACTGTTATCTTAAAAGAACAGTGCTTCAATATATACAGATGCTTCTATTTTTATAGCTTGCTAAATTACGTGCTCATAATCTGGCATGGTTGAAGCTGTCAGGAAGAACCATCTTAACGCCATGAGCCCCAAAGGCCACGGCTGAATTTTCAGATTGCAGTTTCTCCTTGCTCATGTAAATCCAGAGTGGCACAAGCTCTGCAGAAGGAGCTCATCAGGAGTGAGTGCCCAAATGCTGTGCAAGTCGAGCCATGCAGCAGCTGAATCCTCTCCGAGGTTTGGTCACTGGCAGCCTGGTACCCAGCAGACCTGGACCCCCAGCCTCACTCCATCAGCCACACGCCAGGAAAGGAGGCGAACACGCATTCCTCTCCACCTCTCCTGGGCTTTAAACAATGTGGGATCCCTGGACGGGTAGGCTGGGCTACTCTTCTCTTAACTTTAATAATCTAAAAATGTGTGGCTGGTGTAGACTGGCTGTTTGGGCCCCCTCGGTAGTGGGGAAGAAAAGGTACTTCTAGAAGGCACCTCATCCCCGAGGCTGTGGCATCCGTTTTAGACTAGGATGAGCTGTCTGCTGCAGAAGTTGCTCTCTTTTTTAATGGCTGTAAAGAAGTGTATAGACTAACTCAGATGAAATGTTTACATTTTAGGTGATTAAGGTTAAGTGACATGAATCCTATCTTTAACATCTAATTTTAAGGTATAGCTTTTCCTTCAATTATCTACATAAAGAGTATACTGAGTCCCATCACATTTTTAAACACAGTGTAATGATGTATATGTTTGCTATTGTTTCCTTTAGCTCCTGCTATTTAGTTTTTAAACTTGTGTTTCTGTACAACATACTAATATTTCCATTTTTATTTAACTTCACACTGCTCTTCTAATCCAGGAAGACTCACTTGTTTTTCTCCAGTGTGGATAGTTTTACAGAATTATCTGTTGATAAGAAATGTCGCACTGAGTTCAGGAGGATCCTGTGACAGTGTAAAAGCCACAAGATACTGACCAGATGAAGGGTTAGACCCAAATGACAAATGCCTCCTTTGGGCCTAGAGGACTATTTTTCTGGAAAAATGGTTTTACTTTGATTCGAATGGTGTTACTTGAATTAAGTTGCTCCTCAAATATGACCAAATTTTCACTGTTTCCCCCTGGCTTCAAATACCACCAAAATACACTTTTCTAGTTATTATGTATTAAGTAATTCAAAGAAAGAATGCATGAATATTTAAGTTTGATTTTTAGTTTCCTTAGGTGAAATCAAAACTATTCCCTACATACTCTGTACGCTCAGAAGTGTAACTTTCGGGTTTGTAATTCATGCTACCCAACAGAAGATGTGATCTCCAGGCTCCTCAAATCTTTTCCTGGAAGTCCCACCTCATAGGTCACCCCTTGGACTGCTTCTTGCAGGTGGAAGTGCTGCCAACTGTCTCCTAAGTTGCCTGGCCAGAAGACAATGCTACATGCCATGGAAGTGGTGGGACTAGAGATCTGCTTTTCATTCTACACAGAAACCAAACCCAAATCTTCCGCAGGCTGTGTGAAATGGTGGTCTATCGAGCTGTCTGCTTTGGGACAGAAGTCACTTTTTAATTTCGTTCTGCCTCAGCACCAAGAACCTCCATATTAGGTTTCAGAAACTGTTCCCACATACAAAAATTTTGCCAAAGCCACTCTTCTCCCACAGCTATCGATGTAGATTGCTGTACTCCCTGCAAGTAATGGGGCGTGTCCACAAGGAGAAATCAACATGCAAGAAGCTGAAGCAGTGATTTATTGCTAATTACCTCCTCCGATCTAGTTGCCATGTGGATGCTGCGTGTGTCATTGCTGTGAGGGTGCTCCCCTACAACCACAGACAGGCCACCTCTCAGAGGCACTCCTAGGGCTCCCCCAGAGGGTGAGGTCCCCCCAAGAACATGCGGCTGTCTACAGTGCTGACACTTTACGCCTGAGCAGCCAAGAGACCTTCCCTTCACAGTTATGGGTGCCAGGGCTGCTCCCAGTGAAGCCTTGGGCAGGCACTAGTTCACCCCAACAGCAGTGCAGGCAGGAGGATGCCAGAGGCAGAGAGCCTCCCTGTGTTCCTTGGGTCTCTAACGGGTTGAAGAGGTCCCTTATTGTCAGCTCAGACTCATCACCTGCCAGTTCTTCCTCTGCACTTTCTTCTCCAAAACTACGAACACAGCTGAATTGCTATGTCCTTTCTGAGCACCTGACAAGGCATTCCTTGTCGTCATGTCAGGGGGGTTCTAGAGGGGTGGGAAACGAGGAAAGCTGATGTGGGCTGCATGAGTACAGTCTTGCTGGGTTGGAGAAGAGAGGAGATAGAAATTTTTTTCCTGTCTTTCCAGTTATGCCCAGTTGTTTTTTTTTTTTCATTCTCTGAACTGTGGATTGAGTCTATACAGCCCCAAATTAAACATCAAGTCCATGGAAAAGCTTGAAGTCTCTTAAGCTACTTTTGTTCTACCAATAAAAAGGCCAAAGGCTGTTCTGTAACCTGCACCCAACTATTCTCTGCAGCTAAACTTTTCCTCTCTGCACCTCTTTCCTCCTCAGGGTAAGATGACTTTGTCTTTTGTCTACTAGGGGCGATCCCTGCTCCATACTATTCCCAGCTACCGTTGGATGCTGTTTGTAAGACAGTGCTAGCTGGCCAGGTCAAAATCACAATAGGGAACAGGTTAAAATTCAACAGGACTTGCCTTATAGACAAATGGATCAACTAAAATATTCTGAGAAGGCAGCTCTCCTTTCATCCACTTTCTTCACCCTGAAAACGGGCTGTGCTCAGCTGAACACTCACAGCAGCCTTCAGCTGATGTGCTGGGACACAGGAGGAGGCCTTCACCTTAGATTTTTCATTGTGTTTCAAACTATGGAATAAAATAGTTTTTACAGCTAGCATCCATCACTTTTACACCCCTGAGTCAGGGTCTCTAGCATCACGTGCAGTCCAGAACGGCTGCCCTGAAGGACATCACTCTGCTCCCACACCAGTGCAGATGAAAGAACCGCTGATGATGCTGGTGAATACAGAGGACTGAATTAAGTCCTGAGCACCAATGCATCTGAAATCATACCTGGGCCAAGACTGACCCAAGTATTGTGCTTCACTGTCACTGGTGAAAAATAAATAAACAGAAGCAGAGTGAGAGATACGTCACGGTCCTGCTGAACAGCTTAGGGAAGATCTGCTTACTGGGAACATGCATGGCTGGAATAGTCACATAACCTATGTCAGGCACCTAATGTAGGTTGTGTATGTCAGGAGGCTGATCTCTCTGTATGGTCAATGCACAGAAGTAGGTGAACCCCTCCCAAAGGTGATTTAGAACACCTAAATTAAGGAATATTTAGGTTCCTAATTTGGATGCTTCAAGTTTCTCTCCAGAGGTGCCTCTCTTCACTGGTTGTGCAGACAACGAGGCTCCTAATTTAGGAACATGATGCACTCCTAAATTAGGAAAGGAATCACTTAGGAGCTAGGAGTTACTCCTCCCGCGCTGGCAGCTGAACCTATCATCATGGCATCAAACTGAGGCCAAATTCTGATGCAGTAATACTGGCAGCAATTGCAGCATAACTTCATTCATGTATAGTAATAGAAGCTCTAGACTGGTAGAAATGAAAATAGAGTCTGATCTGTTATGCTGAAATTCTTGTCTGAGAATTGCCACTATACTTCTGACCGAAAATTTTGAGACAAAAATCTTCCAAGTTTCTAAACACACACAGTAACTTTTAGCTTTGTTTACTATCATGCCACATGTGCAGAGCATAGGGAAATTATAGTATCCCACTTATAGTCTGCTTGTTCCATGGCCATCATCTTACCAGAGCATCCAACTGTAGCAGAGAGAAACCAGAACCAGGCTGGGGAGCCCAGAAGTAAGTAGAAGATCAGCATGATGTGATAAATGAGACAAACTACATTCTCATATCTTAAGTGTCTATTCAGGTTCTGCATGACACTTCCTACCTAAAAAAGGGCTTGTGCATCCAGGCCTCTGCAATTCCTGGAACAGCCTCTGCTATTTTGAGGGTTAAACCCCGATGCC